>NC_044388.1:19437819-19741184 GCF_006542625.1 Nomascus leucogenys | reverse complement strand
TGTTGTTTTCCCCCTACCTGGCATTATGTTATATACTCGTGCTTGTTTAAAATCACTTTCCCGTTAATATCCAAGGGTAGAAACTTTGTTTCGTTCACTGCTGATTCTGCTACTGTGTGTGATAAAGCACAGGGCCTGGCACATTGTAAACAGTAATAAATATTTGTTAAGTGAATATAGGAATGTTGTTGATCAAATTAAAACAGTTTTGTTGAGGAGATGAAGATTCTGTGAACCAATTTTTAATGATCATTTTACATGAGGTTGAGGTTTTTATGCTCAGAAATGAACCATTTGAAAAGATGTAATTTATAACTTTTCACCCCCCGCCAAAAAAAAAAAAATTTAAATTTAGAATACTTGGTACATAGTGTGAACTGAGAGTTAAGACAGGCCTTGAGAATACTGACTCAGCCTAAAATAGCAGTGATACTGTGCAGTAATTTATCCTGTTTTCTTTCCAGGAGCTTGCTCAGTGCCTAACACTGATAGTCAATAAATGTTTGTTGGGTGAATGAATGAGCGTGTAAAATCAGTAAAGTCATGAACTAATTCCTAGTTTCTTACAGAGTATCCTAAGGACCCTTGAATAATTGCTTCTGGAATAAAATGGATAGAAATTTGCAACAGAATCACCTGGAGGGCTTGTAAATACAGTCTGTTAGGTTTACTTTTTCCACCCTGTGTTTGAGGTGGAGCAAGGGACTCTAACTTCTAACAAGTTCTGAGGTAGTGGATGTAATGCTGTCCTCCTTTCAGAAGCTTTGCTGTATATCTGTATTCCTGTTGAGGTGATTCACATTAATGTATTGAAAGTTTTGAGAGCACTGCAGTAGAGGAAGCTGTTTAACTCTTAACTATTTCTGACTTACTTGGCCCTAGTCCTCTTCCCCACTTGTTTGTTTGTATATATGTATGTATGTATGTGTGTATGTATCTATACTCATAAAATAGTTTTTTTTTTTTCTTTTTTCTGTATGCTTGGGTGGTAAATACCGTGTCAGGAGTGAAGCCTTCAAAATTGAGCCCTGTTGCAGAGTTGGAAGATATGATAGTTATGATCTGCATGAAAACATTTGTATACATTTTTGAGTCTTGCAAATTGTAATTTGGAATAAATGGCATGTATAGCAAGAATGATTTTATGAAAATTGATTCCAAAATAATGAAATGATTTCTAAGTAATATTTTTCCCCTTTATTCATGTATCACTTTCAGTCATCGCCGATGGTTTTAATCTGCCAAGCCATATTTCCAGAACTTTAGGGACATGACAAAATTAGGAAATAATATTTTGTCATGAAAAGTTGAGTTTTCTCTAGATGAAGATTGAGTGTTAGCTAGTGTCAAATTTTTCCTAGTTGTATTTTCAGTTTTAGGCTAATCTAGTCTCATGGTACAGCATTCTACTTGGCATGTCTTAGATTTTGTTGACTTAATTGTATTTTAAAATATGATTGTACTGATTCTGGTCTTTTGTCTTAGAGTGATGGTTTTGATACAAGATGTGGCTAATCAATGGAAAAGGGATATTTGAGGAAGAAGTGATGATGTTATGAACTCTAGAGATGTTAAATGTAGCACAAAATTTGAATCTGGGATTCTTTATGTTCCCTAAGGCTGTGGATCTTTCCATTGATGAGTCCAGCTTGACAGGTGAGACAACGCCTTGTTCTAAGGTGACAGCTCCTCAGCCAGCTGCAACTAATGGAGATCTTGCATCGAGAAGTAACATTGCCTTTATGGGAACACTGGTCAGATGTGGCAAAGCAAAGGTAAATTTTTTTTCCTGATTTTAAAAAAGCAGTTCCTTTGTTTGAAACTATTTTCTCAGTTATTTTTTGCTGATTTTATGTGGAATTTTTCAAATACATGACAAAAGATAAAATTGAACTTAACCCGTTACATCTATTTGTGAAACTGGGGAGAATCTGTGTCCCTGAAGTATACTATTTCCATAGTTCCGCTATTTCCCAGATAATGGATAATCCTCAATACCTGTTTCTTTTTAAAGAGAGAAACAGTGTTTTCATGGCTGTGTTTATTATTAAATAAATTTTAATTTAGTTGATATGATACTGGCTGTAATAATCTGACTATTTATCGTTCACCTGTTGATCGATTTCAAATGCTTCTTTTCCTGAATTCTGATACTCCACCAGTGCAAAAGACACCATTCACTAGGGATAAAAAGAAACTATATTAAGTGTCTCCTATTGAGTATAATACATATTTGTATTTCAGAAATACTAATATAGGCAAAAAATAGGCCTCAGAATTGAGTCTGCTATATGTTTTTTTTGAGACGGAGTCTCGCTTTGTCATCCAGGCTGGAGTGCAGTGGCACGATCTTGGCTCACTGCAACCTTCACCTTCCAGGTTCAAGTGATTCTCCTGCCTCAGCCTCCCATATAGCAGGGATTACAGGCATATCCCATCACGCCTGGCTAATTTTTTGTATTTTTAGTAGAGATGGCATTTCACCATGTGGGCCAGGCTGGTCTCCAACTCCTGACCTCAAGTGATCCACCCGCCTCGGCCACCCAAAGTACTGGGATTATAGGCGTGAGCCACAGCACCCGGCCAGCAACACGTTTAATGTAATGTTTGTTTCCAGGGTTTAAATCATAAGGGGCAAATGCTAATGACAGTAACATAAAAAAGTAAATTTGCTGAGGAAATCTTAGGAGTGTGTATGTTAGACATCTTCACTGTAGGTAAGACTTTGAAAGTTGTTGGATGTGTATGTGTATGTGTTTTGGTTTACATTTCATCTGGATGTAAATGTATTTTCCTGTTTTTCCCCTTAGGGTGTTGTCATTGGAACAGGAGAAAATTCTGAATTTGGGGAGGTTTTTAAAATGATGCAAGCAGAAGAGGTGAGTACTTAATATGTTAATAATGTATTTGTTCCAAATCTGAAATTCTTCATTGTAAGTAGAGAATGTTGGATTATTTTATATACTGTTGAGAGCAGTATTTTATTCAGAATGGAAATCAGTTGTTTCTGTTTAGAAACATAATTGGAAAACCTGTAATTTAAAAGTTCTAAATTGATGTTGTTAGTGTTCTAAAGGATTTTGAGCTTTACTCATTGTTTATAGCAGAAAAAGGCTTATAGCCACTTATTTGTAGATCTTATTATTTTCAGAAATTAGTGTTGTAATTTTAAGGATTAGTAATTAGTATATTTGTACCTTGGAATATGTCTTCTGTCAAATTTTTTCAACTTCACATAATTCCAAGTAAGGGTGGCAGGGAAAAGATTGCCAAGTAAAATAACCTACAAGATATTCTCGGCTAAAAGTATTAAGGATGAGTTCATTTTAAATACTTTCTTATTATAAAAAGAAGTTGCATTCTGCAAATGTCATGTTCTCCCCAAATCCTCTGGATTTCTCAGGTACCCTGCCAAAACTCCAGTATGCGATGCAAAGTGGGAACTCATTCCAAGAGGCATGGCAGTGAAGGGATGAATAGAGAAGAGGGTTAGCAGATGAGGGGGGATTAAAAGACCTGGGTTACTAGCATGTTTATGGATACAGAAAGGGGGAAATTGGAAAAGTAAGTGAGAGAGCAGCTGATGGTAATGAAGTCCTGCAGTGGTTGGTAGGAGGGAGAACAGATTTTTCCTCAAAAGGAAGCATAGAGAGAATGGACCTTTTCAAATAATAAACAGGTTTTTAAAAATAGAGAATTTCTGTTCCTCACTGTGTGACCTTGGGCATTGTGTAAAATCTAAGTCTCAGTTTTCTCAGTGAAGGTGATTATTTACCTTATGGGAGAGTTGTATGGTTAACTTAGGAATTGCTTTGTCAAGCACTTAGCAAGCCCCTGGCACTTGATAAAGCTTAGTAAATATAGCTAATTGTGGTGACACTCCTCTTCAATTTATCAAGGCACCAAAAACCCCTCTGCAGAAGAGCATGGACCTCTTAGGAAAACAGCTTTCCTTTTACTCCTTTGGTATAATAGGTAAGAGAAGAGTGAGTATGTATATATTTTTATTTGAGTTTTGTTTTTTGAATGTGAAGGGTGGTGTTATTCTAGTTTTATTTATTGCCTTTTCTTTTTTATTAAGTGTAATCATTTTTAAAATTATAAGACTACTAGCCATTGTTCATTTCAACAAAGAAAAAATAGAACTCTGATTCTTGTAATCAGAAAATATTTCTTTAAACAGTTTAGTATTTGTCTTTCTAGTCTTCAACAAGAATGTAATACTATAGTTTTATGGACTGCTTTTCTATTTTTATTTCACATATCCTGTCATAAAACTCTTGTCATTAAATTGGTGCTCACATAAAACAAACATAAAGGTTGTATAGTATTCTATTTTGTGGGAAAACATAAGACCTCTTCTAGACATTTAGGATTTTTTGAGATTTTTTTTGTCATATAAATACTTCTTCAGTGTAGTATCTTCTGGTAAATACCTCTCTTTTTTAAGGAAAAATTCTTAGAAATAAAATTATTTAGTCAAAGGGGATCCATGTAACTTAAATTTTTGGCCAGCTTTAAGTATTGTCATTAACTTCAACTGTAAATAAAAGAGTTCTCGTTATTTGATTTCACAGTTCATTATTAGGGAAACCGAATGCTTTGTCATTTGTGGGTTTATCATTTTTGTTTCATTTTATGACCTGCCAATGATTTCTTTTGTCCCTTTTCTTGTGTCTTGAGTCTTAGATTGATAAAAGCGTTTTATATGACTAGATTATCAATCTTTTTGTTGTATAAGTATTTTTTTTCCCATTTAAGTTGCCTTTGAGGCATGTGGAATAAACTTGGTAAGAGGACAATATATGTAATTATTTATGCCTAGTGTTCCATTATTGGAATGCTAAGCATGTGGGAGTTATTTATATCCTACTGCTCAAGGTCATTGCCAAGGTCTGGTTGCAAAAATTCAAAAAATTGCAACCTCAGACACAAATGGGTTAAAACATCCCCTTTTCCTTGAGATTCTGTTATCACCCTCCTATTGATAATCTCTGCGATTAAGTTGGTTTTGTTCTGTTCCTGAAGATTTTCCCAACTTCATGTTTATAAGAACATTTATTAAAACATTGTTGTATAGTTTTTTATTTTTGACATTTTACTATTTTATTTAAAATTTATTTTAGTACGTGGCTTAAGGCAGAGTTTTAACTTTTTTGTTCAAGTTAATTATCCCATTAATTCTGTAATCCAGTCTTTATTCATTGGATTGAAGTCACGTTTTTATCACACGTTAAGCACTTGCATTAATTTTGGAGTCTTTCCTCCTTTAATTTTCTTACCATGTTAATTATTCCAGCTAGCTTAGTATTTCAAAGTCAGTAATACAATTTTTTTTTTTTTTGAGACAGAGTCTCACTCTTGTTGCTCAGGCTGAAGTGCAATGGCGCAATCCTGGCTGACTGCAACCTCCGCCTCCTGGGGTTCGAGCGATTTCCCTGCCTCAGCCTCCCGAGTAGCTGGGATTACAGGTGTGCGCCACCACACCTGGCTAATTTTTTTATTGTATTTTTAATAGAGACGGGATTTTACCATGTTGGCCAGGCTGGTCTGAAACTCCTGAACTCATGTGATTGCCCGCCTCAGCCTCCCAAAGTGCTGGGATTACAGGAGTAATGCAATTTTAAAGCAATATTTCTGTTAATACAATATTAGTTGAAACAACTTCTTAAATAGTAATTCTGTTTATCCATCTATCTTCATTGTAAACATAAAGTAGAAGGTAGGAAGTTACCTTAGTTGTTTTTGTTTCACTAGTGTGTATGCCCTCCTAACTCCTTCCATTTGATTATTGGTCTCCATTTTCTAGAAATTTTATAGTGAATTTGATAAATTGAAGGGCATTCTAGCCAATTAAATCTTTGTAGTTTCTATTAGCACTGTACCATAAACCATTTCAAATTTAGTAATAAATATGTTTCAACTTTACGATTCTCTGGTTTTATGTTAGTATATTACATTGAACATAATTTTTCTTGCCATAATTTTTCTAGGTCAAGAGCTAGATCAGGGGTCAGCAATTTTTTTTTTTTGTAAAGAACTAGATAGTAAATATTTTAGTCCATATGGTCTCTGTTGAGAATACTTTACTTTACCATTAGCATGAAAGCAATCATAGAAAATATGTAAATAAATGAGTGTGGCTATGTTCCAACAAATTTCATTTACATAAGCAGACAGGAGACCCACAGATTATAGTTTGCTGACCCCTGGTATAATCCTTTGGATATAATTTCTTTCATCATGATAGTATTTGGGATAGGATCTTAGAAGGTTGCTATTTGGATAATTATTCTTTAGTTATACGAAGATGAAAAAAACTTGTCTTAAATGTTCATATTGATTTGCAATCTTGAGATAGCTTATATTATCAAACCTCTCATGAATCTGTTTGCTTTTTCCTCACAAACCTGCTTGTGTGCCCCTTTCCCCCATTCTTTTCAAAGATAAAAGGTTAAAGCAAGGAGTATTGGTTTAACTGATTTTTAAATTTTTGAAATGCCATGAAAGTAGTAATTTTTAGATGTTAATGCAGTTGTAGGTGCTTAACGTAAGGCACATCACTTTTTGAGCCAAGTCCTGAGTGTCCCTTTGTATGTAGTATAGATTTGCTGAGAAGTGTCTGGATATTGTGTTATGGAAAATAAAGTTTTAGGGTTTAATTTTGCGTATTTGGTATTAAATAGAAGACCTATATGTTTGCTGCCACCTTCTTTTTTTCATTGTATGAACATACTGGTAATTTTTAAAAAAATAATAAAATATTACTGCTTTAAGGGATGGGTAGGAGCAGTGTCAACCAAAAGTAAAACTGTGTGTGTGTGTGCGCATGTGTGGTGTGTGTGTGCACACATGTACATATGTGAGTATGCACAGCATTCACATTAAGCAGTGTTAACTTTAACCTCCCTGTTTAATGGATTTTTATAAAATCTTGTAATTGTGATCTGATATGCTTTCCCTTTTTTGTCAAGGGACGTTTTAGATTCCTTCAGTTTGTTCTGTTCCTTCTAGGTGATTGTATGTAAAAGGGAAAAATAACTATTTAATTATCTTTCAGGAATCATCATGTTGGTTGGCTGGTTACTGGGAAAAGACATCCTGGAAATGTTTACTATTAGTGTAAGGTAAGTCTCAATACTTTATAATTGGAGTCTCTTTTGCCTCTTTTTTTTCTCTAATGAACACAGCTTACGTTTTATTATGGAGATCAGTATTACATGGAGCCCATAAGAGTATAATATCGCTACATAAATAGTTCAGAAGTCATATATTAAAATTATCCTTAGAAAAATGAAAATGTATGTATATGGTAATGAAGAAAACCCATACTAGATGTCTGGAATTACTCATGCATTATTGTCTTTTTATATATAAATAGACAATTAAGGATTGCCAAATTGAAAACTAGCAGCATTAAAGAGAAAGTTCACAATATAGAAATTGAATAATCAATTTCAGAGGGAAACGAAACATTGAAGAAATGAAGACAAACTTAAAAACCAGGTGTTTGTATTTTCAGAGACTTGTGAAGAAACTGCATCCATGAGATAAATTGTTGTAGAAAAGGATCAGAGAACAAAAAGAGTTTTTAGAAAGTAAGATTATGATTGCTGAAATTAAAAATTCAATTGTAGGGGTATAATATAAATTCAAAGAGGTCTCCCCCCAAAAAGAGTAAAAAGTCTTAGAAAGAATGAGATAAAATGATAAAGAGGAATAATTTCAGGAAATACCACTTGTAACTAATTGGAGTTTCAAAAATTACATATGACACACAAGTATTTTCTCAAGCTAAGGCAAAAATTAAGTCTTTATAGATTGAAAGGATTCACTAAATGCCAAGCAGAATGGAGAAAACTTCAACCTTGATACCTAATTGTGAAACTAAAGAAAAAAAGTCAAGTCATCTACAAAGGAAGGGTAACTACGCTGGCATCAGACTTCTCATTAGCAACTGCAGTTTCTACCATAGGGTCTTTCTGGGTTCTTCTAAACGTTCCAACTCACAAGACTTTCACAGACCACATCTGATACCTGTGCCCTGAACACAGCAGGGTAACTTCAGTCAGCCTTCTCCTGAGAGTCCGCAGCAGTCCATGTAGCAATTCACTCAAGTACAAGGAGATAAGGTCAACCTTATGAGTGTGGGATCTACCTTGGGTTAAAATATCTCGTGTTCTATGAGAGACATATTTTGAAATATGCGTTTCCAGATGCCTGCAAGGGACATGTCTAGTTACAAGAGTTACTACACTCGAGAAACTCAAAGCTGTGACTTCCTATAAGATAATTATAACTTTCCTAGTCCAGAGAGATTTTATTAGTCAGGGGATCCCTTAATCATAGCAGTGTTATCTAGCAGCATACTTGACGTTATTCTTACCAGGTCACTAGGTGAATAGAACTAGAGTTAATCAAATCCAGAAGGGGAAGATTATTTTATTAACATCAGATTGCATTAGAATACAGTGGAGCAGTGGTAACAGATTAGGGGGCAATTGATCATAAATCTGTAAATTAGGCCTAGCCAAAGGATTGGTCCAATTAGTTACAAATAGGTAGGCAAGTACTCAGAACGTTCATTTCCTACCCATCCTTGTATGAATTCCAGCAAAACAAGGGTGAAAGAAAGGAAGATGATAATAGACATAAGAAAGGGCAAGAACTTACTTAGGCATCTAAGAAAAAGAGATCTTGGTAGACGTCTTGTAGGCATAGGAAATATTTCAAATATTAGAACAGAAGTCAGTGTCTTTCAAAAAGAAAAGTCAAATAGATAACAAGGAATCAGAATGAATAAGAAGTAAAAAGATATTTGTGATATAGTGAAAGAATGTTTTTTTTTTCTCAAGGGAGGGGGTGAAAATGCAATTTGAAACTCTTGGTTTAAATTTGTATTTAAAAATGCCATGGGTTAAATATAAAATACCTTTAAAATGGGGAATAAGTTTGAGATATTAAACATTGACATATTATCCATTGGATCATTTTTAGTTTTTGAGGATTTGGGGTTTTTTTTGAGTTCTGTTTGTACAAATTGACATATCGTAACTTCTGTTCTTTCTTCAAGGTCTTCCAAAGGACAAGAAACTTAAAACTTTTCAAATAGAATAAAACTCATTCTATTTTGCAATTCTGTTTTGCAGTATGGATCCATTGGAATCTTTTATAAATATAAGCTACATTATGGGGACCTTTAATGATCCTATTTTTCCTCTTTCTTAAAGTATTTTACAATTTCTTCACCCTAGGAATTATTTTAACAATTATTCGCAAGAGTCCTGAAGATGACTAAAACAATAAGAAAGCAGAAAAATGATGGAATCATTGAGAAGGTTGATGTAATAATAAAGTAAATCATCACTATTCTCTTATTCTTTAGTTTTCTTATTATGTTGCCTAAAGTATTGCATCATTTAAGAAGGTGTAAAAGAAGTCTAAAGGCACAATCTTTAGGTTTGTTTGTTACAGCTTTCATTGAACAAAAATGAGAATTCAAAATTTTTCACTTTCTACTATAATGGCAAAGAGAATAAGAGAGAAGACTTTTCCCAATTATTAGACAAATCAGAAGATCAGTGCAAAGAGCCAAATAGAAGCACTGTAGGCTGTAATGATGTGGGTGAAATTAATAATATAAGTGAAATCTCAAGACTGAGTCTTTGGATGATGATACTCTAGATCTTCTCAAACACCTTAGTTTTGATGAGTGAGCAGTCTGTTTTTAAGGACAAAAAAGAAACAGGTATTCTCTTCCAGTTAATCATTCTGCAGCAAGGACTCTGTCATGCAGTCTTGCTGGAGATGTCCAGCAAGAATATGGACCATCTCTTTTTGCTAAACGAATATATGATCCTATTTCATTCATCTTTTATGATGCTTGTTTATCAGCATTGACTTCATACTGCTTTTAAGTGGAGAAATGCTTAAGGCTGGTATGAATATAAAAGTGATTAAAAGGAAATAGATTATGCAGAAGTAGAAAAATTCATTGGATTCATCATTGTAATTGGTGTTTATAAATCTAAAATTGAAAATGTTTTGCAGTCATGGACCAAAGAAGATAACTGTTCTCTTTTCAACACAATTGGGAGCCATCAGTGGTTTTAGAAGTGTTGCAATTTGACAGAACAAATGCAAGAAGAAAAACTAGATTAATAAGCTAGAGCCTGTTAGAAATATTTTTTGAAATCTGAAATCAGTATTTATAAGATAAATATGTTCCAAGTTCACCAAAAACAGTAGATGAGCAGTTAGTTGCATCCAGAAGATGTTACCCATTTCAGGTATAGATGCCTTCAAGTCCAGGAATAGTTTTGGGTTATCATTAAAATGAAAATTTAGAGTGAAGTTTTTTACAATTTATTTATTCCTCTGCAAAGTTTTGCTAAGATGACTTAAATATAAAAGATTGAAAAGATTCATTGTATCTAGATTGTAAGTGATGATGCCTATTTTTCCTTAATGGAAGCATTTAAAAAAAGAAAGAAAAGAAAAAAGAAAAAAAAGATTCCATTTGAACTAGGAACATTCTCTCTGAGTAGCCCAAAGGAGAAAAGGAAGTATTAATGATAATACATATTTCTTGACTCTTCAGTGTGTATTGTTTAGCTAATAATATTGTTGCTTATGTGCTTTCAACTTTAAAATCAACCAGTAAATAAAGCATGAAAAAGTCAATTACGGTTATAGAAAAGGATGCTAATATACTAGATTATGCAAAGAAAAAGTTGGTAATGGAAATTAGGAAATAGAAGCAGCAGAGGGAACAGTGGTAGAATGAAGGGTTAAATTGCTTATGTCCTTATTTCTAGCAGAGTCAAGAGATAGTATTTGGAATGGCACAGAGAAAGACTTGTTATTTTTTAATTACAAAAGGCAAGAGTGAAATAATTTTTTAAACTGTGATAAAATACACATATCATAAAATTTACAGTTTTAAAGAGTTAATTTGGTGGAGTTAAGTATGGTCACAATGTTTTACAACTGTTAACCGCTATCTAGATTCAGAACCTTTTCATCATGCCAGAAGAAAACCCTGTACACGTTAAGCAGTCACTCCCCAGTTTTCCTCTTCCCCTAGTCCCTGGCAACCACTCACTAATCTGCCATCTCTATGGATTTGCCTATTCTAGATATTTCATAGAAATAAAATGATATAATATGGGACCTTTTGTGTCTGTCTTTTTTCACTTAGCGTAATGTTTTCAAGGTTTATTTATGTTGTAGCATGTGTTAGCACTTCATTCCTTTCTGTGTGTGTGTCTAAAGTAATACTCCATTACATGGATGTCACAATTTTACATTTATCAGTTGATGAATATTTGGCCTGTTTCCATCTTTTGGCTATTGTGAATAGTGTTGCCATGAACATTCATGTACGAGTTTTTGTTTGAACATTTGTAGTTATTTGTATTTTATAGATGAGGACAGTAAACTACAGAGCTAGATTAGTAAGCAGCCCAGGATCACACAAGTAAGAGATGGTGAAGCCAGGGATACAAATCCAGGCAATTTGATGTCAGAACCTACATTTTTTAACCACTGTGCTTAACCTGGCAGCTACTAGGTATCCAGTAAATGTTAACTTTCTCTTCCTCTTGAGAAGTTTATTTTTTAGGTATTGACTATATTAATTTTGCATTTTATTAAGCTTTAAGTAACATCCAATTTAAATTTTGCTGTGAGTGCTGTTTAACCTACATTTTAATGCTTTGTATATATTGGTTATAGTTTGGCTGTAGCAGCAATTCCTGAAGGTCTCCCCATTGTGGTCACAGTGACGCTAGCTCTTGGTGTTATGAGAATGGTGAAGAAAAGGGCCATTGTGAAAAAACTGCCTATTGTTGAAACTCTGGGTAAGTCTGTGTTAAGAGCATTCTTACGCAATGATGCGTAAGTTTATGTCAATAGTGAATCATCTCAGAGTTTTACAGTTTTTATTTTAGAGATTTGCATAATGATGTTTGGCTTATGGCGAAATTGGATATGGTTTTAACAACCAAAAAAGGCAATTAAAAATTCGTATCCCTTAGGTGAGGGGACTCGAAGAGAAATCTTTCTACATCATTGTTCTAATGCTCAAATCATGTTAAGAAAATCCATACAACAACTGAAATCTTGGAGTAAAATTAATAGAATTTTTTTCTTGTGACATGTCAAAGAAGATAATGTATTATTGCAGATCCCAAATGTCATACTTGAGTTGAATTTGCCTGTAAGAACAGTAAATTTGCAGCAGTTATATTGCTGTAACAAAACTTTATGTGCAATATGCTTTGAAACTCCAAAAATGTACTGAATTTAATTTCTAGTTTGTATTTTAATATCTTCTCCATATATGAGAAGCTGAAATACCTTGAAAAATCCTGATTGAAGAAATTATATGGGTTTATATTTAGGAACTCTCCAAACTTTCTAGAAAAGATGTTATATAAGATCATTACATAAAGCTAATGTGAAGTAGCTTTGTAGAAACTAACTGTATATAAATAAGAACATGTCATCATCTAATTTTTATTTTTAATTTCAGAAACTGCACCTTATGCTGAAACAAGCATAATAAGAGAAGTTAATCTAAAATTACCAATGAGTTTGATCTCTATAAAATTCAGAGAAGTAGGACAGGATTCTAGTCTTTGATTTGTTTTTTAAGTGAACCTATATTTCTCCTTGATTCTTTTGGTGACTTGTAATGATTTACTTCTTTAGGCTGCTGTAATGTGATTTGTTCAGATAAAACTGGAACACTGACGAAGAATGAAATGACTGTTACTCACATATTTACTTCAGATGGTCTGCATGCTGAGGTACTCTATAGGTTTTTAAAAACAAAGAAAAACAGTATCCATTTAAGAAACTTGGTGTTTAACATTCCTAACAGTTCCAGTGTCTTACCTTCAAAAGGGCTGTAAACAAGTAGTGGAGTTATTTTCTCTCTCTGTGATTTTACCAAGTCTTTGTCTCATTCCGCTTGTACACTTGTTCAATCCAAAAACTTTGATTCCTCCTTGACGTCTCTTTCAGTCACCCCTTCATCTATCCATAATCAAATCCTGCCAATTTTGACTTCCTAAAGAATTTTCCCAGCCATCTACTTTATAGCCAGCTTCTTTAAGTTACCGCCATTTCTCACCTGCCATTCTGATAAAGCTTTTTGACTGGTCTTTATCCATTCTTGATGCCCTCACTCCATAAGCAGCTTGAGGGATCTTTTTAGAACCAAATTTTAAGCATGTCACTCCATAAATTAAGGTACTCCAATGGTTTTCCATTATGATCAGGATCCTGAACTGTGGCCTCTCAAAGCCGTACATGTTCTGTCCCTTATTTTCCCCTCTATCCTTATATGCTACCCTTTGCTTTCTGTGCACCAAGTATACTGGCTTTATAGTTCTTTCGATGTGACACAATTATTCCTAATTTAAGAACCTGGCTGCCTTTGTCACTGTTTAGGATAGTCTAATGCCTCTTCATCCTTTGCACCTTAATTCCAACCCAATTCTTCAGAACACCCAGAAGTGGCCCTATGTTATATGTTGTCTTAGCATTTCATACCTCTTAGTCCTTATCTTAGGTAAAATTTTCTGTCCCTTTTCCCCATTATAAGAGAGCAGGAACTATATTGCCTAGCACACAGCCTGCTTCATAGTAATAAATACTTGATGAAAGAATGAATGAATCACTTTAACAATTATATATTGATACATTGTCTCTTAAGTGCACATCACTGTGCAGTAGTTCTTCCTGAAGGTGCTTATGGACAAGTCTAATCCTACTCAGTCTGTGCAGGATTTTTGACTGGAATGCTCTTAACACTACTTATGTTGGGTACAGTAATTTAAAATGTATTTATAGCTAATTCATTGAGAAAAATAAGCAGTAGGCAAATTGACAGAAGTTGTACTTGGGTTTATTTACGTCCATTTTACATAGGTTTTGAAAAGAGACTCTTGATATTTACGGTGTTAGATCTGGTCAAAGATCCCCCATGCTGTGTTGGTGAATGTGCCCTTTCTGGATGATTCAGAAGGGTCATTGGGATTACATGTGCTTATATGATCCAGGTATGGAAGGTAGAATATTAGTTTTTCTTTTGTTTTAAGGTCATGCTATATGTAATGCATTAACCATTTGTTAATTGTTTTCTCTCTCAATTAATGTCATTAAACATTTTTTATTTATTTTTATTTTTAATGAGATGGATCTTGCTTTGTTGCCCAGGTTGGTCTCGAACTCTTGGGCTAAAGTGATTCTCCTGTCCCGGCCTCCCAAGTGTTAGGATTACAGATGTGAGCCACCACACCTGGCCACTAAATTGTATGATTTTTATTGTGAAATTTCCTTTCGTTTGGCTTGGTTTGTTCTAGACATATGATATAAATACCTGGTTTGTCTCTACCTCTGATTTTTAAAATTGGTGTGTAATATGCTGTGTTAAAGTGATTTGTAAGTGCTAGCATGTATCTCAATTTCTCTAGGCCTGCATGTTTGCAAAAAGAATACTGCTTTTGTCTAAGTCACAGCTTTGTGTTATATGTTACATATGGTAATGGATTTGAGTTCTTTGCAAACTATAGTATGCTATATAAGTGTAATGTCATATAAGTTCAAGCTTATTTATGTATATTTTCATAGCTTATTATTTTAACAGTATATTGTAATTAGAAAACAATGTCTTTTTAGATTAATAATTGTGATGAGAATTAGAATCTATATTTCTTTACTAAATGTCCCTTTTAAAGACAAATTTTAATGCTTTTCTAGATAAACACTTTAACAGTGTCATTATAAATAAAATGAACAGAACTCATTATAGTTTTTGGGTTTTATAGGTCTTTTCACCACCACATGTTTGTAGTGTTTGTATTATTGATCCCACTTTGTGATCTTTAGGTTACTGGAGTTGGCTATAATCAATTTGGGGAAGTGATTGTTGATGGTGATGTTGTTCATGGATTCTATAACCCAGCTGTTAGCAGAATTGTTGAGGTAAATACTTTTTTTTCCAAGACGGTGACTTTCTTCATAATGACTTAAGACACAGTGATAGGTTCATAGTTTATGTTTATTTTTCTTAGGCGGGCTGTGTGTGCAATGATGCTGTAATTAGAAACAATACTCTAATGGGAAAGCCAACAGAAGGGGCCTTAATTGCTCTTGCAATGAAGGTATGTACCTAAATTTCTCTTCTTTGACATGTGAGACACTGCCCTCACAACAGAACGCAGTGTCATCAATTTCAGTATTACTGGTTTTTAGATATTGAGTGAAAAAAACTCATACTATTTCATTGTTTTTACTATCTTTTGGGTATCAGTTTTATTCCTATAAATGTAAAGTATAGAGTTTTTTCAGTATAACTTTATTGTTCACATGCAAGTTACAAACTAATGAGCAGTCGTTGATTTCTTGTGAAGAAATATTCCTGTCTTCCACAATATTGAGATCTACATGTGAAATACTTTATGAATGTGTGTAATTGCTGATAAATACTAACTTTTGAATGAATAAAAGGCAACATTCTTCAGTATTTTTATGTAAAGATAATAACACAGTCATGAGAAAATAGCTTTCTTTTCCCAGTCTTTCCTTTCTCTCCTTTGTTAATTTCTCAAAATAACTGCGAAGTTATAATTTGTTTTGGGGAGAAGAAGTCTCAGTTAACTTTTCATCTGTCCCAATCTGTCTCCTTATCCCCTAAGTCCTATATTTGATTCAGTGAGAAACCTAGTAAGTCCAGCCTGTCACTCATAACAAAAATAACTATTCCCACCTTTAAGAGTATTCAGAGAAAATTTTGATACTTGTATAAAGCAAGAGGCTTCTAAATGAGGTTGCTTGAAATGAGAGACAGTATAGAATTACAGGTTATTATAACATATTTAATGAAATAAAATTGATAGTTTTAGAATATATAGTTTCCTTGGCAGAAAAGCACATTTCTGTATCATTTGGTCTCCTTACAACTAAAATAGCATAGTACTCAAAACATGAATCAGTTATCAAGTATTTCCTGTTTTATGCTTATAAAGATATCAGTTTCTTTGAGGGATAAAGAGTATGAAACTATCTTTTTATGGGCAGAGACCTCACATTTTAGGTAGGGAATTTATATTGACATTCTTGAGACAAAAGGCAGTCCAAGACAGCAGACACTGAAATCTTAAACACTGAGTCACATATAAGAACAATGCAAATTCAGAGCTGGGATATGAGGGCTTTGAAGGATAGGAAGGGTTTAGATGAGATAAGCTAGGGAATGAACTAAAGTAGAAGTAGAGAGGAATAAAAGAGCATAGAGTTGGTTGTGGCTAATGAGTTGGCCAAACTGGATGAAATGAAATGTATTCGTGTGACCAGAAGGATTTTTATAGACGCTGTATGTGGTGGGTTTCTGGAGAACCTTTAAGGCCAAGAAGAAGAGCCTGAACATGTTTCAGTAGAAAGTAGAAAGCAATACATGGTAGAATTTTGAGTAGTTTAAACATTTTTTGATATTTGGAAGATATTTTTTGATATTTTTGATATTTAGTTATTTGATATTGATGCAAAGGCTATTGGGAGGGAAAACAACAACATGACTGGTAGTATTCAGGATATAAAGTGGTAGAGGGTAAGGGACTAGGATGATAACAAGTGAGCCATTTGAGTCCCTAAGAAGTGAGAGATTTAATCTAAAACTTCTATTGATCATAAAAATACATGCTCAGAATTGGTTGGGTACTTTTGTTTATTTATATCCTGCTTCCTTTCAGAATTTGAGCTGGTAGAGGGATTAATACAGTGGGTGTGGGAGGTTTAGTCAGCGTACAATCCAGAAAACCTGCCTTAGACTATATCTACATACCTGGGCTTTCATGTTGAAAATGTATGCTGATGTGTAGGGAAGTACAGTATATATAGATGGAGCATTTACTATTTCACTATTAACTGAAAAATAATCCAGCCAACCTAGTTACAAGTTGTGACCCTTGTTGTTTGTTAAAGGAAAAAATAATCACATATAGGTGAGAATTAACTTTCTCTTTGTGCCTTATAGATGGGTCTTGATGGACTTCAACAAGACTACATCAGAAAAGCTGAATACCCTTTTAGCTCTGAGCAAAAGTGGATGGCTGTTAAGTGTGTACACCGAACACAGCAGGTATCCATCTGTTTAAAGAATACTTATTTCCTGTTTAGCTTAGATGACTATGTTTTCATTTACTGTCCACCTTTGGGTTTAGTCATTGTACATAATAAAGACTTGTTGCTTTAAAGTATGTGTAATTAATAGTACACTCATCTCTTAATTGTTTGTGTTCTCTTTGATAGTCTTTCCTTATAGAATCCATGCATAGATATATTCATGGAGTTATTGCTGTGTGAGCAGACAGCCTAAATGAGTTGTAGCCTAGTCTCAGTCTCCTAAAGCTTGTGACATCAGATTTTTTCAGAATTTTTTCTGTTCTTCATGACAGTTCCTTATAAGGTCTTTGCAGACTGTGTTTCAATCTGTGTTCTTTCATTGAAGGAATGTCTTATCTTCAGAACAAATGAAACCACCTTACTTTTTGAAAAGTAGTTTGCAAATGTATGTCATTCATGTTGATTACTCCAGCTTACAAGCTGACAAAATGACATACCGATATTTTAAGCTGCCACCTTGTTCCTGGGTGCTTGAGAAATTTTTCCAGTTAGTGTAATAAGAGTTCTGAATTACCTACAGTGTATAGTTATATCACTCATAGTTGCTATCACCAGCTTGACGATGAAACTTAACTTTAAAAACTATTGAAGCTTAGGCTGGATGCGGTAGCTCACGCCTGTAATCCCAGCACTTTGGGAGGCCAAGGTGGGTGGGTCACCTGAGGTCAGGAGTTTGAGACCATCCTGACCAATATGGTGAAACCCTGTCTGTACTAAACATACAAAAATCAGCCGGGTGTGATGGTGTGTGCCTATATTCCCAGCTACTCAGGAGGCTGAGACAGGAATTGTTTGAACCTGGGAGGCGGAGGTTGCAGTGAGCCGAGATCACCCCACTGCACTCCAGCGTGGGCAACAGCCTGTCTAAAAAAAAAAAAAAAAATACACACACACCCTTAAACTTTCCACACACCACACACACACACACACACACACACACACCACACACCCTTAAACTTTCCTTCACTGTTGCCTAGGCTGAGTGCAGTGGTGTGACCTCGGGTCACTACAACCTCAACCTCCCCGGGCGCAAGTGATCTTCCCACTTCAGCTTCCCAAGTAGCTGGTAGTATAAGCATGTGCCACCATACCTGGCTAATTTTGCTTATTTTTTGTAGAGATGGGGTCTCATTATGTTTCCTAGGCTGGTCTTGAACCCCTGGACTCACATGATCCTCCTACCTTGGCCTCCCAGAGTGCTGGGATTACAGGCGTGAGCCACCACACCTGGACTTACTTGTTATTTTTATAGTTCCTTTGACAGGAATGACTAGTTGGTTATATGTTTTTACCTATGAGCAAACACATGATTTTTGCATGTGATACCTATGATTACATCTCTATAGAAAACAGGAATGAAGGGATCTTCCTTCATTCATGTAAATGGAAACATACAGGTTTTAAAAGAAAGGCCAGGTTGGTTAACACTGAACTTTGAATTGAAGTCTTCCCGGAACTATGTTCATGAGGACCAAAAAAAGATTTCCGTCTATTCTTTAAAGGAACTTTTACAAGCTTAGGTGAAAGAAGACAATTGGAAATAAAACTATGAAAATAAAATACCTTTCACTTTAAACCTTTTAATGTAAAGCCTTCAGAGATTGCATTAAACTTAGGCGATTTTCAGCTGATGTCTCTTAACCATATAGTTATATGGCAAGAATATGCATATGACTTTTTTTGATAGGTCTATTTCACTACATTTTGTAAACCATCACACGGTACTTCAAGATAGTGTGGCTCATGTAATGTTTAATAATTTTACTTTTCAGAAACTTTTAATGTAATCCCACCAAAGTTTTACATTGGAAGATTAAATCTTCTTAGTTGTGGGGGACAGAAAGTGGCAGGATATGTTTGTAAACATTTGATTATTCTTCTCATTTGCCGACCTGAAGAGTTCCTCTTGCACAGCAAAACCAACCAGTGAAATGAACAAACAAAATCCAACCCACAGATGTGACTGAGGATCTAGAAGAAGTCATCCTGACACAGATAGGGAAACTTGCCATTTTAAAAGTAACTTCAGTGGCTCAAATAGTTTGCTTTTAAAGGACTTTCACTTGAACATAACAATATATATTTATGTCTACTATCTCCCTGGAACCCACCAAAATCACTAACAAGGAATAAAAGATATAAACTCAGAAAGAGAAAGTATAGGAAAGATTCAAAGGTGCCAGGTACCTTTGAAGGCAGGGAGTAAGGCATAAGGCTAAAAATAGTAGAGAAATTTGAAATTCTGAATAAGGAACCAATAGAACTCTCCCAAGTACCTTTGCTGCTTCTTTAGGCCAGACGGTTAGCCTTCCTTTACCCCTGTGGAACACCAGAAATCTGGGGATAAGAGTAGAGGGTAGGATTAAGCCTTAAGACTGAAAACAGAGTGATTAAGAAGATGTCATTGTCCTGAAGGATAAAGCCCTAGTTCTTAACACCACTTGTCTCTTGGAATATGTGAAGGCTGGCATCTCCCTACTGTCATTCCCTAAGTAAGAAGATTCAAGAGTTTTAGAAAAGCTGCCTGGTCTTGTAAGGCAGTGGTCCCCAGCCTTTTTGGCACCAGGGACTGGTTTCCTGGAATTCTTCCACAGGCGGAGGATGGTTTTGCGATGACACTGGTTCACCTCAGATCCTCAGGCATTAGATTCTCATAAGGAGTGCACAACCTAGATCCCTTGCATGTGTGGTTCACGTTAGGGTTCATGCTTCTATGAGAATCTCATGCCCTGGCTGACGTGACAGGAGATGGAGCTCAGGCAGTAGCGCTCGCTTGCCTGCAGCCCACTTCTTCTTTGCGGCTGGGTTCGTAAAATTCCACGGACTGTACTGGTCCACTGCCTGGGAGTTGGGGAGCCCTGTCATAAGGGGCACCTTTGAGCTAAGCTCTTTGTTCATTGGAAGCACTTACCTACTCCTGGACTTCATCTCATCACCCTACAGCAAGGCTTACCGGTTGATCCTTAGCTCTGCCAGTGCTCATGGAGCTTCTAGTCTTTTAATTTCTTCACTCTTAAATACAAGTGAACAGGGAGGGATTACTAGATACTTGGAGAAAATCTTTAGTATGAAAGCCAAAGACCAAACCAACAGAGAAAGGGGTCTTAGAGAAAGGTAGTGGCAGATGCTGAAGAAAATTTCCAAAAACCATAAAAAAGACAAAATAACTTTCAATAAAATGTTTATTAAACTTTATTTAATATAACTTTATTTAATAATATTTTCTTGACTTTTCAAGAAATGTATCAAAGTAGAACAGAAAGTCAAAGATGTGTACAGTATAAAAGGTAAGAAAAATCAAAATAAATACAGAAGATCCAGTAATTACCCCATAGTGGTAATAGGAAGGGTAATAGGAATAGGTAATAGGAAGAAAGAACAGAAAATGAGAAGATTTTATCAACTAATGCTGGAAAATTTTCCAGAATGAAAAGACTTTAGCATCTAGAATAAAGTGGCCCACCAACTGCTCAGCACAGTATGTATGTTAAAGCGGGGTGGGGTGAGGGATAAACACAAGACCTATAATTAAGAAATTTGAGGACACTTGGAGAGGGAGAATTTGAAGCACTTCTAGAGAGCTTTAAGCAAAGGGGAGATCATACAAAAGGGCTTAGGAACTAAAGTATGGTAGTCTGCCACTTAGCCCAGTGGGATACATTCCAAGACTCCTAGTGGATGCCTGAAACCATGAATAATATTGAACCTTATATATACCATGTTTTTTCGATCCAGTAACATAGATGGCTACTAAATGATTAATGGGCAGGGAGCATATATAGTGTGGATATGCTGGACAAAGGGATGATATCCTTGGCAGGACAGAGTGGGATTTCATCACCATACTCAGAATGTTGTATAATTGGAAACTTATGAATTATTTATTTTTGGAATTTTCTATTTAATATTTTTGGATGGCTGCTAAGTAACAGAAACTGCAGGAAATTAAACCCTGGATAAGGGGGCACTACTTTAATTTCTTTATACTTTTCAATGAAAACATTGACACTGGAGGTTGGAAGATAATAGAGCAAAGCCTTCAAAATGAGAGGAAATTTATCCCTAGCTAAATTTACAAATGTGAGGATAGAAGAAAAACGTGTCCCACACCACACACCTTTTCTTAGAAAGATATTGGTGGATAAAAGAAAAAGGAGACTTAAAAGACTTAAAATTCAGTGAGGATAGAGGTAGAGGGTTGTTCCTAGATACCAGTGGTACAGCAGGCCTAGAAATCAGCCAATTAGAAATGGAAAGAAGAGTGAAGGAGGGCGGTCTCCAGTAATAATACAGAGGTAATAGCTTATCTGCTTCTTTGTTGATGTGAAAAAATACCGTGAGAAGGGTTTTATATTACATTGAAGAGTTTAGGAAGAATGAATGATAAGTATACAGAAAACAAAGAGGTGGTTATTAACTTTATAGAAGACGAAACTTAAACAGGAAAAGAAGTATCCTATTTGAGCTATCAATCAGGATAGGCCATGAAAACAACATCATGCTCTCCTGCTGCCTCCCTGTCCCCAAATATCTGCTCATTATAGTTACTTGGGAACTCAGGCAGTTGGAAGCTCCATTTTAATGTGAGCACACACTGTCACAGCAGGGGTAGAAGAATAGGAAATTGTGCACCGGCACCTACATTTCCATTTGGAAGTGACACAAGTACTCATGTTTATTGGCCAAAGTAAGTCATGCCTGACTGTTTTGGAGTGAGGATGGCAATAGGGAAATACATTCCTACCTCCCAGGAGAACTGGAATATTTGTGAACGGCTGTAGTCATTACCACACTTGGCTTAGCAGCAGAGTCTTGTTGTAAACAAAATACTGGCAGATTTTGCTTCAACTATATCATAAAGATGGGGAGGGGAGAATAGGTAGTGGAAATGGGGAAATTAACATCTGTCACAATAGACAGTGTATAAAATTGATAACTGATGGAGTAGCAGTATAAACATGTTAAAAACGTGAGGGTAAATATCAGAGAAAACAGCTAAGAGAGTTAAAATTATTTTGCTTCCATGGAGTAGGACTAGTGGTGAGAAGCGTAGGACAGGAAACTGCAGTATTTCATTATGAGCTTTTGAAGATTATTTACCATGATAAAAAATAAAAGAAGGCCAGTCGCGGTGGCTCACGCCTGTAATCCCAGCACTTTGGGAGGCCGAGGCGGGCGGATCACGAGGTCAGGAGATCGAGACCATCCTGGCTAACACAGTGAAACCCCGTCTCTACGAAAAATACAAAAAATTAGCTGGGCCAGGTGGTGAGCGCCTGTAGTCCCAGCTACTCGGGAGGCTGAGGCAGGAGAATGGCGTGAACCCCGGGGGGTGGAGCCTGCAGTGAGCCGAGATCGTGCCACTGCACTCCAGCCTGGGCAACAGGCTTTGAGACTCTGTCTCAAAAAAAAAAAAAATAAAAAAAAAATAAAGTCTGATAATACCTATAAATACAATGTGATTGGGAGAATTAAATGGCATTTTAGGTAGAGAGATACATATGTATATAGTAGCTAATAGAGAACTTGAACCATTGTGAGCTGTTATTTCTCTTTCATTTCCTGTTATGTTGCAGTGAGCCTCTTTCCACATTTCAGAGTGCCACATTTGGGGCTTGGTATAGCATTGCCTTTAATGTGTGGGATGGTGGGATAGATGTTTTCTATAGAAGATACAGAAAGCTCCCATATAGGAATATTTAATCTTCAGAGTTCAGGTGGCAGTCAAAACCTTAGGCTTGAGTAACTTCTCTGGGAATTATGAGAAATGAACGCCACTTAATTTTGGACTCCAATGGCAGGTATGTACAAGTTGAAATTAAACTTATGTTTGGTACATTTTCTTCTTAGGACAGACCAGAGATTTGTTTTATGAAAGGTGCTTATGAACAAGTAATTAAGTACTGTACTACATACCAGAGCAAAGGGCAGACCTTGCCACTTACTCAGCAGCAGAGAGATGTGTACCAACAAGAGAAGGCACGCATGGGCTCAGCGGGACTCAGAGGTAAGGCTATTTCAGCATAGTCCCCTGGGGTGGGAAGGTAGAGCCTTCTTTTAATTGCAGATGAATTCATGATTCACATTTGAGCTGTCCAACTCTCTTCCAGAATTTGTAGAACCCTTGCCAGTATTGAGGTGTTAAGTTTTAGTTGGTTAATTGGCCCTCAAAAGATGGAAATTTGAGAATGTAGCAAAATACGAATCACTGGTTCTTTTAGATCTCCAGAGGTCTCTGAGTAGCTGATAGAAATATTATTTTAAACAAGTTTATCTTATGAGAAGGGTGGATCGAGGTAAAATGGTGTTACTCTCTTTTTATCACTTTGTTTTAAGGACAAAAATACTTTTCTAAAAATTAAGTCTGAAGCCTCTAATATATCCTTTAAGGTGATTGCTAACTTGATCTGTTACTGTTCACCAGGGAGGTAAAGAAGTCCCCAGATGCTGCTTACTTATATGCTGCTGACTGAGCAGTGATGGGGAGAGGGTCTGCTGGACACACACACATTAGGCCACCTCTCCTAGAGATGTCATGTGTAAGACTCGGGGGTTGGTGGTTGGTGTCCTAACCTGATTCTTACCTTCTGTATGGTCATCTGGCTTCTGCAGAATATATGTAGTTATGTAGTCTCTCACAGCAGTTGGAAGAGTTGGCTTCCTTAATTTTATTATTTTAATGAAATTAGAGTCTAAGCACTACAATTTCTGGGAGGAAGAAAAGTTATGTGAAAAATGTTTTTATTTGTTGTTCACTTAAGCAGAGGCTTTTTTTGAGTTTTAAACATTTTGATGGATTTATAGGGTTTCTGTTCTTAAAATAAACTAAGTTTGGAAAGGTACTCTTACCAGCAGAGAACACTGCTCCCAGCCTGCTGCCATTGCCCTTCTCTCTGAACCTTCTGTGCTGCTGAACCAAGATCAATCCTCATACCCCGGCCCCCAGAGCCTAGTGCATCTCATCTGGGATATGGGCTGTATTGTGACCATCTTAACACTTCATCTTCTGTCTCCAAGGAAATGGGAGGCAGAGACTCGTGGCTGAGAAGTTATTTTGCAAATGGATATTTTGGATGGAAAAAAATTTAAAGGAAAACAACTTTTCCTTCCCCCTTTCCCCTTTTAATGTAAGAGGCTTTGATGACAGGTTCTAGAGTTTCTGGGGTTTCATCCCAAAGGCCTGAATCTGGAACATGCTCTGGTTCCCCCCACCTCAGTCCTCAAGCTTTCTGGACCCCGGAAGCCAAGGCAGATTCTTTCTCCCAGCGTCAGTTCTGGGGCAGGAGGAACCTCTTTTCTGGTTTACCTGGGCCAGACCTAAGAATAGCAGGGTCTCTGAAACCACAGGGTTTTGATATGTTTTTATCAAGCCAAATGTACAAATGCCAACTGACACTCTGGATAATTAAGCACAGGGGGGTGCCCTCGTACATTGTACCCTTACTCCCTTCTGAACAGTTGGCAGACCAAACTGTTTGGTGGCCCCAGCTGCTGGAAGCTCAGATACTCTGGCTCAGGGTAACACTTTTGTTCCCCTTAAACTCCTCAACTTTCCACCTCAGCTAGGGAAAGAGAATGACAGTTAAGGCTTGGCCCAGGATTATAATCGTTAGAGCAAGTGGGAGTTTCAGAGACTTAAGGGGCACTGCAGGGAGGCCTTGCTGCCACAAAATTAGGGTTTTGATTGCTAAAGCCTGTGTATGAAGGGGCAGTGGCAGCTCCACTGAGCCAATCCTGGGAAGACTGTGGTGCAGAGGGCCTATTACTCTCCTGATTGACCTGATTCTGGGGCTTTGACCCTTTCTTTTTAAATTTACTTTTGCTAAGATGCACCTATTTATTTATTTTTGTAAAAGACTGTTGGTGGACAAAATGTGAACTCATTTATTTCCTCTTTTGAACTTCTGAGATGTCATCACTTCCAGTTTGTTGGCTTTGTTTCCAGCTATTAATAAAGCATTAAAAGAATGGAGAAAAAAAGGGAAGTGGGCAGAGTCTTGCTACTCTTAGCAGCACATAGCGAGAGGTTTTAAAGTGGCATGGATTTAGAGCACTTAAAGAGGTCTTGAAGGTCTAATATATGCTCCCTCTTTTTCTTAGTTTCTGGAACAAAGTTTTCCTGCCTCGTTATAATGACTAACTCTTTTCATATGAAGGATTGTGGAGGTTTGTGTATGTGTGTTTTGTATTGTAACATTATGAAGTAGACCAGAGTTGGCAGAGGGGAAAGTTTTTGTTGCACAGGGTTTTGGGAAACATTCTGCTCATTTGTCTCTTGCTTCATGTCTTTTCTTCTTTATCTACCCTTGTGCTCCACTTCCATCCTCCCCCTGAGATTACCATAATGAAGAACAGAAAGATTTTAAACCTCAGTTGATATGTACTTACACTACGTCTTATAAAACTTAAGTTTCTTAAAATACTGTGGTTCTTAATTTTGATATTAGAGTATATTTTGTTTTATGTCAGGGGCTCTCCACATGAAAAAAGTTTACCTATCCTTGACTCGGAGAGTAGCAGCAGATTTTCATTGGTGCTAAAGAAGCAAATAAATGCAGGATACTAACCTCTAGACTAGTGCCACCCCTCCATCAGGAGTGTGCAGAGCTGATCTTTCCATCTTAGGATTTGCTGACATATATTTTTGTCACTGTCCCCTTCTGTTACCATCAGCCTCTATCCCAACACCAGGAACTGTGAAGCGGCTCATTTTCTCAAGGGTGAAAGCCTTTGGGGCCCACATCTACATAAATAATTAGGTATATGACTCTTACTTTGGAAAAATAGAATTACTTGCCTTTAACCTTGATTTTTTTTTTTTGAGCATATGTAATCTTTCCTACCTTTTGCTTGACCAAGAATAGATAGTTTCTTTGGTCTCTCTGGGGCTTTTCAGTCTCCTCTTGACTTACTTATGTTTAGTTTGTATGTGCATGTTACAAGTTGTTCAGTCTAATATCTCAGATGCAGGTACATTCCTTTGGTTAATAAAAGTAGTTACCGGAGTTCCATAATTCTGAGAGCAAGCTAAACGATATTTGGGAAATGAAAAGTACTTTGTACTATATCTTACATGCCCAAGGATGACAGGGAAATAAGTAGAAATAATAATATGATGGCATTATTTACATACTCTTAGAGAACCAACGTTACAAATAAGAAATGTCCGTTCATGTTATGGAAGGAGTAAAAGAATCCAAACTATTGTTGGTATTAATGGTTTTACAACCACTTTCCAAATTAACTTTACCTTCCAGGAGTTTTCATGTACAAAGTTGTTACAGGCTATGTATAATTAATACAGTCTTCTCTTCAGAGTGTTTAATTTTTCTGGAGATCTTGGAAATGGAAAGATGAAGATCCATTAGAAGCCACCTTCAAAGGTGTTTGTCTATTTAAAATTGACTTTAAAGCCTAACAAACCCATAGTTTCTCTAAATAATTAATTCTATTTTTTAAAGAGGCAAAGTTCCTGTTGAAAGTAGCTGCATGTGGTTACTGTGTGAAAATATTGTTCATTTTCTGTCTCTTGCCTACTCTGCCCTTCAGTTCTTTAGTTTGATTCTTTTTAATTAAAACAGCTTAAAGGGACCCCTTATCCAGAACCATTAAACTATAACGTTTTGGTGTGTAATCATTTTGATTTCGCAAATGACATTATGGTCTTAAGTGATTTATTTAAGAAGTGTTACTGTCTCCAATTTCTGTCAACTAAATTCTGATGTTTTTATGACTCACTTTTTTTTGTTGTTATTTGGATTTTATTATTTCCTAAGTTCTTGCTTTGGCTTCTGGTCCTGAACTGGGACAGCTGACATTTCTTGGCTTGGTGGGAATCATTGATCCACCTAGAACTGGTGTGAAAGAAGCTGTTACAACACTCATTGCCTCAGGAGTATCAATAAAAATGATTACTGGAGATTCACAGGAGACTGCAGTTGCAATCGGTATAACTAGACTGCTTTCTTTTGTTTTAGATAGTTTTTCTTAAAATACTGTGGTGCATAATTTTGTGAACTATTAGTTATGAATATGTTTATGTAATATTGAGATTATGCAATTGAAATCGACTCATGGTTTTGCTCATGGTATGTATAAAGTTGGCAAAACTGATTATAGTTTAAAAAGTAGTAACATTGACATGCATAACTAAATCATGAAATCACATGTATTTTATTCACATAAGGGTAATTATTTTTAATCTCATGATCACTGTGATGACAGAATAAAAGCACTAGATCATGAATGTCAAAGGAAACATGAAACTTAGTTTTTCCTTTCAACTTAAGTATAATTTTCAAAGCAGACTTGTGCATAATTTGGAAGAAAATAGCTTGTTATATGTATTTGTTTTTTTGTCATGTATGCCTATATTTGAATGCTATTTAAGATTACCTTAAGAAGTACAATAAGAGCAAAGAAGAGAATGAAAGTAAATTTTCCAGAGCCTCTAAACTGTAATTCGTACTGATAAATTTAACAGTTGGCTAAACTCCATTAATTCTTATTTGGAGAGGGGCTAGTCCAGGAGTTTCAAACTATATATTGTCTAAGAATAGGTCACTAGGAACATAATATTATTGGAAGAATAACTTTTCAATGTTTATTTTCATTTATGTATAACTACATGATTACCACAGATCCACCACCATCTTGTCTGGCTTTGGACACTGTACTTAAAATGCACTCTGATCTTCATTACATTTCTGCTGCTGAGCAGAACCTGATTGGCCTAGTTTCAATTCTTACGTATGCTAGCTTAAATAGTCAAAAAAAAAATTTTTTTTTTTTTTCCTGTAGAGACAGGGTCTTGCTATATTGCCCAGGCTGGTCTTGAACTCCTGGGCAGAAGCGATCCTCTGGCCCCAAAGTGCTGAGATTACAAGCCTGAGCCACTGTGGCCAGCCTTGAAAATTCTTTATTCTTAAATTTAAACAAAAATAAAAGTCAAACATAAAACTCCAGACTTAATACTGATTCAGATAGGTTTTTGTATTACCGGTAGGTAACAAAAGAGAATAGATAACAAATCATACTAAATGAGCATTATGTTGACTAGCCCGTCAAGCAAAAACAATTTGGTTTATTACATTTTCTCTCTCATTCGCTTTAGCCAGTCGTCTGGGATTGTATTCCAAAACTTCCCAGTCAGTCTCAGGAGAAGAAATAGATGCAATGGATGTCCAGCAGCTTTCACAAATAGTACCAAAGGTAGGCCTAAACTAAAGCCTTTTGGACTGAAAGGCCTTATTCTAAGTGTTACGATTTCTACTACTATCTTAATGAAACTGTTTAATTGTGAACATCAGGGATTTAAATAACCACCAGATTTGTTGGTTCAGATCCTGAAATGAAGTCTTATCATTGAATTAGTCTTATTGATTATTTATGATATGACATTTATGAATATCAGTGCAAAATTATTAATTTTAGCAAGAACCAGATTTCCACTGAGAAAAGTGCTGTGGAAATTAACAGTGCTTGTATTTATGAATTAAAGGGTGGAGAGAGATCATTGCTTTATACTGCTTAGTCTTTTGCTCAATTTTAATTTTAGCATGAGTATGTAATTATTTTTTTAGGTACAATTTACATATAGTAAAATTCGCCCATTTTAGTGTATAGTTCTGAGCATTGACAGATGCATGCAGTCTTGTAACCACCACCACAATCAAGATATAGAACAGTTCCATCATCCCCCAAATTATCTTATGCCTTTTTGTGGTTACCTTCTCCCCCTACTTCCAGGACTTGGCAGCCACTAATTCTTTTTTTGTCTCTGTCACTTTACCTTTTCTAGAATGCACTAAAAATTGAATCATACCATATGAATGAGGCTTTTGAATCTGCTTCTTTCACTTAGCATAATGCATTTGACATTTATCTATGTTGGTTGTGTGTATTAGTAATTTGTTGTTGTTTTTTAAAGTAATATTCTGTTATGGGTGTACCTTACCTATTCACCATTTTAAGGACATTTAGATTTTTTCCACTTTTTGATGATTATGAATAAAGATGCTGTCAACATTTGTGTACAGGCTTTTGCATGAAAATAAATTTTCATATCTCGGGTAAATATCTGTAATTGCTGAGTCATACACTTAATGTATATTTAATTTCAGAAGAAACTGCCAAGTTGTTTTACAAGATGGCTTTATTATTTTGCACCCCCACCAGCAGTGCCTGGAACTTCTAATAGTCCTGCATCCTCATTAGCACAAGGGATTGTCATTGCCCTCATCCCCCATTCTGATAAGTGTACAATGGTATCTTACTGGGATTTTAATGTGCATTTCCCTCACAACTAGTGATGTTGAATATCTTTTCATATGCTTATTTGCCATCCATATATCTTCTTTAGTGAAGTGTCTGCCCTGTCTATTTTTAAAAAATTGTTGTCTAAATTATTGAATTTTGAGCATTCTTTATATAATGTGGATACAAGTCCTTTATTAGATATTTGTTCGAAAATGTTTCTTTCCAGTTGGTAGTGTGTCTTTTCCAAGAGGGGAAGTTCTTAACTTTGATTAGGTCTAGTTTTTCAATTTCTTCTTTTATGGACTATGCTTTTGATATCTCAGAACTCCCTGTCTAACCCAGGTTCACAAAGATTTTTTTCGTGTTTTCTTATAGAAGTTTTATAGTTTTGGGTTTTATACTTAGGTCTGTGATCCATTTTGAGTGTATTTTTTTTGTATATGTTGTAATGGATTAAGGTTTATTTTCTTTGCATATAGATGTTCAGTTATTTCAGCAACATTTGTTGAAAAGACTATCCTTTTTCCATTGAAATACTTTTTTACTTTTGATTATAATGCTTTTCTAACAAATTATTTGTAGGAAGAGAGGTATCTCCTGCCCCACAGCACAGTAGCTTCTTTAAAGCCAGGTTCCCTGATGTGAGATTAACTTACTTTATTATCTTGGGCTGCCTTGTAAGGGGCCTATCAAAGCCTGGTTTGTGGGTACCCAGGTCCCATAGGAAGTGCCCCATAGGAGGTGGGCAGCAGTCTTCCCAGTTGCTGACAGTTCAGATTTCTTGGTTTTATTGTTAGTTAACTTATATATGCACATATATTTGTATGTCCTTCAAAATAAGCACTTATCTGGAATTTATTTTATTAGCTATTTTGTAGCCATCCATTGTTGCTAATAAAATGTGCTACCTTCTCCTTCATTTATTTTACACTTACAACTTCAAGTTATATATTCAGAATATGGAATTTTCTTAAATTGTTTCTGCATCTTATGTCTATACTTTTTTGATTAGAAAATTTATTCATTAGTGGTATATGTTCAACATAGACAAATCAAATAATATAGAAAAGTAAGAGCTACAATAGAAGTTGTCTGTAATCTAACCCACACTCAGGTTATGCATCCACAGAGTGTCCATAATAAGTTAACCTATTATGACTTAAAAAAATGTGTTTAACTTGGGAGGCCGAGGCGGGCGGATCACGAGGTCAGGAGATCGAGACCATCCTGGCTAACACGGTGAAACCCCGTCTCTACTAAAAATACAAAAAAAAAAAAAAATTAGCCAGGCGTGTTGGCGGGCGCCTGTAGTTCCAGCTACTCGGGAGGCTGAGGCAGGAGAATGGCGTGAACCCGGGAGGCGGAGCTTGCAGTGAGCCGAGATCGCGCCACTGCACTCTAGCCTGGGGGATAGAGAAAGACTCCGTCTCAAAAAAAAAAAAAATGTGTTTAACAGAATCTGGTTGCTACTTTATACTGTTATAATTCTGAACATTCATTTTACATAACTTTGGCATTTCTGAAATCAATTATTATTAGAAAACATGTTTTTAATTGCTGTACAATATTTTGAGTATACCATGTGTATGTGTGTATAAATGCACAGCATATATACATGTATATATATAGAGAGAGAGAGAGGGAGAGAGAGTTACATAACCATTTTCCTGTTGAAATTTGAGTTTCTTTTCTTTTTACTACTGTAAATGTTCCTTTAAGGATAATGACAATAGCAACCATTTACTATCTGCCAATGCATGTATTACCTACATTGTCTAATTTACTTCTTATAGCTACCTTATAAAAGATAGGCAGCGCCACTTTAAAAATTCTAATAATTAATAAGCCTTATTCTTAGCAGTGTTAGATTTATAGAACAATTGAGCAGATAACACAGAGTTCTACCTTCCTACTCCATGTCTACCCTCTACTCCCACACAGTTCCTCTTCATATTAATAGACTGCATTACTGTAGTATATTTATTGCAATTAATGAGCTAATATTGATACATTCTTATTTCGTGGTTTACATTAAGGTTTACTTTTTGTGTTGTACCTTTCTAGGGGTTTTGACAAATGCATAATGACATATATCCACCATTACAATTTCTTTTTTTTTTTTTGAGACGGAGTCTCGCTCCACCATTAGGATTTCATACAGAGTAGTTTCATTGCCCTGAAAATATTTGTGTTTGACGTTTTCATCCCTCCCCACTCCCCTTGAATCCTTGACAACCACTGATCTTTTTACTACCTCTGTAGTTTTGCCTTTTCCAGAATGTGTATGGTTGGAATAATATCATATGTAGCCTTCTCAGACTGGTTTTTTTCACTAAGCAATATGCATTTAAGGTTTCACCATGTCTTTTCCTGGCTTAGTAGCTCATTTCTTGTGAGCACTAAATAATATTCCATTGTATGAAAGTGCCACAGTTTATCACTTCATCTTTGGAGGGCATCTTAGTTGCTTCCAGGTTTGGCAATTATACATAAAGCTGCTCTAAACATTCATATACAGGTTTTTGTGTAGACATAAGTTTTCAACTCATTTGGGTAAATACTAAGGAGCACAATTGCTGAATCAGATCATATGGTAAGAGTATATTTAGTTTTTTAAGAAACAGGCAATTCCATTTTTATAGATGAGGAAATTGAGGCCCAGAGTACTTGGGAGACTTGGCTGATGTCTCGGAGCTAGTAAGTGGTGGTGTTGGCATTGGAACTGGAATCCAGGTCTGTGTGCTCCAGAGTTCATCTGTTGTTTGCTGTTTCTTTGAATATTGTTGAACCTAAGATGTACCCATCTCTGATTATTATTATTATTGTTATTATTTCTTACCACTGCCCTTATCCATATACATCTCTGATTATTTTTATACACTGAATTCCTACATGTGAAATGATTGGACTGATGTTCAACACGTTTGTAAGGCCGTTAACATATATTGCTGAATTGTCCTCTGAAAAGGTTTCTGTTTATATTTCCATAAACTACACTTCATACAGTAGGATTAAGTCCCTAGACCTCCAGCCCCACTTCCCTCATCCTCTAGCAAGTGGTTAGATTTTGGATGTTGTTACTAATAGAAATACACTCTTTTGCTTATCCATATTTTTTCTTTCTCAACTTCTAATCACTCGTGAATGCTGTTTTCAGAGACAGCCAGTCATAGTCCTGAAAGATGTAATCTCTAATGTTGAAATCCTGAAAGACTGAAATCCACAAAGTCTTAAAATCCTGAAAAACCACAGCCCCCAAAGATCAAAATCCTAAAAATCTAATTCTGGAAAAAATAATTTTAAAATAAAATAATTCACATTTTTAAGAAGGAATTTGAGAAACATAAAAACATGAAAATGCTTCATTGGTCACTTTATACAAAATAAGCAATAATAAATAACCTACATAGTTTTGCAAGCATTTGCAAGCATAAACACTCAGCCATATTATATGACAGACAGATACAACATAGGACTGTTATGAGCATATGAACTGTATTTATAAAGAAATAGGTCATAAGGGAAATACATAAACACGTATCACTATGGTTGCTAATTGTGTGCACCCCACTTTATAACTGTGGGTCATTTTTATCTTTCACAAATGCAGATGTATGAAAAGGACATTCATTTATTGAGGAAGTTTCAACATTTTTACATACACGTACAATGCTTACATACAAAGTCAACATTGTGATCATGCACTTTCCTGAAGTCAAATTTGCAAAACATGCATAAAACAAATCAGAATCCTTTAAGTCTCTATAACTTACGCTTCCAGTGTTGGAAATGATGCAAAGGTGAAATACATAGCATAGCAAATTGTAAAAAATAAAGCTCACAATTTAAAATAGTGCAAAAGGAAACTAAAAAAAGAAAAATAATGGCTGGGCACGGTGGCTCACACCTGTAATCCCAGCACTTTGGGAGGCTGAGGTGGACGGATTGCCTGAGGTCAGGATTTCGAGACCTGCCTGGCCAACATGGTGAAACCCCATCTCTACTAAAAATACAAAAATTAGCTGGGCGTGGTGGTGGGCGCCTGTAATCCCAGCTACTCAGGAGGCTGAGGCAGGAGAATCGCTTGAACCCGGGAGGCAGAGGTTGCAGTGAACTGAGATCGCACCAGTGCACTCCAGCCTGGGCTACAGAGCAAGACTCCTTCCACCACCCCACCCCACCCCCCCAGAAAAGAAACCAAAATAACAACAGCAGCAAAAAACCTGAAAAGAAAATATGACATGGAAAAGCATATTACAGAGATAGATGATGGACAGTTGCATGGAGATAGTCCATAAAAGCTGACTGACTTTCATGATCATTCACTATATTTTGAAGTTTTGCAGCATGATGAATAGTTGCTTTTTTTTCTTTAAGAACATGGCTGTCAGAGTATGTTCATACTCATTTTCTACATGGCACTGCTCTTTTTGAAATTCTATGATTCGATGTACACTAACATGAATATTCTCTATTAAATTTTCCTATCCTGTGATTGTGATTTTCAGGAGTTTAGACTTTAGGGATTTCAGCATTTGGGATTATAGCATTTGGTATTGTATCTTTCAAGATTATGATCCCAATATGCTGGGATCATAGATGACTGTTGGGATCACTGCCACCCAGAGAATTGGGGCAGTGTGGATGTTTGCTTTGTTTTTGGGGTGGGGAAGGTGTTTATATATTTGAATAGGGCTTTTTTTTTTTTTTTTTTTTTGGTGCACGTCCTATCCTGGTAATCTCTTCCTGATGTTTATTTCTGAATAAATCCCATATTGGATTTTTTTTAGTGGTATTGGGACAGAGTGTTAGTAAATGTATGTGAAATCTGCAGTTACTTAAACATTTTACCATTAGACTTTCGCATAACTTCTCAGAGATGCTAAAGGTGATGAAACTTTCATTTTATTTGCTTTCTTCAGTTCGTCCTCTGGCTCTCATAAAAATTATGGTGAACTCTGGAAACCAACCTAAAGGTAGTTAGGGAAGAAAGGAACTACTTACAAATTACATCATCAGCCTGGACAAATCACATTGTCGGGGTTTCCCAAGTAGAGTGTGTGTGCGTTAATTATAGCAGATACCCTGATGCTATTCTAAGGAGACTAAAACAAAATAGGACCTAAACCCTGTCAGAAGCTCGTTGAATTGCTTAAATTCATCCTACTTTAAAGTGGAATTCTGTAAATAACCAGCCCTCCCTCCCAGGTATTTTGTATCTTTTGAATACCTAAGTCTTTTCTCCGAATATTATTAGTGAATTTTTTGTCTCATTAGGTTAGCAGGACTGCCCCCACCCTCATTTTGTCTTTTCCCCCACTTCATTTTGTGTTCATGTGACCCTTTTATAGCCAATATGTTTATTTGGCCTTCAGCTTTTTAATTATTTTATTTTATTTTTTTTTAGAGATGGTGTCTTGCTTTATTGCCCAGACTGGAGTGCAGTGGCACGATCATAGCTCACTGCTGCCTTGAATTCCTGGGCTCAAGCTGTCCTCCGCCTTAGCCTCCCAAGTAGCTGGAACTGTAGGTGCTCACCACTATGCCTGGGTAATTTAAAAAAAAAAAAAAGAAAATCCATTTCTGAATGGATTTTTAAACTTTTTTGAAAGAAAGGATTTGTAGAAATGGAGTCTCACCATGTGTTGCCCAGACTGTTCTTGAACTCCTGGGCTCAAGTGATCCTCCCACCTCAGCCTCCCAAAGTGCTGGGATTATAGGCATGAGCCACTGCACCTAGCCTCGTCTTCTGCTTTCCTTTGTTTGTTTTTTGAGACAGAGTCTCTAGCTTTGTTGACTAGGCTAGAGTGTAGTGGTGTGACCATAGCTCACTGCAACGTCAAACTCCTCCTGGGCTCAAGTGATCTCCCCGGTTCAGGTGATCCCTCATGACTCAGTCTCCTGAGTAGCTGGGACTACTGGCATGTGCCGCCATGCTTAGGTAATTTTGTTATTTTTTATAGAGATGGGGTCTTGCTGTGTTGCCCAGGTTGGTCTCAAACTCCTGGGCTCAAGTGATCCTCCTACCTTGGTCTCTCAAAGTGTTGGGATTACAGGCATAAGCCACTGCACTCAGTTTGCTGCTTTTGCTTCACATCAGTTTGAATAACTTTTATTATTGTTACAAATAAAACAGACCTTTTGTTCTAAATCATTAGCTTGTTGAAGTTTTCCCCCATGTACTAGAATCATATTAATTCTGCCCCTCATTAAAATATTTTTCAGCCATCCTTTTTCATAATTCTTTCGAACACATTTCATTCTCCTTTTGGAGTATGGAGTGTTGCTATGTACTTTGACCTAGAGCCAATTAAAAAGTAGTACTGAAACTCAGTTTTGCTTGTTTATTAGGTCATCTGGGAATTCTCAGTGTTTTCCATTTATGACTTTTTCTAGTGTGTCCTACATTTTCCATTGATCTGTTGATAGAAGTGGTCATCCTCTTTCTTCTTTTTCTGATTTTTACAGAATTACTTCCATTTATATTTCTACTGAATCTATTCGCCAAGTCCCCATATTATTATCGCAATTCATATATTGTCTAATTTTTAATAGGTTGTAAATCTTTATTTCAATCACTTGTTTTTTCTTCAGTGCATTAGTTTTCTTTAATCTGTCCTAGAAGATTTGAGGATCTTCGGTAGGTTATTCTAATGCAAGACACATCTTTTCCATTAACCTCTCCTTTAATATTTTCCTTTCTTTTTTTTTGGTAACTTCCTTTCCCTAGTACATCTTGTCTATTAATTTCCATCAAAAGAACTGTGAGTGCTGACCACAAATGTGACACTGAAAAGGAGGACTCATAAGAAGAGAAAAATACCCCTTGTAGGTTGCTTCTGAAAATATGTGGCCTTGTTCTACTCTCTTTGATGATTTTTATCTCTTCCTCCAAGTCTAAAATCAGGCCAAAATACCCAACTGTCACAACTGGATCAAGCCAGCTGCACCTTTTACCACCAAGTACAAGGCTCACTGCAACCCACGGACACCCAGCTAACCTCGGGACAGCCATGATCCCCATAGGCAGGGATGACACCCACGACCAGCAAGAAGCAGCTACAGAAAATTGATCCTCAGTGCCTCTGCCTCCCATAAAGATTTATGGGGATCATGTCTCAGGGAGAAATGAGGCAGGAGAATAGGGAATTAGAGTAATCAAGGGTTAAGGCATAAGTAAAAGAACAGTAGATGCAACCAGTTCTAGGCAAGATTAGGCAACATTTAGGCCACATCCTTACTCCTGTGATAACAAGACAGTAGTCTCCACTTCAGCCTCTGATTGGCTGGGGACCAAGTCTCCACTTCAGTCTCTGATTGGTCACAGGCTAATCCTTCATAGGGTGTAACCAATTGGAGGCCTCTAAAGGGCACCTAGGCGTGTTACCAAATTCTTTTAACTTAATAAAAACCCTAGGCCGGGCACGGTGGCTCACACCTGTAATTCCAGCACTTTGGGAGGCCAAGGCTGGTGGATCATAAGGTCAGGAGTTCAAGACCAGCCTGGCCAAGATGGTAAAACCCCGTCTCTACTAAAAATACAAAAAGTAGCTGGGTATGGTGGCGGGCACCTGTAATCCCAGCTACTTGAGAGGCTGAGGCAGAGAATTGCTTGAACCAAGGAGGCAGAGGTTGTAGTGAGCTGAGATTGCGCCACTGCGCTCCAGCCTGGGCGACAAGAGTGAAACTCCATCTCAAAAACACACACACACACACACACACACACACACACACAAAACGTCTGGGCGCTGTGGCTCATGCCTGTAATGCACTTTGGGAGGCCAAGGTGGGTAGATCACCTGAGGTTGGGAGTTCGGGACCAGCCTCACCAACATGGAGAAAACCCGTCTCTACTAAAAAATACGAAATTAGCTGCGTGTGGTGGTGCATGCCTGTAATCCCAGCTACTTGGGAGGCTGAGGCAGGAGAATCGCTTGAACCCAGGAGGAGGAGGTTGTGGTGAGCTGAGATCGCACCATTGCACTCCAGCCTGGGCAACAAGAGCGAAACTCCATCTCAAAAGAAAAAAAAAAAACACAAAAATACCCTAAAGAACATTGTAGTTGGGACTCATGAGCCGCTTGCTGGAGCCCATTCTACTCTGTGGGGTGTACTTTTGCTTCAATAAGTTTGTACTTTCGTTGCTTCGTTCTTTTGTTCCTTTGTGTGTTTTGTTCAATTCTTTGTTCAACACACGAAGTACATGGACAACTCACAGTCAAGACCTTTTATTCGCTAACTTATTTTGCAGCTTTTGCCAAACACTTGTTATATTTCAGTGCTGTGTGCTACACGATTAATTTCTGCAGTAATTAGAGTTTTCACTTAGAAGGTTACCAGTATGTTTTGGATATATATGTAACTCAATCTTTTTTTTAAAGACACACTGAGGAGTTTCTGAATGGATTTTTGAACTTTTTTGAAAGAAAGGATATCTCCCAAATATAAATTATGTGATTCGTGATATTTGGATTGCCTAGGGATAATCAGTAATGTGATATTACAGTGCAGCTGAGTCTTTTGTTTAAGAAAATAATACCTGTTTTTATTTAGACCTTTATTAAAAGGAGAGAACCAGGGAACAGTCTTTATGGTAGTACTGAGATATATTCAGTTGTTCATTCATTTTATTTGTATTTATAGAGCGCTGTTGGTATAGGACAGAAATCTCTGGCTTCATGAGTCTTAGAAGATAAATGAATATAATGTTAAATAAGTGCTTAAGAGCACCCCCCGCCCCCCGCAAAAAAAGGGCAAAATTTGAATGATTAGAGAGGGAGATTGAAATTTTTAGATAGTATGACTAGGGAGGGCCTCACTGAGAAGGTACTATTTGACAGAAGGGGGACCCATGTTATATCCGAGGAAAGAGCATTCCAGACAAGGGCAGAGGCTGGAAGTGAGTGTGCCTGGCATGTGTGAGGAACAATGAGGAGGCCAATGTAGTTCAGTCAGGAAAAGATTAATGATAGGAGTGCAGTGAGGTGTGCACTTCATGAGGGACCCGGTAGATAATAAAGGACTTCGGCATTTGTTCTGAGAGAGATGTGAAATCATTTGAGGGTTTTGAGAAGAGACACGTGATGTCACTTCTGTTTTAACAGTGCCACTCTGGCTACTGTGTTGCAAATTGACTGCGGGGAAACTAGGGCAGAAATAAGAAAATCAGTTTGGAGGTATTGGCCCAGAGTGTGGGCAATGATTTTGGAGTAAGGTGGTTGAATTCTGGATATATTTGTGAGTGGAGTCAACAAGATTCGCTGTCAAACTGCTTGTTGGCACATAAGAAAAATGGAGGAATTAAGGATGGCCCCCAAAATTTGGAGCCTCAGCAACTGCACATATGTACTTTTCATTAACAGAGGATAGGAAGGAGCAAGATTGAGACATCTAAGAGGAAGTGTGACGTAGGGATGGGAATTAGTTTTGCTGATCTGGATTTCAGAAGAAATGTCTGGGCTTGAGATAAAAATGCATTCAGAAAAATGCATGTAAGTAAAATCCAAAGCCATGTGCCTGGGTATGCTCACCTGAGGCGTAGGGAATTTTGAGACCTCTTATAGAGAAAGGGACTGAGCCCTGGGGTCCTCCAACATCTAGATATCAAGAGAGACCAGAAGTCTGTACAAGAGGAACAGCCAAAAAGGTAGGAAGACCAGTATCGGTGGTGGTGGAAGCCAAGGGAAGATGGTGTTTCAGGAGGGACTAATCAGCTACGTTAGGGTGCGGCTGAGAGGTTAAGTCAGATGGGAAATGACTGTAGGCATTAGCAATGTGGTGGTGGTGGTGGTGCAGGTCTTTGAAAGTCATGAGTCGTGTTTCACTGCAGTTGTGGTAACAGTATGATCACGGGATGGATTCAGAGAGAATGGGAGACAGCAAGTATAGGCAACTTGCTGAGGAGCTCTGCTCCAAAAATCCTCCCTGTTCCTGTATCAGAATGTTTTCCTTGCCGCTGCACTGTACCATCAGTATACCAACATGTTTCCTCTTCCATTTAAAAAAAAAATAAAAAAAGGGAAAGGGTGGCAGCTGAAATGGGAAGGGAAGAGAAGTGGTTTTTCTTTCTTTTTTTATATGGAAGGGACAACATGTTTTTGTATACTGATGGTAAAGATGTAGCAGTGAGGAAAACATTTTGGCACAGGAGGGAGGAGAATTTCTGGAGTAATGGTCTTAATAGGTAAGAAGGTAGAATCTTTGACCTGCAGTAGATGCATATTCAGTTCATCTGTAGTAAAACCAGAGGTTAGTTCCTGTATACAGATACTGAGTTGGGGGAATTGTGGAAATTCTCTTCTGATTCTGATTTCTCCAAAGTAGGAAGCAAGGTGGTCGGCTGAGAAGGAGGCTAGAGAAAGGGGATAGACTGCAGGTATGAGGAGAGAAAACTAATACGAAATAATCCTCTAGAAGAATAGGAAAGAGAATGGTGTATTATGTATATTGAAATCACCATAACTTGTAAATATTGTTGGAGAGATTGACATGACAGTGAGGCAGAAGTTAAAATCATTGTGAAATGAGGGGTTGTGAACTCTGGAGCAGTGAATGCCTACAGTTAGTGAGTTATAGTTTCATCTGACATTCAGAACTGAGGTTTTATGAAGGGAGAGTAGAGGATACTGTGTTCCACCTCTAGGCTCCCCCGGTGGTACTATTTGAGGAGGTTATAGGGATGGCAGTGTTTTGTGGAAACACTAGGTTAGAGCAAAGTGAAAAAGAGTAAAAAATACAGGGGATTTGTTGGGACACAGTGAAAGGATTGCAGGAGATCAGGAGATGGGGTCAGAAAAAAGGATTAAATATGTATTTTGGAGAGATAAAAATCGTATAAGCAATTTAGAAGTACAGTGGAAGAGAGGCTAATGAGTTAACCTGAGTAAAAGGGAATGAGCAGACACTTGACACTGTAAAAAATGGCTCTACAGACACTGAGAAGCAGCTGCTCTTTATTGCTCCTGAAGACAGAACAAAGGGAAAAGGCTATTTTAGTTGTATGCGAGTGTCATAGGAAACAGACGCAAGAGAATTTTTCCTTTTTTTGTCTTGTCTCTGGAACATTTCAAGAATAAGGCTGTTTTGTCTCCAGAGTTTACACATAATGGTATAAATTGGATGACTTGTTTAGACTGTGTATTTCCTGTGGTACCTTTGGTAAAGATTGAAATGACCATGTCAAATGAATGTCTTAAACATATGGCATATTGCTTAAGCTTGATCTCAGTGGCAAATTAAATACAGCTTAAATTGATGAGTTTTTCATCATTAGTTATGAATGCATGAGTTATTCTGTAGAAATCTTAATATTGAAGATTTTCAGTGTATCTTGTATTTTAACAGGTTGCAGTATTTTACAGAGCTAGCCCAAGGCACAAGATGAAAATTATTAAGGTGAGTGTCTAAGAATCAGATTGTTTTATTTCTGTATACAAAATGCTGCTACTTTACTTTTGTTATGTTTGCATTACAGGGAGTACGGCATCAAGGTCAGAAATACTGTGAAGCAAAACAGTTTTTTTTTTTTTTGTAAGACCTTGACATAGAAACACTAATAGAGAATTTAGTTGGCATAAGATGTAGAAGAAAACTGGAATGAAGTATCTGCAAATACAGCCTTCTTTAAACAGCTAGTATAAAAGAATGTTCTAACTGGGGTCCATAGCCAAGTCATCCCAGTGTAAATAGCAGTAATTAGTTAGAAACTAAATAACTACAGCAAGGAAATAGTGTTGTGATAGTGTGAATAATACTTAAAAGGCTATGATTATTTATATTAATTAGTCAAATATATTTAAAGCAACTGATATAGTATCCAGTAGTTAATGGTCTTAAGTTATTAATCGTGATAGCCAGCCATTGTGTAGTTCAGAGTTTCTCAACCTTGGCGCCATTGACATTTTGGACTGGATAATTCCTTGTTGTGAAGGGCTGCCCCGTATGTTATCGAATGTTTAGCAGCATCCTTGGCCCCTTCCCACTAGGTGCCAGTAACATCCCCCAAATCATGATATCCGAAACATCTCCAAACATTGTCAGATGTCCCTTGGGAGACACAATTGCCCCTGGTTGAGAATCATTGTATAGTTGTTTGAAGAACAGAATTTAGAGGTACAGTTCTCACAGATGGGAATATTAGTAGCAACTTTTTCTAAGCTTTATCTTACTGAGATCTCCATTTATTGAAGTTCATTGAACAATGGGTGGTCTGTATTATTTCTAATCTTAATTATGTGAAAAAAATTAGGGAGGATTTGTTTATTGCTTTGTATGGAAGCAACATTTTTATCAAAATTCCTTCCTCTCCCTTGTCCTCTGCTCCACTCTAGTCGCTACAGAAGAACGGTTCAGTTGTAGCCATGACAGGAGATGGAGTAAATGATGCAGTTGCTCTGAAGGCTGCAGACATTGGAGTTGCGATGGGCCAGACTGGTACAGATGTTTGCAAAGAGGCAGCAGACATGATCCTAGTGGATGATGATTTTCAAACCATAATGTAAGCTTTGTTTCAGTGAATGCCTATCAGAGAATCTTCCCCTATCCTTTCCTGTCCCCCACCCCTAGAGAATTCAACTGGAAAAGAATTAGTATTTAAACATTAGGTAAACTAAGCCATTTTTTAGGGTAATTATCCTGTTTTATGGTCTGAAGAAGATGATTTGTGTGGCTGGAACAGGCATGGTAAATGGCAGGACCCTCATTTAAGAAATATTTGCCAAGTGCCAGCCACATGTCCCCTTTTTCTGGGCACTAATATGATGGTATAGTAATGGCCTTTATTTTAGTTAAATTCAGGTAGTTAGAAATAAGCATATGTATGGCTCTTTTTTTGGCCTTATAATAAATATTGAAAATTATGAAGTTTATATCCATACCTGTTTTTTTATATCAGTAATTTATTCATCTTGCCCTCATTTAATGTTATAATTTATTAAATTTAAATAGCTCTATTTGTGTCAGCTACAGTTTCCAATTGATTTAAGACTCCAGTGTAATACATGGTGGTGTCAGTTTCACAGTGTTCAGGTGGGGATCATGTGAATCCCATTTATTTATTTATTTTTTTGGTAGCCACCTGTTGGATGACCTGAGTTTAGTGATAAATTCCAATTATATGTTCCAGGCTGCTTTATTACTCTGTTTTGGCCTACAGGGAAACATTTGGGAGCTTAGGACTCACAGTATTTGCCAAGCTTTTGCAAGGAAATGAGTTTTTTCTTTCCATTATTATAATTATATAGAAATCTTAGAAGAAATGGGGAGTTGATTAAAAAGCATAGATTTTCCTGGATTCACCTAAATGAATGAGAGAATTTATATGAATCCTTGTAAACCATGTTCTTTATTTAATTCCTCTGCAACATGTGATCTGCTTGATGTGTAGGAGCAACATGTAGCTTAAATTCTATAATTCTTATATATCTCATTGCCATTTAATTCCTGACATGCATTAGTTTAAACCTTTACTCTGCATTTTGTACCACTAAGAAAATTGAGCTTAGAGGAAGGTGAAGAAGATAATCATGGCTGAGCATGGTACCTCACGCCTGTAATGCCAGCACTTTGGGAGGCTGAGGTGGATGGATCACTTGAGCCCAGGAGTTCGAAACCAGCCTAGGCAACATGTCAAAACCCATCTCTCCAAACAATACAAAAAAAAATAGCTGGGAGTGGTAATGTGAGCCTGTGGTCTCAGCTACTCTAGAGGCTGAGTTGGGAGGATTGCTTGAGCCAAGAAGGTCGAGGCTGCAGTAAGTCAAGATTGTGCCACTGCATTCCATCCTGGGAAGCAGAGAAAGACCCTGTCTCAAAAAAAAAAAAAAAAAAAAAAAATCATTTTATGTATTATGAATGTGAAGTATTTTCTCTTGTGTGGAGAAACAATGTATGATTTTAATGTTGGTAATATCTTCTTCAGAATAAGAATTTTAATATTGTGACAAATTAGTTCAGGTAGAGCTTAGGCTTGACTTTAATTCTTTGTTAAAATAAATGTTTCCATATTGATACATGTGTTGTATTAGTTGGAATTTTATTTTATTTATTTGTTTGTTTGTTTGAGACAGAGTCTCACTTTGTTGCCAAGGCTAGAGTGCAGTGGTGTGATCTCGGCTCACTGCAACCTCCGCCTCCCGGGTTTAAGCAATTCTCCTGCCTCAGCCTCCCGAGTAGCTGGGATTACAGGCATGCGCCACCACACCCGGCTAATTTTTGTATTTTTAGTAGAGACGGAATTTTGCCGCGCCATGTTGGCCAGGCTGGTCCGAACTCCTGACCTCAGGTGATCTGCCAGTTTCGGCCTTCCAATGTGCTGGGATTACAGGCGTGAGCCACGGTGCCCGGTTGGAAATTTATTTTCAAAATTAGCTCTACAGTGTTTTAGTATAGATACATTTTTATATGATAGTATTTTCTCACTTCATCTTTATTTTTTAAATTTCAGGTCTGCAATTGAAGAGGGTAAAGGGATTTATAATAACATTAAAAATTTCGTTAGATTCCAGCTGAGCACGTAAGTTTGCAAGAAATTTGTCACCATAGGTCTTCTGGATAAATTATATGAAAAGTAGAACTTAAGCAGAATGCCTAGAAACTTCTCTGCCTTATATTTCTGAGCATTGTGCATATGTCAGTTTTCCAAAAAGAAAATTTATTGTATTCTGAAATTTAAAATGGCATGATAAATAGGTTGTAAATGTAACAATTAGATGTCTGTATCATCAAAATATATAAATCTTTGTGATTTATTTAATAGCTCACATCTCATTGTTTCCTCTTGGTATCTTTTTCCAAAAGTAGAAGGGGTATTGTGTAGTCAAAAAACAGTTACCAAAATATTGTTGAAACTATCATGCAGATATAAAAATTCTTTATTTGTTCCTGTTGTCTAAACATCTTGAAAATCCTTTGTTAAAATACTCTTAGCTTTAAAATGTCCACATGAATGAAGAATAGTTCACTTGAAACAGTCTTCCTTTAAAAGCATAGTAGTAACAACAGATTTTTAAATGCTAAAACAGTGTTATCATAGAATCAACAGATTTACTATGCTGATATTTTTAAATGACTCTCTTTTTCAACAGGAGTATAGCAGCATTAACTTTAATCTCATTGGCTACGTTAATGAACTTTCCTAATCCTCTCAATGCCATGCAGATTTTGTGGATCAATATTATTATGGATGGACCCCCAGCTCAGAGGTACGAGTTTTTTAACTGCATGAGCTGGAAAGACAAGGAATGTGTACTACCCTGATAATTAAATTTTAAAACTTGATTTATGGACAGTGTTGGAAAACTTTGCAGCAAATGTTTTAACATTTATGTTATAAATTGTGTGATGTGTGTATTTTATTAATGCTTTTTGAGTGTTCATGCAGTGTAGATCTGAGCCTTTCCACTGTTAAATGCCTAGCCTAAGGTTGAGAACAGATCAGGAATAGGTGCTAACCCTGTCCTCAGGAAGTAAGTAAGCCTTTTATTTCTAAGAATTGGATATAATGGAGAAATTTCTGGGTTCAGTGTTATTAGCTAGGTTCTGCTGTCAGTTTTAGAGACTTTGGGAAAGTATTAGAGGACCTGAGTGTCATAACTTTTTAAAAAAATTTAATAATAATGGGGTAGTTGAGTGATAGATGTCATTTGGCCACTCCAGCAAATTATCCCAGTTAAAACCTCTTTATATGAAAGATATTTCAAAATTCAGTTGGTAAGTCATGTATTTCACACCGTATTTGAAATAGGTAAACTTACATGTAAATGAATTGGATGGTTTTTTGAAAGTTGATTATCCCCTATCAAATTGTGCCAAACAAAGAGGAGAGAAAAAGTGACAAAATCAGTGGTTATTTTTGCGTAATCAGCCAGCGTTTTATGATTCAACGTTTTGTTTCTATAAGAAAGCATTTAGTTTGCTGAATAATTGAGGTTAGTGAGGTTGTGAAAGTAACACATCCAAACCTTAAAACTTGAAAGTAATGTATTTTTCTGTTTATTTTTAAGCCTTGGAGTAGAACCAGTGGATAAAGATGTCATTCGTAAACCTCCTCGCAACTGGAAAGACAGCATTTTGACTAAAAACTTGATACTTAAAATACTTGTTTCATCAATAATCATTGTTTGTGGGACTTTGTTTGTCTTCTGGCGTGAGGTATATTTACTGGCCAAGCTGCTATATTAACATGAATTCTATATATCTGATAGGATTCTTGGTTATTTTGATGGGTTACCCAGAAGGCTGGGAAGTTAAGGGAGCTCTTTTAGTGAAAAATATAAGAACATTTTAAAAGAGTTTGATTTCCATCTTTATGGGTAAATAAAATTATTGATTCATGTATTAGAATAAATCTGCAGAGAAGTATCAGTTACAATAAAAATACATGAAAATTTAGAGAGAAGTTAGAAAATCTGAGTCTTAAAATCATAGAGCTACTTTATTATTTTTAAATAATAACAGTATTTTAATATCTAATACATAGTTCATGAGAAGCTTTTTTTTTTACTTTTCATTATGTAGATTACAGCTGTTCACTAGGTGATTTATAGGAAATTTGGGTAGCTTTTATGTTTCATATGTTAGGCTAAAGCTATTTCTTCCTAATGGAAAGAAAATGTTTATTTTTTTAAAAAGCATGCGATTTATCCATTAAGTTCAGCCACTGAAAAATAATTTTGTTACTGCCTCTTGACAGCTACGAGACAATGTGATTACACCTCGAGACACAACAATGACCTTCACGTGCTTTGTGTTTTTTGACATGTTCAATGCACTAAGTTCCAGATCCCAGGTATGTTTAGGTGAACTTAGTTGATTGACTTGACTGACTCACTTGAGTAGAGTGCTTTCTAATAAGTAGGCAAAGATTATGGGTTTTTAGCTTTGCTTAATTTTGTAGCCACAGATTGCAGCCCCAGACACAGCCTTCTTATAAACATGTGCCATTGGTCACAATGAGGATGGGGCATTTGTGGGAGGTAAGCTTTATGTCTGACTAGAACATAAAAGTATTAATAATTCACAGGTGTTGTCATCTGGGTTTAGCTGGCTATAGCTATAAGATAGATCGTGGTTAACATTATTTGAGCATAGAACAAACCTCATAGGTTCTGTTGAGATTTTATTAGTCTCATTTTAAAAGACAGTATTGCTAGGAGTACAAGAGCAGTTTTGTGCCTGTTTTTTTTCCCATCACTCCTGTCATTGTGTCAAAGCTTAGGACATTCTAATTTTGCTTTTCTTCCCATGTTGTATCTTAAGGTGTGACTGCTGCTTCTTGGTCTAAGTGTTTTGATAGAAAATAATGGGCTAGAGCTTTGTGGTACTTTTTTAGAGCATATTGTCCTTAAAAACTAGTTTCATTTGAGGCATGACTGTTCATTTCAGCTTTAAAGCACTTTATGAATCCTTAACTATATTACCATTTGCCATGCTAGAACTTCTGAGTACCGTGAATTCTCACTAATTGACCAATTTTTGAAGAAGCTGTAATATTTATTTTTTTATGAAAAGTAGTTTTACTTTTTCAGTACACACATAATTAGGTCCATTCTCCAAGAAAGGATTTTAGATTATCTACCTTAGTGAATGTATAGAAATGATATAGCAAAATACAAATAAAGTTTCTTGATGTCTGGGATGTTAAAAGAAGGTTTCTTTTCTTTCTATGGTCTAAATTATATAGTGTCACTTTTTTTTAAGTAAACCTTTTGTTGATAAATAAAATAAAAGCTACTTTAATATTTACTTTTATTCCATCTGAATTATTACAAAACAATGGTAAAATTTAAGAGATTTCATAGAATTGACATTGCACAATTCAGTGATAAAGTGATACTGCTTATTAAAAATTAGAAGTGAGTATAATAAAGAAGTTATTTCTGTGACCAAGGAGTAATAATTGAACTTTCTGCTCTGCCAACAGACCAAGTCTGTGTTTGAGATTGGACTCTGCAGTAATAAAATGTTTTGCTATGCAGTTCTTGGATCCATCATGGGACAATTACTAGTTATTTACTTTCCTCCACTTCAGAAGGTTTTTCAGACTGAGAGCCTAAGCATACTGGGTAAAGAAAACATTATCTTTATCATTTATATATTTTAGATAAATGTGTTTGTTTTAATTTTAAATTCTTTTAAAATAGCAAAATAAGTAACTCACTTGATTTGAAAAAGGAGTCTATTTTTTCACTTGGGGAAGCTCAGGGGAATTACTCTCCTAACTCCAGGGTTTTGGTTTTTGCTTTTTTATAGGTTATCAATTGTTATAAAAATAATATTATGTGATTCTCAAATATAGCAAATCAAAACTTGCTCTAGAGTATAGTTTATAACTTTTTATGTACTACGCCATCTTGTATGAAGAGAAAACTAGACTTAATCTCCCTGAAAACCAAGTTGCTCTCTTCTTTAAAGTTAGAATTTTCAGTAAACTAATAATTTCATTATTCTTTCTTGTTTGTACATTCTAATTTCACAAAATGTCAGTCTGACCCAAATAGCAGAATGTTTTATAAAGACTATTTGGAAATTACACATTATTCTTACGTTATCATTTATTAAATGTATAATACAGTGCATTTAAAAATTAGTTTTCCTATGTAAGTGTGAGGAATGATATATTTGACAGTAATGCTATCCTTTATTGAGTTCTCAGTTTGGGTATTTATGAAAAGGAGTTATACAGTGTTACTGTATTTTTTGTTATAAGTTAAAATTTACCTTAAAATTGAACTAGTTGAATTTCAGTATTTTAAGTCCATATTCACATTGCTTCCTCTTTTTAAAAAAATGGCATTTTAAGGAAACATCTGCAATTTTCCAAGCAGTAAATAAGAATTGAGATAGTGTGGATACTGTTGTAAAGACAAGTCTTCTATGCTTTGAAATAGAACATATTAACGTCAAATTTTTAATCTTCAGATAGGCATTTTCATTCAAATTGTCTACTACTGTTGGTACAGTACTTTTTTAAAGGGCTGTGTGATCTATGAAATAAACTCCTTTTGTTGGTGTTACTATTAAAGGCTAGCCACATAAGGTTTCAGGGAAAGTGGTCAGAGGACTTGGGTTCTAATTCTGGCTGCTGCCTTTCCTAGTTATATGACTTTGGATAAGTCATTTAATATCTTTTTTTCTTTTCTTATTTTTAACTGAGGGTGATTGTGCCTGCCTTATGGAATAGTTGTGAAACAATGTATTTGAAAGCTGTGGTGGCCAGGCGCCATGGCTCACACCAGTAATCCCAGTACTTTGGGAGGCTGAGGCAGGCAGATCACTTGAGGTCAGGAGTTCAAGACCAGCCTGTCCAAAATGGTGAAACCCCATCTCTACTAAAAATACAACAGTTAGCCGGGTATGATGGCACATGCCTGTAATCCCAGCCACTTGGGAGGCTGAGGCAGGCGAATGGCTTGAACCCAGGAGGCAGAGGTTGCAGTGAGCTGAGATCACACCACTGCATTCCAGCCTGGGCAGCAGAGCAAGACTTCACCTCAGAACAACAACAACAAAAAAGTTGTGTTAAAATGCTGGAAAAATGTAAGCTATTAAGCTTTGCAACTGTAAGTTTCAAAGAAATGTAAAACCCAACTTATTTTCTCTTGCAGATCTGTTGTTTCTTTTGGGTCTCACCTCATCAGTGTGCATAGTGGCAGAAATTATAAAGAAGGTTGAAAGGAGCAGGGAAAAGATCCAGAAGCATGTTAGTTCGACATCATCATCTTTTCTTGAAGTATGATGCATATTGCATTATTTTATTTGCAAACTAGGAATTGCAGTCTGAGGATCATTTAGAAGGGCAAGTTCAAGAGGATATGAAGATTTGAGAACTTTTTAACTATTCATTGACTAAAAATGAACATTAATATTAAAGACTTAAGACTTTAACCTGCTGGCAGTCCCAAATGAAATTATGCAACTTTGATATCATATTCCTTGATTTAAATTGGCTTTTGTGATTGAGTGAAACTTTATAAAGCATATGGTCAGTTATTTAATTAAAAAGGCAAAACCTGAACCACCTTCTGCACTTAAAGAAGTCTAACAGTACAAATACACTATCTATCTTAGATAGATATATTTTTTTTATTTTTAAATATTGTACTATTTATGGTGGTGGGGCTTTCTTACTAATACACAAATAAATTTAATCATTTCAAAGGCATTCTATTTGGTTTAGAAGTTGATTCCCAGGAGTGCCATATTTCAGCTACTGTATTTCCTTTTTCCTGTAATGTAAGCAGCTCAGATACCATGTGCTGCCATTTTTGTATCAAGTTTTTTGCACAGGATGTGACCACTGTCAGATCACTGTTCTTTTCTTTCTTTTTGTGATTGAAAAGCCTATACTACAATTTGAAGTAAATTTTTGTTTTTCTTAGTAAGTGTAATTGGTTGCTTTATTTTTATTTTAAAAAGGTATGTCTTTGGTTTGGCAGAATTAATGCAGGGCTATCAAGTGGTATTCTAGGGTAACAGTGTCCATAATTAACATTTAGTCATAGAGTCAAAAACATTTAAGACTGATTGGGTTGAAGTTTATAATAAATTATATTAACATGTCTTCCTTTTTGAGTTAAAAATAACTATATACTTTGTCAAATATCATTTTGTCATCTAAATATAAATCCAAATACCTCAGCTAAGTAATTCTATTATTTTTACTATTATGTATGTTTTTAATCATATTTCTTAGGAAGTATAGGCTACTAGACTTAGAATAAAAAGTCCCCAAACCCCCCAAACAAATGATTAATGAACCAGAGTATATGTGGAAGATTCTTTGCTGGCCTTGCTCTGTGTGTATCTGAAGCTTCTTTGGCCTAGATTTTAGCACAAACCTGAGTATATCTCTTCTACTTTCATCATATGTTCTGTACCTTCTTTTTGTTTCATTGGGCATGCTAGGGAAATAGGTGGATTTTGTGTGTAATGCCATCAGTTTTCTTAAAAGCTTGATGAGGTATAGGTCATTTGTTTTGAGTATGTGGGCCAGAAATTTAAAATTAGAAATTTGTTTTTCTGTTGAATATTTCTATCTGTAAACAAAAATTGGTCCCAATTCTTACAGGTTTAATCCTTCTTGAAGCTAACAAGTTTTGTCTTTTATAATCTGTCAGGATGAACCACTCCTTAGCTTTTATCCAATATTAAACTGCAAGTGTTAGCACTGAAATATTGTCATTGATAGGGAAAATATATATTCTTTGAGTCCTTGTTACTGAGGCAGTTGAGTGTAAGGAGCTGGCTGCAGTTTATTCTACTTAACCCTTTAAGGCTGAATTGTCAGATGTACATTGTTCCATGTCGTTAGAGGGAACATGGAAGCCATTGTCTAATCAACTCTATCATTAGTGACTTGATGTCTCATACCTTAATTTTGTAATGATTTTTATTCTCTGTTACAAGGACTTGAAATACATATTAAATGCACGTTAATCTTTTGCTTTGCATTTTAGGTTCAGATTATGACTTGATTGAAATAAATGTGCCTATACATTCATTTGCTTTGTACTATAAAAATAAAAATGATTTCTTAAATTAATGACATCCCAGTGGGGACTATTAGCATTAAAATTATCCATATGGATGCTGAAGATACAGAAATTAAAATTATCCATATGGATGCTGGAGAATGCATAGTACACAGAATCTATGATTTAAAAAGAAGTTGAATGTACAGTACAGATCCAGATTGCAATTTTCCATAATATATTAATCCAAGTTGACATGGATGATTTAAATGGGCTAGTATCTAAATTTTAAATTTTTACCCCATTTCCTAATCCTAGGACTTGCTAAAGTCCCTAAGAATACTAACTTACTTGATGTTTTTCCCTGTTAGACTACCTTATGGAGTTATTTGGCCCCATAATGGCTAAACATCAGGGAAGAAAAGAAAAGAACTTAAAATAATTCACTGATTAGGTAAACAGTTCTGAAATGATCAAAACTGGCCACACAGAACAAGGCTGAACATGTTGTGTCACATTTGTGCTGGACATTGCATGACCCAGAGATGAAACAAAAGTGAAACCATGAAACCCAAAGACCCTCCCCTCTCAGGATACAGGCTTTATTTATATAGCAGTAACACCCTCACAAGAATAAGACACATTATTTACCTGCCATGCCCATGTAGGGTATGTATTTTACATTGGTAGTCTTTTTTGAGATCACTTAAGTTTTGGTCTCATTGATATACTATATAAGTAAAGTAAGTATTAGTCACACTTAAAAATAGTTTCTCACTGAAATGAATTGGAGGCAAACAATAAACATAATATTTAGGAAACTTAATTAACTTTACCTTGCGTTCTGCCTCTGTCACTTGGCAATTCACTTCCGCATATGACTCACCCATGAAGTTAGATGACGAACTGGTTATCTTTTCATTACATTTTTTTAGTACCTGGAGTGTGCTAGACGTAGAACGATAATGGCATCCCTGCCCTATAGGAGCCCATGAACACAGATAGCAGGGGATATAACTGCTAATAAGCTGTTTCAAGAAAGTAAATAGGGATCTTTGCCCATTTACTTTAAAAATACACATAGATTAAAATGAATCCAGTGCACTTTTCACTAGATATTTCCTTGACATTGGCATTTGAAAATCTTTGAAGTGCTTTTTAAGACTGAGCTCCTGCAATCCAAACAGCAGCTGATTTGCATACTAAAACGTGGTATGGATGTTCATCCTTAACTAGTACGTGATTGGACAGACAGATCACTCTGATGGTTAAGTTTCCTTGAGCTCAGTTACCACTTGAACTATTAACTCTTATTTAATGACATTGTTTTGGGTTTTGGTTGTCAAGAGTTGGTTATCGTTAATAATGGATAATGGTTAACCAGTCCCTGGTATTAATGTAGATACAATTGTCCATAAACGTTGGAGGTTTAGATTTAAAAAGAAAAAGTAGTATCATGCCTTCAGGAAGTTTTCGGTCAGTTCTGGAGACCAACGTGAAATATATCCAGTAGAGTGGTAAATGCTGTCCAGAATGCTACAGTAGCTGAAGGAGAGAAATAACTTCATGGGATCCTCAAAGAAATTTGTCATAGAAATTTCCTAGAACTAATGACAACTGAATCAAATTTTAAGTTGGGAAACTCCAGCTGAGAAGCAGTAGGACATTGCAGCCCAACAGCAAAGCCTCTGCAGAGGTGGTGGTAGGGGCTATAAGGAATCTGTGAAAACCACAATGAGTTTGACACTGTTAAGGCAGGAGGTACAGTGTGAAGGGTTGGAGAGAGAGGCAGGAGCCTAATGCTGAAAGCAGAGACATTTGATTTGTCTGATAGCATGCCAGGGCATTTCAAGAGTTTGATGTGAGTTTGGATTTTTGTATCATAACATGCTGATGGAAGCACAGAGGGTCAATTGTGAAGACTGAAATAGAGAGACCAATTAGAAAATCAAGGAAGCTTAAGGAGTAAAGGGATAATTGAGCTGTGGCAGTCAGGATGGAAAGAAAGGCATGGAATTTGAATTGTCTTTTTTTTTTTTTTTTTTTTGAGGCGGGGTCTCACTCTGTCCCCCAGGTTGGAGTACAGTGGTGTGATCTCGGCTCACTGTAACTTCTACCTCCCAGGATCAAGCGATCCTCTCACCTCAGCCTCCTGCGTATCTGGGATTACAGGTGCACACCACCATGTCTGGCTAATTTTTTTGTATTTTCGGTAGAGGCAGGGTTTCACTATGTTACCCAGGCTGGTCTCGAACTCCTAAGCTCAGGTGATCCACCAGCCTTGGGCTCCCAAATGCTGGGATTAGGTGTGAACCACTGTGCCCAGCCTTGAATTTGTATCTTCTGAGAGATAGCATTGACATGACTGGACAGGAGAAAAGGAAAATGGAAAAGATACTAGTCTGTGGCCTTTGGCTTGAATAGTAGAGCTATTAGCAGAAGAACCTAAGCTAAGCAGGGTTTAGTGGGACACAGGTCCATCTGAAATGTAAAGCTTGTGGTGTCTTTGAGATTTCCCAGCTGGGTGTGTTAATCAAAGCTATGAATGACTAATTATAAGCTAGTAGAAAAACAAGCGTCCATTTTTTTTGTTGTTGTTAAATTAAGCGATAAGTGAAAGTAAACTCAGCTTTGACAGAATAAGATTTTCTTTAAAAACTTTCCTTTAGCATAGTTATTAATCAGCAAACAGTTGTGTAAATTCAAAATGCAGAAGGACAAGATAAGAATATTTCAGTCTCCTTTGTTGTTGAATGTTAATAGGGAATCTGTTATTAAGGTTACTGACTGGAAAACACTGATCTGAATTACTGGTAGCACTTTTTTTGATACTTGTAGTAAGACACTTTCTAAGAGGTGAGAGTGTGTGTGTGTATGTGTGTGTCTGTTTACGTGGCGTACCACATAGCTTAAGGTATGCCACGTAAGGAAACCCCAATGAGTAAATAACATTACCATTAGAAAACAGCTACTTACTCTGAATGAGTAATTATGGCAGAAGAGTAGAAAACAATGTTGGTTTTTCATTTGTTTGTTTTTTGAGAAGGAGTCTTGCTCTGTTGCCCAGGCTGGAGTACAGTGGTGCGATCTTGGCTCACTGCAGCCTTTGCTTCCTGAGTTCAAGTGATTCTCCTGCCTCAGCCTCCCGAGTAGCTAGGATTACAGGCCTGTGCCACCATGCCCAGCTAATTTTTGCATATTTAGTAGAGACAGGGTTTTACCATGTTGGTCAGGCTGGTCTTGAATTCCTGACCTCACGTGATCCACGCACCTCAGCCTCCCAAAGTGCTGGGATTACGGGCATGAGCCACCACGCTTGGCCTGTTTATTTTTTTAAATTTTACTCGTAATTCTTTGGGCCTTTCTAGCCTTATATCCTACACAGTGCTCCAATACAGTCCACTTCCAGATCATTTTGGACAGTGTTACTTTAAGTTGAAATCCTTTTTTCTCTGTCCCAATGTTGAGAATCAGAGCTTTTACCTCTACTTCAGAGCCCAGTGAAACGCCAACAAGAATAACCTTTCCAGATTTCTATTTGTGTGTGTGTAGTACAGTTTCTTGTACACTTTTTTTTGTTTGAGGCAGGGTGTTGCTCTGTAGTGTGATCGTGGCTCACTGCAGCCTGGACATCCTGGGCTCAAGTGATCCTCCTATCTCAGCTTCTCAAGTAGCTGGGACTGCAGGCTCATGCCACCATACCTAGCTAATTTTGTGTATTTTTTTTTGTAGAGATTAGGTTTTGCCATGTTGCCCAGGCTGGTCTCAAACTCCTGGGCTCAAGCAATCTGCCCGCTTTGGCCTCTCAAAGTGCTGGGATTATAAGCGTGAGCCATCACACCCAGCCTAATTTCTTGTATACACTCTTTAAATGTATCAATAAGTTTACATATAAAATTGTGGGATTTTATGTTTTAGAAAGCGTTAAAAATTTAAGTTGAAAACACTTGTTGATAAATCTAAATAGAAATTTGGTAATCTCTTCCATTCAAAATTAAGTGTCAAAGTTTGGGGAGAAAAGTGAAAACAATTATTTGAGCCATTAGTTTTTATCCTTAGAAATCCTTTTCTAATGTAAATCTGCTGGTGTTCTCATGTACACGTGAGCATATATGATGTAACAGCCTGTGCTTGCACAGCTGCCCCAGGTAGATGGTGTTTCATTTGCAGGTCACGGTACACAGCTGATTTTGCTATTCCTATCCTGTTTTAATCAAATCTGGCCAAACTGACAAATATACTGACAAAGGCCCACATTTCTGTGGTGGCTTCATGGCTGTTAGGCCTGACAGAACTTTTCATATTTAACCCAAGGGTGCCCCAGAATCATTATTTCTTAAGCAATAGTTGCATTGCTCTACTTAGTAACCCTGTTGAGTAGAAACCACATCTCATTGTTATGAGCACTCGATGCCAGAAACTGAGCAAATTGTTCTATATAAATTCCAGAGATCCATTTTTGGGCTCTGGATTTGTAGCTTTTGAAAATGTGCCTTTTAATACAGTTTTTTAAAAAATTACTAATCTTCTCAACTACATTAAAGAACTTTCTATTAAAGTTTTCTCTGATAAGTATACCAAAGTGCACTTTAGTTGACAAGTGACAATTTGGTGCCATCTTAGGGTCATAAATAAAATACCATATAATGCCTGGACCATTGCTGTTACCAGGTCTGCATCTTGCAGGCATACTGTGAAACACGTGGTATGTGCATCTTACAAATAGGTGACTGTGTAGAAAATGTATGTCTGATAGGAAAGACATGACAAACTTTACATTTAAGCATTATTAGATCAATTTTAAGAAGCTATAAATTAGTATGTTTTAATTCCTATTCCTGTCTCATATTCATCTGTGTGGTTGCGTAATAGGATTGCATTAGATTTTGTAAGCATTTTTCTATATGGAGTGGGTCTGGATGGTTGGATGGTCCATGCATCAGCTAGAGGTATTACAAGTTAGGGAAATAGTTTAATTTGATCTTGTTTAACTTGCCCACATGGAGCTATTATTTAGTTTTGGTGTAGAAACTATGGCCAGGCATGGTGGCTCACACCTGTAATCCCAGCACTTTGGAAGGCTGGGGAAGGCGGGTTGCTTGAGGCCAGGAGTTCGAGACCAGTCTGGCCAACATGGCGAAACTAAAAATACAAAAATCTGTAGAGTGTGGTGATGCATCCCTGTAATCCCAGCTTCTTGGGAGGCTGAGAACCAGAACTGCTTGAACCTGGGAGGTGGAGGCTGCAGTGAGCCTAGATTGCGCCACTGCACTCCAGCCTGGTCAACAGAACAAGACTCTGTCTCAAAAAAAAAAAAAAAAAGAAAAAGAAAAAAGAAAAAGGAAAGAAAATAAAATAAAAACTGTGCCGTGCTGGTCAAATTCTCCTGTTGCTTATTTTTGTAAACAAAGTTTTATTAGAACACAACTATCCACATTCATTTACAATATTGTTTATTGTCACTGTCATGCTGTGGCAGCAAAGGTGAGCAGTTGCAGCAAAGGTGAGCAGTTGCAAGAGACTATATGACCTTTAAAGCCTAAAATATTTACTATCTAGCCCTTTGTAGAAAGTTTGCCTACTCATTTAGATATTCAAAAAGAGGAAAATAGGCCCCATACCTTGCATTCAGTGGATTAGAAAGGAAGTACCATCAATTTTCTCTACCCTCCAATCTCCCAACAGTATATTCTCTCTTGAATGGATGCACTTGGTAGCAGATTTGATGTCAGTGACTACTCTGAGTCTCCATCAAGGCCCCCATGTAGAGAAAGTCAGAGTGTCTCAGACTGTTGTGAAAATATCATCAAGCAGGAGGACATGCCATTGCATTATCAAGGCTTCTTGTTCTTACAGTGGCTGGAGTGTTCTGATCTGCCGTCCCATCTGAATTGTGCTTCCCATCTCTCTCTCTTTGCTCACCCAATTTTTTATCCATCTGAAGCAGTCTGCTCCTGTCTGGTTGATGGGCTCACTTCTACCTCTTGGATGCACAAGAGAAGTGGAGGTTTCCCTCCTATTGGTTGTACAAACTCAGAGAAATAAAGCTTAATCTGAATAGGCTAAAGTATATTATCTTGCTTAGAGAAGACAACATTTAGTAATAGTAGAAACTAAACTATCCTAACAGCTCAGTCTTAGGGAAAAAATATACTCACTAACTCATTTTTTCAGAACATTCTAAACCAAAACATACTTGCATAGTTCCCACAGATACCAAAAGGTGACTGTATATGTGCATGTATACATAAATATAAAAATATATTTATATTTTGAGAGAAAGACTTAGCTATTTTAACCAAATAGAATGTTGTCAGGAGTAGCAGGAATAGAAGAGAGTGCATGTGCATTGTAACATGTTCATTTTTCATTTGATTTCTCTCCCTAGAAACAGAATCCAGTGAAACTAGCTGGAAATACTTCTTTCATGTATTATCTCATTCATTTACTTCTCTCATTTTAACAAACTGTTATGTGGCCTGGTGCAGTCATGCCTTTTAAATTTTAAAACTTCCTTCCTCAACATGAAGTTCTCATCTTAGAATTTTTACAGCTGGATGGACTTGAATTTGGTATTACTCACACCTCTGGAAAGAAATGCAGAAGCAGCTTATCCTGTATGGCTCAGAAAGCTGTTGCTGAAAGTGGGGTGGCATGTTTTTAATACATTTTTCCAAGAGTAGTATTTAATTTCAAATTGGTCCAAGATGCAGAATCACTTTCAGCTGTGATGACTGAAATGTGTCATTAAAAGACATTACGAGATAAACACCAAGTACCCCACATCTATCTTATTGAAAATACAGTATCACATTTTGAGTCAGGCACCACTGAAAGTTTATCCTTTTATGGAACTTCCTGGTCTTGGTAGTGACAGCTTTCCAGGTGCTGCTCAGGTTCATGGTACGCCAGCCAGCCAAACAGCCTGTGGTAAAGAGCAGCATCCAGTGAAATCTGGCAACCTTGCTAGGGGGAAAACTAGGTTTGGCTCCTTAGGATTATGCAGTAGGGCCAGGTTATAACCCTGGTAGTTGCAGGAAGAGGAAATTCCTAGGAAATGGTAATATCTGCTCTTCACCTTTTTCTATCTTTTTTTTTTTTTTGAGATAGAGTCTTGCTCTGTCGCCCAGGCTGGAGTACAGTGGAACGATCTCGGCTCACTGCAAGCTCTGTGTCCCGGGTTCACACTGTTCTCCGGCCTCAGCCTCCCAAGTAGCTGGGACTACAGGCACCCACCACCACACCCGGCTAATTTTGTTTTTGTATTTTTAGTAGAGACGGGGTTTCACCATGTTAGCCAGGATGGTCTCAATCTCCTGACCTTGTGATCCACCCACCTCGGCCTCCCGAAGTGCTGGGATTACAGGTGTGAGCCACCACGCCCGGCCACCTTTTTCTATCTTTAAACATGCCAAGGGCTCTTTCAAATTGAGCTTTAAAAACACTACAGAAAACTCTCTGAAAATAGGAAAAAGGGCTCAAGGGGGATAGGTACTCACATGGGGATAATTCCTTCTGGTCTTTTTTCATTATTTTCTAAGTTTGAGCTTGGCTGCCCATTGAAATTCTCTTGGTAGTTTTCTACCCTTTCCAGTGTGGCTACTGCTGGAGTTGCTATAATATTCTCACATTCCTGCCCATCTCTCTTCTTCACCATATTTGATAGTGTTGATCTCCTTTGCCTCTGCAAAATTCTGCTCTTAAACCTGTGGCAACTCTGGTCTTAAACGTTGTCTTAATCTTTGTACTGCTTAACACTCACTCACTTCTTCCCACATTCCTTGCTTTGCCCTGTCTTTTCATGTGTGGATATAACAATGGCTATCACTTATAACACATTTTTAGTATCAGGCACTGTGCTAAGTGACTTAAAAATACATGTTATTGTATCTTTTACACAATCATTTGGACTATTATAATCCTTATTTTGCAGGTAGGGCAACTGAGGCATAGTCATTGATTTATTTCCTTTTGTGCACAAAGGAGAAAAAGATAATTCTAAGGGCTTTTTAGCTATGGTCTTTATCTTCTGAAATTCAAATTCAGATGCCAAAAGGTTAATTTGAATTCTTTCCCCATGATCAAATGGCATGAAAGACCTTTGATTATATTTACAGGATGCATATTAAACTTTCAAGGTCCAGGTGTCTCAAAAAGTGCTTGTAAAAAATAGACTTCTAGTATAATTTTATCACCACTAAATACAGAACATGATTAGGTTATAGTAAAAGTTTTCCTGTCTCTGCAGCTTTCTCTCTAAAATTTATTCATCTCAGCTGCCCAGAGTTCCTTTTGTTACTTGAGCTGCTAATTGAAGACAGTTTCCAAAGCCTAAGATGAGATTTCATTTGTTAGAACTGAATTAGAGCAGGGCCCAATCACTTGATTGCAAACATAGGAAACTAGATTTTGGAAAGGGAATATGGGATGTATAATATTCTGCTTCTACACAGGTGTTCCTAATGTATATCTGATCTCAATTTTAGAATTCCTATTCTTTAAAGCCAGGTCAAAAGCCAGGTCTGAGAATCTTCCTGTGATTTAACCTCTCCTCATCCTGGTGACTGCTATTTCCTTACTGTAGCATTCAGTCTGCACTTTGTCATTTTGCACTTGACAGACTGCTTTATATAATGGTAAAAACCACAGTTACTTTTGCACCAACTTAATAAAATAATCTCTTGTCATTTCATTGTGTGTTGTCTCCCAAGCAGCCTGAACAAGAATGTCTTCTGCAGGGGGTTCAGGTGCTATGTCATCATTCTTCGGTGAACCACCTTACATACTCTTGTGAAGTGCCTGTGACCTCTCATCTAATACATGTAGGAGAAGATATACACCAGGGTAGTATACTTAAAGGGATATTATTAGACTTTCACTCCTTCACTGCAAGGCTGGATAATTTCAGTGGAATGGTCCTGAGTGCCATGGTTAGAGAAAGGAACCTGACTTATTACTTCTGCTGGAGGAGGACACTTTTAATGAAAGAAAAACATGATAGATGTAATTCAGTGGTTTTAAGAAGCAGTGTTGATGGTAACCCAGGAAATGGGACAGTTATATTAATATAATCTCCAGATTAGCTTCAAACTCCAGGAATCAAGGTAGGGAGGATTTGGTGTAACAATGGTCTTACATGGTTTTTCTTTTTTTTTTTTTTTTGAGACAGTCTTGCTCTGTCACCCAGGCTGGAGTACAGTGGCACGATCTCGGTTCACTGCAGCCTCTGTCTCCCAGGTTCAAGCAATTCTCCCACCTCAGCCTCTTGAGTAGCTGGGACTACAGGTGCCCTCCATGATGCCCGGCTAATTTTTGTATTTTTAGTAGAGACAGGGTTTCACTATGTCGGCCAGGCTGGTCTTGAACTCCTGACCTCAAATGATCTGCCCGCCTTGGCCTTCCAAAGTGCTGGAATTACAGGCGTGAACCACACTGCATCCAGCACCAGTCTCACGTTTATAGTCCTCATTAGATACATTATTTTCCAGTAACATTTCTTCTCAAAAATAGATGTACTTGACTGCTCTTTTCTTGATTCTTCTGGGAATAACCATCTCTTTGGAGATGGTTGTTAGTAAGGTTATAAAAATAACCTTACTCAGGAACTCCCATGCAATCCTCTGAAAATAATAAAAATTTCCTTATTTCACGAACTCTTATTTAACAAAGTAATTGTTAGGGTTGAATACTCTAGGAGCAAATGATGTATTGTGCCTTTTGTAAAAGTCAACACTTGGCAGGTGTGTGTTTGACACTGGCTGATGCTGGGCTTATTTCTCTAAGAGTATGGTAATTCTAGTAAAGAAAATTGTTTATCAGATATTAGGAACTGTACACAGGCCTGCTCAAAATGGCAGCTTTAAAGCTACCTTCAGGGCTATTCCTGATGGAATATACCAGTGGGAGAGTACAGAAGAAAGAACACAATTTGTATGAATACAAGTAAAATGAAGGTTGAGTATATTTTCGGATCGTGCTCAATGCATTTATTCTACTTGGTTCTCTTTATTTTCAAGTTCTCATTTGGAACTGGCCGGAACCTTCACAACTCTTTGGGTATTTCTAATTTTAGCAGCCTCTATTTGGCAGTATTTTCCAGAGCAGTACCTTTTCAACTTTTTCCCTACAATCCACAGTAAGGAATATATTTTACACAATCACCTAATACATGATATGTATATCTGATATTTTCCATTCTAACTTTTTCATTAAAAAATGCTGGGTATGACTCATTAAATACTTTCACATCTCATAAATGGGTCAAAATCTATAGTATAAAGAGGGCATAGGGTCAGTATTGCTGCATATATCTCTGATATTTTCACTTCTCACTGTTTCCTCCTTCTCCAGGTCTAACAGCTCAGGATGCTGTTACTTATTTGGCTGGGGCCATTAGTTTCAACTTCTGCTTTAAAACCTGGAGTGCACCTAAAGTGCTCTTCAATCCTGTCATGGTCTCATTGACTAAGTACTTACTTTTAGTAGAGACAGTTTTCTGTCTGGCATCCTCACTTCTACCTTTCATTGCCCAGACTTCATACTAAAGTACAAAGAGGAAACTGTTTTTAAAAATTTTAGAAATGATAACCAGCTGCTACTTAAAGGCAATAACTGAGTGAGACTTCTACTCTTTCTGAGAATGTAGCTGGCTAAATTGCTGCAATTTAAAGCATATAGACTATATTACCATTAACTTGCTGAAATGGAACATGAGAAGTATAAACATGGTTTCAAACATACTTAGAAATACAGACGCTTCTTAAATCAGGTTGTATTTATTAAAAACAAAATACAAAATAACTTGGAATTCAGATTATTGTGATGTTTATCCCCTAACAGGTTAGTCCTAAAGAAAAAGCTAATTGTTTCCAGGGCGGTAACAGAAGAATTTTAAGTAAGGATTATATTAAATACATCTAGTTTGATGCAAACTGAGTTTTATTCAATGTTGGAGGCCTCAGTATGTTCCTCTAAGTTTTCAACCATTAACAACCCAAACCGGTTGTTTCCCTCATACCAGCACTTGGTGTGTGCAGTGGTTTTCCCTCTGTTCTTAGAACAGCTGGTATCCTGTTTCTTCTGCCTTTTTTTTTTTGAATTTGATCTACCTTTTGGTAGGAATATTTCAGTGGGGGCATATGACCTTGTGGCATTGAATAGATGTTCATAAAGTTGCTTAGCCTCAGGACATATGCTCAGGAGACTTTCTACAGAGGTCGATGCTAGCAGTTGTTGGCATAGTCCGTGCACCAGGCTTCCACTGTACAGTCTGTTGAAAGCAAGAAAAAAGTATGTTGTTAAAGAACTAATTCAGTGCAACAGGATAACTACCATTGTCATAGCTTCAACAAATGCATCTAAACAATGAGAGCTCTTATTGCTCTATAATATTATTGAAATTACTTAAGAATAATCTGTTCTTTGAAGGAAGGAACTGAGCTGGTATGACAAAGATTCTTTGCTGGTGATACTTAAAAACTTTTCATCAACAAATTACACGATGCATGCTTAGTGGTTTTGCAGCTAGCCCCAGGCTGAGCAGGTGTCTTTAACACTTTAATTTTAAAGAAAAGGAATTTAAAATGACCCTGATAAACCAAACAGGCAGTTTGTTAGAATATGAGAAAATTTATTGGCATCATTTGCAAGGTCATTCACTGAGACTAAAAACCTACTTCACAAATAGAAGATGGGATTAATTGGAATCCACAAGTTTATTAGTTATGGACAAAGCTGATAAACTGGTACCTTAGCAATCCATGTAGAACCATCATTTAATCAGTGTAAAATCTCTGTGTAAAAAGCCTTGGTTATGCTAAGATTCAAGAACAATCCTGCTGTTTAAATCATTATTAAGAGAATTGTTTGATTTTGCATTTCCTGTTTTGTTTTAAAAGGATTTGTGGTAACTAAAAAGGATCCAGTCAAGAATGGCCTTAAATTATTAAACGAAAGAAATAATCCATGGGTCAAAGGCCAATTAGTCTTATTTGTGTTAGCTCAGATATAAGGCCCAGAGATATATTAACGACACTGTTTACTGCCAGGAGGCTTTTTACCTTGAAACATGTAAAGTCCCACCATATTTTGTATACCTCCATATATCCTCATTCGAAGTATTGAAGGCACTGGGGCTGCAACAGCAAATAAAATAGACAAGCCCCTCCCCCCATAGAGTTTACATCTGAGTGGAGAGACAAACAAAACACAATCTGTCTCCTTTTTATCTTCATCTCTCCCTCAAGTACCTCCTGGATGGTCAATTACCAAGATGTCCAATCCATTGATCTTATCACTTTTCACTGCTCCACACCTTACTGCTGCTGTCACTTCTTTTTATCATACCCAGCTTAAACTCCACAGACAAACATTATAATTACTCTGTGGCACATAGGCTCAGCTCCCTTATTGTCTTTCTTGCCTGGTAAAGCAAACATCCTAGGTTAAGTTCACTTGGGCATCTACTCATCATCTCACTTAGAATGAAAGCTCCATTAGAGCAGAGATTCTGTTTTTGTCCCTACACCCTAGCACAGGGTAGGCATTTAATATTTGAATGAATAAGTCATATGCCAAGTGGTAAGAAATGCAATTAAAAAAAAAGAGTAACAGGGCTAGAGTGAATGAGGGTAGACAGTGTGTCTCACTAGGGTGGGTTATCAGAAAAAGGCTCTACAAAGTGACATTTTAAGACCGAGAGGAAAGGAGAGAGTTATATCCTACCAATGATTACCTCCCCTCTCCCACATATTAATGTTTTACTTAAAGGAACTGATTTTTTAAAATTGGATTGAATCATGGAAACATTCTTTGAGAATATGGAAATAATTTAATATTTTTCCCGTTTCCAGCTCTTCAGCTGTAACAGTGACTCAAAATCAATTACACTAAGATTAGTTTTTTTGTTTTTTTTTTTTTTAAGTAACTTTGTTGCTTTAAATATAAGTGAAAGTACTGTATTTACTTTTGTGTGCTTCCATCTGAACTAAAGTTTCCCATGGTGCTTACCGAGTTAGGTCTGGCTCTGGGAGAGGAGTGGACAGCAGCTGGTTGAGATACATCCCCATCTGGAGACAGGACTGCCACTGACAGAAGATGTGAGCTGTGTCTAAGTCCAGTCTTGTGCCCAGCCGTGTCTGCGCCTTCACTCTTTGGAACTCTGCATACAACATCTTAGCACCATCTTCCTGCAGCTCTTCCTTACCTAAATAAAGAAACAGCCCAAGGGCAGTATTTCCAAAAGCACTGTAACAGCTTTTCATTTTCTCCACATATACTACAAATTCTATAAAGAAAGAAATTAATTTAAAAAAACTAAGATGTTTTTCTTTTCTGGCTTCATAAATTGCCTTGCTGTATAAATTGAAATATTGATACTGAACTGTCTTTTTAATGATGACCTAACTTTATTCAACCCATCAGAATTTACTTTTTCCCTGAAATAAGATCTTTTCCACTGGTCTACTACCTGACCATAAACATGTCTGCATTTGAATTCTCTAAACCCTAAATCTGTGTCTATGAAAAATACAAATGACTATTAAATATTATCTTCACTGTTCTCTTTCACCAAAACTCCCATGCTGTGGTGCATTTGTGTTAAAGAAACAACCTGTGTGTTTGAAACACATTTTGACCTCTGTGTTTTATAGGAGGAAGCTAAAGTATGACTTGGAGAATTTGGCAAATAATCATTTTCTTTTCATAGTAGAGGATAAGGGGCAAGAAGCAACAATCCTAGGAAATAAGGAATGTTGCGTGTTTTTAGCTGTAAGTTTCTACAGATTTGTTTGGGCAGGGGTGCATAAAATAACACCTGGACCAATTTGAAAGTAATAAAAAGGAGGCCCACCTTTTACCAATTAGCAAGGAGCAAGGCACTGAGCCTGCCTGGGTACAGGGTCCACATTTCCTAAAAGAAAAGAAACAGACCCTTGACATGCCCCTTCTCTTGGACTCAGGGAAAAACTTAATAGGCTTGTGCTCTGAGAGCTTTCTTATACTGTATTTATTATTCAATCAGAGGAAATACTCTAAACCTGTGTTCATTAAGCAGCAGTGGGACTTAACTGGTTTGTGTTAAGTTGGCTGTCATATAACAACAGTCCCTCTGACAGCTGTCAAGCTTGAGCCTTAATGCTTTAGAAACAGGAATCCATGCTGTTTCATTCTTTTATCTAACTTATTAAAATAGTAAACTAGCACTATCTAATAGAACTTTCTGCAGTGCTGTCCAATACAGTAGGCTAGCCTATAGCCATATGTAACTACCTGACACTTGAAGTGTGGCTAGTGTGACTGAAAAGCTGAATTTTTAATTTAAATGGAATTTAACTTTGGCCATGTGTGGCTAGTAGCCACCATATTAGATAGTACTATTCTAGCGTATAATTATTATACATGTTTATACAGTGTTAGAGCATTCATAATCTTAAAGAGGATATTCCACTAAAGTATTAAAGTGTCCCAACGTTTCAGCATTTACTTCACCTGGCATTATATGCAGATGAACTTGCCTCAGTGTATTTAAGAGATATTACTGGCCGGGTGCGGTGGCTCATGCTTGTAATCCCAGCACTTTGGGAGGCTGAGGCAGGTGGGTCACAAGGTCAGGAGTTCAAGACCAGCCTGGCCAAGATGGTGAAACCCCGTCTCTACTAAAAATATAAAAATTAGCTGGCAGCTGTAATCCCAGCTACTCGGAAGGCTGAGGCAGGACAATCACTGGAACCCAGGTGGCAGAGGTTGCAGTGAGCCAAGATTGCACCACTGCACTCCAGCCTAGGCAACAGAGTGAGACTCCATCTCAAAAAAAAAAAAAAAAAGACAAATTACTATTTCTTCCATCACTACTTACATACTAATTGAAACTTACAGCAGAGAAAAAGGAATAAAAAGATGTGTAAGCAAGAATGAAGTGGTTGTAGGTATTTAGAAGTTTCACTTCTGGGCAAGTTTCTTATGATGACATTGCTGCTGTGCTAATAATTGGATAGGTAACATGGAATACAAAATGCAGCTGGCAAAATACACTGTCACACTTCACAAGTTAAGCAGTAGGTGCCACCAAACAGATGGGAGTTGGCAGTATCCCAGCACATCTCACTGCTGTATACTTAAGATTCAAGCCCTCCAGCACTGAGCCTGGCACATGAAGTGTTAAAAAATATTTACCAATGAATGAATGATATTTTGGTGCCTCCACATCTAAGTTCTGATATAATTAATGGGAGTAAATAATCCAAGAATACTTTTTTGTGTAAACTCGAGTAAACAGTTTGCAAGCAACATGCCACAATATACTCCTGTAATTTCCAGTTACCTACCAGGGCTGTTGATTATGGCAATCAAGGGCCCCACTAGCATTGCGAGCAGTAATGATTGTAGATGATGTAGCTTTGCTTTGGGCTCAGTGTGCTGCAACCAGTAGCAACTGACAGCAATGGGCAACTTCAGTGAAGTAGGGATTGGCTCCAGGATGGTCTGTTTCACCTTCAGGGTTTCTAACAGAAGCATCTGCCGCCTCCTCAGGGAGAGCTGAAAATACACACCAAGCATCCTGCAAGTTACTTTGGGATGTCTGTTATTTCTTTTTTCCACCATAGCATGAAGAGATTTAATGCTACTGAAACTTCTGTCAGCTGTTAAACTTATCTTCTTGTGGGAAGAAAAATCAGCCACACTCACAGCATTTAGAACATTAATAAGATGCTTTATAAATATGGTTGGTTGAATGGGTGTACTGCCTACTCCTACACAACTTTTACTTATGTCATTCCATCCTCTTTGTATACGCTGGTAAGCATCTTCAGTGCACGTCACCTGGGAAGCTCGTTAAAAATTCAATCCTTAGGCCCTACTCCATAAATTTTGATTGACTAATCTGAGAGAGAGCCCAGGAATATACATTTTAACTAGCAGCCCAAGTATTCTTTGAGAAACAAAGCTGTATACTCAACCCCACCTGTATGTGCCTGTGCACCAGGCATTTGCCTTCAGCATGATGCCATTACTAACTGCCTCCAGAAGACAAACGTTGCTTAGAGGAACCCTTTGTGGCATATACTCTGTTCGGGTCCTGTCTCATGTCCCTTCCCTGTTGAATGCTTTATTGTCTTTGCATAAAAGACACACACGGATTGTCCCAGGGTGGCTGCTTGTAGATTAGAGGTAAATCTAAGGGAGATAGGAATATTTTAAGGACTACTTGCATTGTGCTTGCAGTAACGCCATACTTCATGGTTTAGCATGTACTTCAAATAAAAGCTCAGAAGTAAACAGCTGTAAGAGCACTGAGGTTCTTGTTGAAATAATTTTACCTTAATGAATTACCAAGACCTTGTAAGAACCAGAAGGGACCTTACAGGTCATACCTCAGGAATATTAAAAGGGCATCTTCTGGGGGACTTTATAATCAAACTTTAAGAAAAAAAAAAGTATTCCTAGTGTCTGCACACAGCCAGAAAAAGATTTTCTGCTTTCTGGAAAGTTGAGATGGTGATACATTTCTCAGCACATAACATCTAGTTAGTAGAAAGAGTGGTTGACAGCTGAGACTAGAGATGTTAACCTGAAACAAAACACATCATAAATGACAAAATAGTTTTATCATTAATGCATGAAAACTTTAGTTTGATTATTTCTAAATACTGCTTTTAATAATGTGTGAAAAATTTTAAAGTTAGAAATATGCAAAGAGCTTTATAGTATAACCAATCACCCCTATTGGAAGTAGTTTTAACTACTTAAATTTTAAGTAAAGTGGAAACTAAACTCTTAAACTGTTTTTAAAATGCACTAAGTAGAGCTAAGAAAATACACCAACTTTTCTGATATATAATGTTTAAATTACTGAATTACAGAGCCAAGTTACAACTTTTCATGAACAAAGCAGTCTGGACTTTGACTTCAGAGATGTTCCGCCCTGCACTAACCCTACGGCCTTGGTCAAAACGTTTCCAACCTTTTCTACAGTCTGTCTGACTTATCTGTAAAATGGTCATTGTAATGACTTGTATAAGATGTTTCATCAAACCTACCAGTCCTCAGTCCCTTCCAAAAGGGGAAGTACTCAACTCATAGCCCTTAAAGTTAGTTAGGTTTTATCCCTTGTGACAACTACTTTCCCTCTTCCCCAGGGGGAGCGAAAGCACAAGCCTGCAGAAGCAGCTGCCCCGAGAGGCAGAGATGCCCAGAGAGAGACTGGTCTTGGCTGCCTTACTCCTTAAGAATGATCCACTTTTGTGTCTCCAATGGTCTCCCATTGGTTAACTTGGATGGTGCTCTGTCCATTGCAACTAACATAACCAAAATGAAACCCTATCCCATGTAGTTATTGTGGGAATTAAATGAGAGACTGTATAAAGTTTCTATTAACAACAGCTGGCCAAAGCAGATAATGTATTACAACAAGATGTAAAAAACAAAATGAATAGGTACTATCACAAGGTTTCTATACTTGTACTTGCATTTGTGTTTGGAATCACATTAGCACCTGGTACATTTATAATTTTTATGGGCTAATTAGAACCATTAGCATTGAGCTAAATTCAGAATTGATTAGTTTATGCCAAGAGAAAGCTGGGTGATAGCACAGCACAGAGAATGAACTAAAATTTCACTCTATTTTGAATCCAGGTAAATGATGAGAACACTTAAGTCATCTCTACTTAGCAAGGAATATAAGCAGCTGCTATACCCATGGATTCAGTTGGATTTCCATGTTGGGGGAAAAGGTGTCCTGATCCCTATTTCACACCATACGTACCCACAAAAAACCAATTCTAGATATGTTATAGATCTAAATGTGAAGAGGAAAAAAACATTCTCATGACCCTGGAGTAGGCAATTTCTTAAGCAGTTCACAAAAGTGGTAACCATAAAGAATAAAAATTTAGATTAGAGTATATTAAGAACTTCTGTTCATCAAAACATACTAAAGAGTGAAAAAACAATGGGAGAGACTATTCACAATATGTTATTTGACAAAGGACCCATATATGATAAAAATGAGCAAAAAACTGTACAGAAACTTCATATAACAGAATATCACATGGCTAATGAACACATGGAAATGGAAGATTGGAAAGAACCCAAATGCTCATAAGCTGTATAATGAAAAAAAAAATGTTCATAAGTGTATAATGGTAATATACCAAAATAGAATAATGTTACAGCAATGAAAAATGAATGATCAACTACTCACAGCAATGTGAATGAATCTCACGTGGAATAAAAGCCAGATGAAAGAATTCATTTCTAAAGTAAAAATTCAGTTAAAACTATTCTGTGTTGTTAAACAGTCAGGAAAGTGATAATAGAGAGTTGCAGAGCAAGTGACTGGAATCAGACACTAGGAGAAGCTTCTAGGGTGGCAATAATGATTCATCTGGATCCTCTTTGCATGGATGTATAGACCTTGCAAAAATTTATCATGCTGTACAATTATTTGTGCACTGTACTGCGTTTATACTCAAGGAAGCATGAATTACAAAGAAACAAGATGAAACTTTAGGGGTTATGGATACATTGATTATTTTAATTGTAGGATTACTTCACAGCTGTAGACATGTGAAAACTCATCAAAGTACACACTTTATGTGCACTTCACTGTACATTACTTATTTCTCAGTAAAGCCATTAAATTTTTTTTTAAAAACTCCCCAACAGCACCATTTATGTTTGAGTAGAAATGTAATTTCAGCAAAACATTAATAATGTAGCTAGTCTGAATTTTATTGGTGTGGGTAAAGTTTCAATAAATCCCTTGTTGGAGAATTTGACTTATGCTCCACTTTCTAGTTTTGTACCCCTGGAAATGTGCGAAAGGTAGATTGTCAGTTGTGTTACCAAGCTTTATAAAAATGACTTATAAAATTGCATCTAAGCTTAAACTATATATAAATGAACTATAAACACCTGATGGGGACACCATATCTTGGGGCTTCCCTGAGTGCAGTGTCTTGTAAGTAGGATGTCCCTTGCAGGGACCTAGCTATGTTTATGGAATTATTATAAGAAAGACTGGATCCTATAGGGAACGGGGCTTTTAAGCTACTGAAACCTTTTTTTCTCCTTTATTTAACTGAGATATAATTCATATGTCATAAAAGTCATCCTTTTAAAGTATACAATTCAGTGGGTTTAGTGTATACATATTTTTAGAGACAGGGTTTTGCTCAACAGGGAGCACAATCATAGCTCACTACAGGCTTGACCTTCTGGGTTCAAGCAAGCCTCCAACCTCAGCCTCTTGAGTAGCTGTACCATCATGCCTGGCTAATTTCTTTTTTTTTGTAGAGACAGAGTCTTATTGTGTTGCCCAGGCTGGTCTTGAACTACTGGCCTCAAGTGATCCTCCCACTTTGGCCTCCCAAAGTGCTGGGCTTACAGGCATGAGCCATCTTGCCTTGGTTTAGTATATTTATAAACTTGTGCAGCCATCACTAATTCCAAAACATTTTCTTCACCCCCACACCAAAGAAACCCTGAGGGTTTAACAGGCACTCACCAATGCCAAGAAGGCTCTTGCACTCATTCACTATGACGTTCATCTCCTCCTGTTTGAGATGTGACTGATGAGGAGGCTAAGAGGCTAGTTCCCGGTCAGCTGTATAGCCCAGGGAATGGCACTACTGATATTTTGGGCTAGAGATTCTTTGTTATGGGACACTTTCCTGTGCACTGTAAGACTTACAGGTTGTAAAATTTAGCAGCATCTTTAGCCTCTCCCCACTAGATACCGGTAGCAACCACTACTCCTTCTACTCCCTAGGTAGGGACAACAAAAATGTCTCCAGGCATTGCCAAATGTCCTCTGGGGGACAATATCACCAATGGTGATAAACCTTTGCTGTAGACTGATAACAGTGCTGGGAGAACTCTGACAGAAAAGGAAGACCTGACTTAAATCCACTGGGAAGCTGTGGTTGCCGTCCTACATCCTTGAGTAGACTGGTGCCACGTGTGGTCTATGAGTTTTATGAGACTGAATATTTCATTGGATCTAAGAAAACCCCCTAATGGGCATTGCAATTTTTTTTAAGTTATCTCTATTTAATGTCTAAATCTAGTTGTTTTATCAGCATAGTTTCATATCTATTTGTAATTTTAAATATATATGTAATATAAAAAGACAACACTGGGATCCATGAGAATTTTTTTCTCCTTGAAAAGGTGGTCTGAGTGTTACTCAGGTTTAAGCAACACTGAGTTAGGCTAACAGTCATGTTTTCTGTATCAAACTAGGCAAATAACCATAATGATACAAAAACCTATTTTAAAAAAGGTATTCATTAATAAAAGTTTAAAAATTAGACCTCAGTATCAATACTAACCTTATCTGAAATCCGATGTAGTCTGAGATGTGTCTATGATTAGTGTCTATACACTTTTTTTTTTTGCAGTTGTGAATTTTTTTCCTTTTTTTCAGCAACATAACCCCATTCTATTGATAGCTAGTATTAACCTAGTAGTAATAACAATATAGTAGTAATAACTGTGAAGATAACACAGACTACTGAGGTACTGTGGAAATGGTAGATTTAGAGCTAAAAGAGCTGGGTTTGAGTCCTAGCACCGACACTTTCTTGCTAAGACCTTACCTAGTTCACTCAAGTTCTAGATTTCTAAGCTAAGACATGAGGGCAAGATAGCACTCAACCTCATCAGTTTGTTATAGTAAGTGAACTAATATAGAAAACAGCACTTTGTAACCTGTAAAGTACTTTACAAAAATTTCATTAGTATTACAAATACTTACCTCAGTCAATCTGCTTAAGTCAGAATGATCCTTGGCCGGTTCTACGGCATCAAGGATTGAGGTTCTGATATTTTTATTAATCCTTTCCACTTCACTGAAAGCTAGAGGCTGAGGAGGCAATGCATTCCAGGATGTCTTGTCCAGATGTGGTGAGGCATTTAAAAGAAGCCCATAGATGATTTGCCTGATGGGCTGAGATATTCTGTGGGCATTTGGTCGCTGCATGTTTTCCACCTGTGTGGGAAGAATGGTCCGTCTTAGGACCAAAGCATCACTGATGAAAGGCGATAGCTGGCCTTTAGCTAAAGCCACTAATACCCATTCTGGTAAACCAAGATTCAAGGCATCTGGACAGACATAAGTACCATACTGGAAGAAGTCCTGCAGCTTCACCTGGGACTGTTGGTATTCTTCCATCGAACAGCAGAGAAGTTCCTTAACATTTTCTCGATCCTTTTTTGGGAGGTATTTCAGAACATTATCTAGTGCTTCGGTAGGGTTGGCAAAATGAGACAACCAATTCAGAAGTCCCAGGATTCGGTGGTGTCTCCTCCCTTTAGAACTGGTAGCTCCAAGAGGAAGACGTGCTTTACTTAAGAATGTCTCCATGATGGGTAGATTAATATGGTCATTTCCACATAGCACCGCAAAGAGAGGTAGTAGAGCTTTATTCATATTGCTGAAGTGATGGCAGAATGCATCAAGGGAAAAGCATTTGGCAGGGATATAGTTTTGTGTGCCCTTAATAGTGTTCATATTTCTCCACTGAAAGCTATTCAATGGGCAAAACCCAGTTTTCACGTCAAAAATGCAAAAGTCACTATCTGACGATAACACAGGGCAATTCCAATGGTTAGCAAGTGTCATAATGTCCCGATCTGCTTCTGAAAAGCACTGGACAAAACATACCCGCAGCTTGATCAAAACCTGTATGAATACTTCCCGGATGAGTAAGGGACATACATACCCACTCCCACCAACAGAAAGGGAATGGGCCATCTGGATCTTCTCTCTAGCTCTATCCTTTAAAGTCGTAAGCTTTTTATCTGAAATGTCACATCCTCCATCTAATACAACATATGGGCATATATTACAAGCAAACAGTGATTCAAAGAATTTTTGTACAACATCTGCAAAAGAATCATAGTCCCCTCCATACCGGAGATCCAAGTTTGAACTGAAGCAAAGACGGTGGAAAAGAGCATAACCATCAATGACAATTTTTGTGTCCCGCAACTTCAAATCAGTGAAGAACTCATTACTATGATCTTCCACAAAACTCATTAGTCCTCGGATACCCATGATGACAGTCTAAAGAATTAATCGCCTGTTTAAAACAACAGAAAACATTTTCAATTGATGCTGGTTATGGGGCACCAAGTCATTGCTTCCAGCACCATTAAATCAATAGCAAATGTTATGAAGTGCCCTTTAGATAGAACATAGATATCAACATCATATATTCTTATCTAGATCCTCAAGCAATGTTAGCTGTGCTTTTTCATTCTCCTTTGCTTTCTGATACAAGGCACAAACTCAGTGTTTTCATGGGTCGTGATCTTTGGATGGTGACAGATTCTAAAGAAAAATCAAAGTCTATTACTGACACACCAGTATAGAAGTTCTGTGAACTTTGATTCTTAAGTGGTAATAGTCAACATCTTACAGCACAGAGTATTTGTTTTGTGGGGTCAAAATAAAAAGTCCTAAGCTAAAAAAAGATATCATTATTCATCTCATAATCACAAAGCATTTGGGCTTCAGTAAAGTAAGGTGTGCAGGAACTATGATAAGGATCAAGTTTTTCTTTTGTATTGACAATCAGTCACGGAACTTCTTTCAGGCTTTGGATTTGTGGGCCCTTCTTAATTGGCATAGGTTTTGGTATAAGGAAAACTGCTTCATGCCTCTAGGAACCCCTCTATCCAGTTACACCCCTAACCACGAGCTCTTTTCATCATCTTATTTTGCATATCTGGCCCAGTTATGCTTCCTCATCTGGCTAACTTAACTCGCAGGATCAGAATTGATGGTTTTTCTTTTGGCGCCTAGGGCTTCAATACGGCGCAGCACGGTACTGTTACTATTACTTAAAATCGTGACATTTTGTCAGTCATGGATTTTTTTTTTTGCAATAATTTTGATTTTTAGAGATTGCATTAAAACTTATCTTGATTACTGAATTTTATTGGCATCCATTTACATTTTACACTTATCTCACCCTAGTCCTAGCCCTGTCAGTATCTCAGAACCTTATCCTGTATAGTACTTATTTCTTTGCAAGACAGTTTTGTAAAGCGTCCATAAGCAGAGACCGTGTCAACGCGTCCTATGCAAATTACAGGACCTTGCACAGACAGTTGCATAGAGCTGCATAGGGGAAAGGCGGGCAAAAGGTCTGACCTAAGTCTTCAAACACAGGCCTTCATACACCGTGCCACCTCGGCCCTCACAACCCTCTGCCCGGACCTGAAGCAGAGCCCACCTGCTCTGTCCTCCCAGAGGAGTAGCTCCTCCATCAGAAGCCCGCTAGAGCCCAGCGAGGACTGGCTCCTGCACGTGAGAGTCCAACCCCAAGAGCGGGAACCGGAAGTCTCCGGGTGTGAAGTCTCTGGGAAGTACAGTTCCGTGATGCCGGTGGCGCCAGACTGCGCCAAGGAGCAGGTGCTCTCGGGCCCAGAGGCGCTAAGTAGCTAAAGAGGGCTGGGACGTACGATCCGAAATGGCTGCTGTCAGGCTAGGAAAGCTTGGCCCGCCGGTCTTCCTCTGCTTTCTCCGCCTACTTGGGTCGGCAAACACTTCCGCCTTGGTGCCGCCTCGCCCCGACTTCCCAGTATGCCCCGCGCCGTCTCCCTGGCCACGGTTCCAAACAGCCGTGGCCCGCGGTGTCTGGCGCTCGGTGGGTGTGGTTGCCCCTAGTTTGAGGCCTGCCCGATTACCTGCAAGACTTGGGCAAGCCCCGGGCGCCGCTCCGACCACGACAGGGAAAGGTAAAGCGAACTGTGCTCCTTGGGGCTCGCCAGGCTCCCTTGCGAGGGGGAAGGTAATGGTTTCAAGCAGCCCAGGCTGGGTTCCGGATCTCTAGGACTCCATGGCTGCGATCTCCTCGCTTTCCTGGACGTCTTACCTCCGGATGTACTCCAGTCTCAGTGCCCCTCAATAAACGTTAACCTGCTTTGCCAAAATATAAATGTTTAAAAAGGTGAAGAAGCAAGGAATTTTTCGTTTTACCTTAATGTTAAGGTTTACTTTAAAGGTAGATTTGTACTGTAGCAGAACCGGGTGACAAATTGGCTTCCTCTTATTACCTGGGAAGATAACTACTGGTTTTCAGCTTGTGATAAATACTCCTTCCGTTGTCTTTTGCCCCCAGCCAGATCTGTTTCACCGAGAAGGAGTAGTTTGCACAAGGTGGTAACTTCCTCCAAGTTCCCATCTAGCTTTCTTAACCAACCTTTTTTCTCTCCTTTGGGCGGCAGTTGATCTGCTGGACACTTATTTGGCTTAACAAGGTTTGTTAAACACCTAGTATATGCCAGGCGTTATGCCAGGGATTGGGGATGCAGAAATAAAGAAGATGTGTTCGCAGTGCCCGAGTTCACTCACAAACCTTGAGGGGGAGGATGTCGTCAAGTGAACAGATAGTTCTAGAATCTAGGCAATGCGGCACATTCTTGGGTAGGTTTATGGTTGAACAGAGGAGACTAATGGAATGGATGACCTAAAAGTGGACTGGGATGGGGATGGCAGGGCTGAGTCTGTGAGGTTGGGCGGGAGGGAACCTAGTCCCAGAGTCTTCTGCAGCCTGGACCAGACTGCTTAAGCACTGCTGGGTTTAGACTGTCATTTACAAATAGGAGCCGCTAGAAGTGAACTTCTGATAACTATTCTGTCCGTCCCTAATTCTGTCCTTCCCTAAAAGGAACCTTAATCTCATCTTTAAAATAAGGAGAATTACTGAGTGACCTGAAGGACCCTTTTCAGTTGGAAAGTCTGTAAGTCCATATATTTATTTGAACAGCTTAGTATGGCCAGACGGCATCACTTTTATGACAGTGAAGGGGAAGTAAAAACAAAAGTTGTATTTAGAGGCCTGCGCTCTAGTTGTTTTTTCAGCAGATTTTACTAACATGTCTTTGGAAGGGGAAAAAAAAAAAAGCTGGTAACTAATCTCACTGGTATCAGGTACAACTTAACTGATTCATACATTTTAAGAAGGAAAATGTTGTAAATGGGCATTTACTTATGTTCTGTTTTGAGGATTTTTGTGGCTAATTGCCCTAGTAGTTTTTGTGGTTGACAGACACCACCACGTAAAGCCCATTGACCATCCTTAAAAACTAGGTTTTTGTCTCATAGCTTTGGAATTGTTGAATATGAAAACCTAACTTCAAGGTGTAGGCAGTTTTCAATTTAAAATGTTATTTCTATATAGATTTAAAACAAAAGCACACTTTTCTTGATAACTAACAAAACATTTAACATTCTGATGAAATAAAAGTGATTTTACTTTGTACCTACTCATATGAAACAGTCCTGCCTTTCTTTTTTTGTTTGTTTGTTTTTGTTTTTGTTGAGGTGGAGTCTCGCTCTGTCGCCCAGGCTGGAGTGCAGTGGCGAGATCTCACTGCAAGTTCCGCCTCCTGGGTTCACGCCATTCTCCTGCCTCAGCCTCCGGAGTAGCTGGAACTGCAGGCGCCCGCCACCATGCCCGGCTAATTTTTTTGTATTAGACGGGGTTTCACCGTGTTAGCCAGGATGGTCTCGATCTCCTGACCTCGTGATCCGCCTGCCTCGGCCTCCCAAAGTGCTGGTACTACAGGCGTGAGCCACCGCGCCCGGCCTAAACAGTCCTGCCTTTCATAAATGCCACATCTCATAGCTCCCTGAGGAATTACAGATTTATCTGTAACATTTATATTCCACTGACATTAAATGCGATTTTAGGTCTGAATTGAATTTGTAACTCTTCCTGTTTTTAATCCGGAGAGATTATACACAATGTGTACGATAGGAACTTCAGAAACTAGAATTTGCTGAGCATGGGAAAAAATTCTCTCTCAATCCTTATCCCTCTTTGCATCTGTCCTAATAAATACAAAAACTGTGGTTTAATATCTACAGAAAAAAATCTAAAGGAAACAGCACCTGCTAATTCTTTGTTTAATCCTAACTCACTCTTTGTAAACCAAAGTAAACATAAGGTGGGAAGAGGGCATTACAAAAAGGTTGATGCAGATGTGTAGATTTAAGGAAGTAATAATGTTCTTGTATTTGGATTCGTTTATAAGTAGGTGGGGAGTATAAATCTTAAATAAATGCAGAGATTGTTCATTGTAAAACAGATGTACATCCCAGAAATTTGTGGAAAGTTGGCTATAATTCACTTCTGCCAAATTTCAATGTACAAAGGGAGGCTCTTCCTGTTGAAAGATTGCCTTCTACTGGAATTTGTGGTATCTCTACCTTTTAACATTTTTCTTTCAAGTTGTTAACCAATATGGTGTCATTCAGTCTGCTGATCAAGGTGCAGATATCACTGCGCTTACACTTTTTGCTAGAGATCGCTTAGCATCCTTTAGACCTGATCTTTTAACTTTTCATCTTTAAGGAATTGACCAACACTGTTTGGATGAATTTGACCATTTATTAGGAGACTGGAATGTTAAGTTTCTATAAATGAATGAACCAGTTCTCTCTTGTTTGGAGCAATGCTGAAATTCCAAGAGGCAGCTAAGTGTGTGAGTGGATCAACAGCCATTTCCACTTATCCAAAGACCTTGATTGCAAGAAGATACGTGCTTCAACAAAAACTTGGCAGTGGAAGTTTTGGAACTGTCTATCTGGTTTCAGACAAGAAAGCCAAACGAGGAGAGGAATTGTAAGTAAAAATGCTTCATATGAATCTTGAGTAGGCTGCTTTTTGTTTGCAGGTCTTAGCTGATTAAGAACATGGAGCAGGCCAGGTATGGTGGCTCATGCCTGTAATCCCAGCACTGTGGGTGGCCAAGGTTGGCAGATCACTTGAGGCAAGGAGTTCAAGACCAGCCTGGCCAACATGGCAAAACCCCGTCTCTACTAAAAATACAAAAATTAGCCAGGCAGGGTGTTACATGCCTGTGATCTCAGCTACTCAGAGGCTGAGGCACAAGAATTGCTTAAACCCAGGAGGCGGAGGTTGCAGTGAGCCGAGATCATGCCACTGCCCTCCAGCCTGGGCAACAGAGCAAGACTGTCAAAAAAAAAAAAAAAAAAAAAAGAACATGGAGCAATGTCCACTTTGCTCTTTATACCAAAGCAAGTATTTTATAAATATAGGTAAGCTCTCTAATTAATCTTTCATATTAGGTTTAAAGGCATTTCAGCAGGTGAATAAACTATCCAAATGACCTAAAGAAGGGAGCTAGAAATGGGATAGATTATGTGAAAATAAGATGTTTGGGCATGCCACAGTCTCAGTGACAGTATTGCTTCCACTTAACTTGATTGGAACTTCTTGAATGAGAAAATAGGAATTGTTCATAATGACTATTTTTAGAAATGTTACAAAATGCAAATAAACAATTATTCACATTTGAGATGAATAGGGTATACCAAAGAAAGTACAGTATTAATTTTTTGGGGGCTTTCCATGGGGAGGATTTTAAAATTCCATAGTCAGAAAGCTGTCAGATTAAATACTTAAACCAAATGGACACTCCTATTTAAAATTAGCTTATGTTAATGACCCCCTTGTCACCTCGTCTCTTTTGATTATGATCGGACCCTATACACTTTCATAGTAGAGAAAAACTCTTAATAACTTTAGACAGTACCTCCCTTACAGATAAACCTCCAGTTTTGGTGTACAGTTTTTTTAATTTGCTGCAGTGGAAAGTAATTTGGAACTGAAGTTAGGGTAAGAAACTTCCCTATCAGAAACACAGGAGGAACAGAAAGCAGAAGGAAGAATGATCCAAGATATCAGCCCTTAACCCCAGAAGACCACATTTTCACCCCATAATACATTGTTTTCTTCTGAGGTTTTAAGGCTACTCTAAGTTCTTCCAGCTTTTGCCTGTTAGATACTTAAGAGTGGATTTAAAATCAGTGTGATAAACACTTTTCTACATCTTCATAGGTCGTAGGAATTGTAAAGGTAAATGTTAGTGATGTTACTACTTTGTTTTAAAACTCAACTTTTTAAATGGTCTCTGTCCAGAATTTTTAAAAGCTATAATTATCTAGAATTTAGTTTTTAGTCAATTTCTTTTTTATTATTATTATTATACTTTAGGTTTTAGGGTACATGTGCACAATGTGCAGGTTTGTTACATATGTATCCATGTGCCATGTTGTTTTGCTGCACCCATTAACTCGTCATTTAGCATTAGGTGTATCTCCTAATGCTGTCCCTCCCCCCTCCCCCCACCCCACAACAGTCCCCAGAGTGTGATGTTCCCCTTCCTGTGTCCATGAGTTCTCATTGTTCAATTCCCACCTATGAGTGAGAACATGCGGTGTTTGGTTTTTTGTCCTTGCGATAGTTTACTGAGAATGATGTTTTCCAGTTTCATCCATGTCCCTACAAAGGACATGAACTCATCATTTTTTATGGCTGCATAGTATTCCATGGTGTATATGTGCCACATTTTCTTAATCCGGTCTGTCGTTGTTGGACATTTGGGTTGGTTCCAAGTCTTTGCTATTGTGAATAGTGCCGCAATAAACATACGTGTGCATGTGTCTTTATAGCAGCATGATTTATAGTTCTTTGGGTATATACCCAGTAATGGGATGACTGGGTCAAATGGTATTTCTAGTTCTAGATCCCTGAGGAATCGCCACACTGACTTCCACAATGGTTGAACTAGTTTACAGTCCCACCAACAGTGTAAAAGTGTTCCTATTTCTCCACATCCTCTCCAGCACCTGTTGTTTCCTGACTTTTTAATGATGGCCATTCTAACTGGTGTGAGATGGTATCTCACTGTGGTTTTGTTTTGCATTTCTCTGATGGCCAGTGATGATGAGCATTTTTTCATGTGTTTTTTGGCTGCATAAATGTCTTCTTTTGAGAAGAGTCTGTTCATGTCCTTCGCCCACTTTTTGATGGGGTTGTTTTTTTCTTGTAAATTTGTTTGAGTTCATTGTAGATTCTGGATATTAGCCCTTTGTCAGATGAGTAGGTTGCAAAAATTTTCTCCCATTCTGTAGGTTGCCTGTTCACTCTGATGGTAGTTTCTTTTGCTGTGCAGAAGCTCTTTAGTTTAATGAGATCCCATTTGTCGATTTTGGCTTTTGTTGCCATTGCTTTTGGTGTTTTAGACATGAAGTCCTTGCCCACGCCTATGTCCTGAATGGTATTGCCTAGGTTTTCTTGTAGGATTTTAATGGTTTTAGGTCTAACATGTAAGTCTTTAATCCATCTTGAATTAATTTTTGTATAAGGTGTAAGGAAGGGATCCAGTTTCAGCTTTCTACATATGGCTAGCCAATTATCCCAGCACCATTTATTAAATAGGGAATCCTTTCCCCATTTCTTGTTTTTGTCAGGTTTGTCAAAGATCAGATAGTTGTAGATATGCAGCATCATTTCTGAGGGCTCTGTTCTGTTCCATTGATCTATGTCTCTGTTGTGGTACCAGTACCATGCTGTTTTGGTTACTGTAGCCTTGTAGTATAGTTTGAAGTCAGGTAGCGTGATGCCTCCAGCTTTGTTCTTTTGGCTTAGGATTGACTTGGCGATATGGGCTCTTTTTTGGTTCCATATGAACTTTAAAGTAGTTTTTTCCAATTCTGTGAAGAAAGTCATTGGTAGCTTGATGGGGATGGCATTGAATCTATAAATTAGCTTGGGCAGTATGGCCATTTTCACGATATTGATTCTTCCAACCCATGAGCATGGAATGTTCTTCCATTTGTTTGTATCCTCTTTTATTTCATTGAGCAGTGGTTTGTAGTTCTCCTTGAAGAGGTCCTTCACATCCCTTGTAAGTTGGATTCCTAGGTATTTTATTCTGTTTGAAGCAATTGTGAATGGGAGTTCACTCATGATTTGGCTCTCTGTTTGTCTGTGATTGGTGTACAAGAATGCTTGTGATTTTTGTACATTGATTTTTGTATCCTGAGACTTTGCTGAAGTTGCTAATCAGCTTAAGGAGATTTTGGGCTGAGACAGTGGGGTTTTCTAGATATACAATCATGTCATCTGCAAACAGGGACAATTTGACTTCCTCTTTTCCTAATTGAATACCCTTTATTTCCTTCTCCTGCCTGATTGCTCTGGCCAGAACTTCCAGCACTATGTTGAATAGGAGTGGTGAGAGAGGGCTTCCCTGTCTTGTGCCAGTTTTCAACGGGAATGCTTCCAGTTTTTGTCCATTCAGTATGATATCGGCTGTGGGTTTGTCATAGATAGCTCTTATTATTTTGAGATACGTCCCATCAATACCTAATTTATTGAGAGTTTTTAGCATGAAGGGTTGTTGAATTTTGTCAAAGGCCTTTTCTGCATCTATTGAGATAATCATGTGGTTTTTGTTTTTGGTTCTGTTTATATGCTGGATTACATTTATTGATTTGCGTATGTTGAACCAGCCTTGCATCCCAGGTGATGAAGCCCACTTGATCATGGTGTATAAACTTTTTGATGTGCTGCTGGATTTGGTCTGCCAGTATTTTATTGAGGATTTTTGCATCAATGTTCATCAAGGATATTGGTCTGAAATTCTCTTTTTTGGTTATGTCTCTGCCAGGCTTTGGTATCAGGACGATGCTGGCTTCATAAAATGTGTTAGGGAGGATTCTCTCTTTTTCTATCGATTGGAATAGTTTCAGAAGGAATGGTACCAGTTCCTCCTTGTACCTCTGGTAGAATTCGGCTGTGAATCCATCAGGTCCTGAACTCTTTTTGGTTGGTAAGCTATTGATTATTGCCACAATTTCAGAGCCTGTTATTGGTCTATTCAGAGATTCAACTTCTTCCTGGTTTAGTCTTGGGAGGGTGTATTTGTCGAGGAATTTATCCATTTCTTCTAGATTTCTAGTTTATTTGCATAGAGGTGTTTGTAGTATTCTCTGATGGTAGATTGTATTTCTGTGGGATCGGTGGTGATATCCCCTTTTTCATTTTTTATTGCATCTATTTGATTCTTCTCTCTTTTCTTCTTTATTAGTCTTGCTAGCGGTCTATCAATTTTGTTGATCTTTTCAAAAAACCAGCTTCTGGATTCATTAATTGTTTGAAGGGTTTTTTGTGTCTCTATTTCCTTCAGTTCTGCTCTGATTTTAGTTATTTCTAGCCTTCTGCTAGCTTTTGAATGTGTTTGCTCTTGCTTTTCTAGTTCTTTTAATTGTGATGTTAGGGTGTCAATTTTGGATCTTTCCTGCTTTCTCTTGTGGGCATTTAGTGCTATAAATTTCCCTCTACACACTGCTTTGAATGTGTCCCAGAGATTCTGGTATGCTGTGTCTTTGTTCTCACTGGTTTCAAAGAACATCTTTATTTCTGCCTTCATTTCATTATGTACCCAATAGTCATTCAGGAGCAGGTTGTTCAGTTTCCATGTAGTTGAGCAGTTTTGAGTGAGTTTCTTAATGCTGAGTTCTAGTTTGATTGCACTGTGGTCTGAGAGACAGTTTGTTATAATTTCTATTCTTTTACATTTGCTGAGGAGAGCTTTACTTCCAACTATGTGGTCAATTTTGGAATAGGTGTGGTGTGGTGCTGAAAAAAATGTATATTCTGTTGATTTGGGGTGGTAAGTTCTGTAGATGTCTATTAGGTCCACTTTATGCAGAGCTGAGTTCAATTCCTGGATATCCTTGTGAACTTTCTGTCTCATTGATCTGTCTAATGTTGACAGTGGGGTGTTAAAATCTCCCATTATTATTGTGTGGGAGTTTAAGTCCCTTTGTAGGTCACTCAGGACTTGCTTTATGAATCTGGGTGCTCCTGTGTTGGGTGCATATATATTTAGGATAGTTAGCTCTTCTTGTTGAATTGATCCCTTTACCATTATGTAATGGCCTTATTTGTCTCTTTTGATCTTTGTTGGTTTAAAGTCTATTTTATCAGAGACTAGGATTGCAACTCCTGCCTTTTTTTGTTTTCCATTTGCTTGATAGATCTTCCTCAATCCCTTTATTTTGAGTCTATGTGTGTCTCTGCACGTGAGATGGGTTTCCTGAATACAGCACACTGATGGGTCCTGACTCCTTATCCAGTTTGCCAGTCTGTGTCTTTTAATTGGAGCATTTAGCCCATTTACATTTAAAGTTAATATTGTTATGTGTGAATCTGATCCTGTCATTCTGATGTTAGTTGGTTATTTTGCACATTAGTTGATGCAGTTTCTTCCTAGCCTCGATGGTCTTTACAATTTGGCATGTTTTTGCAGGGGCTGGTACTGGTTGTTCCTTTCCATGTTTAGTGCTTCCTTCAGGAGCTCTTTTAGGGCAGGCCTGGTGGTGACAAAATCACTCAGCGTTTGCTTGTCTGTAAACTATCTTATTTCTCCTTCACTTATGAAGCTTAGTTTGGCTGGATATGAAATTCTGGGTTGAAAATTCTTTTCTTTAAGAATGTTGAATATCGGCCCCCACTCTCTTCTGGCTTGTAGAGTTTCTGCCGAGAGATCAGCTGTTAGTCTGATGGGCTTCCCTTTGTGGGTAACCTGACCTTTCTCTCTGGCCGCCCTTAACATTTTTTCCTTCATTTCAACTTTGGTGAATCTGACAATTATGTGTCTTGGAGTAGCTCTTCTCGAGGAGTATCTTTGTGGCATTCTCTGTATTTCCTGAATCTGAATGTTGGCCTGCCTTGCTAGATTGGGGAAGTTCTCCTGGATAATATCTTGCAGAGTGTTTTCCAACTTGGTTCCATTCTCCCCGTCATTTTCAGATACACCAATCAGACGTAGGTTTGGTCTTTTCACATAGTCCCAAGTTTCTTGGAGGCTTTGTTCGTTTCTTTTTATTCTTTTTTCTCTAAACTTCCCTTCTCGCTTCATTTCATTCATTTCATCTTCCATCAGCGATACCCTTTCTTCCAGTTGATCGCATCGGCTACCGAGGCTTCTGCAATCTTCGCATAGTTCTTGATACTTGGCTTTCAGCTCCATCAGCTCCTTTAAGCCCTTCTCTCCATTGGTTATTCTAGTTATCCATTCGTCTAATTTTTTTTCAAAGTTTTTAACTTCTTTGCTATTGTTTTGAATTTCCTCCCGTAGCTCGGAGTAGTTTGATCGTCTGAAGCCTTCTTCTCTCAACTCGTCAAAGTCATTCTCCGTCCAGCTTTGTTCCATTGCTGGTGAGGAGCTGCGTTCATTTGGAGGAGGAGAGGTGCTATGCTTTTTAGAGTTTCCAGTTTTTCTGCTCTGTTTTTTCCCCATCTTCGTGGTTTTATCTACTTTTAGTCTTTGATGATGGTGATGTACAAATGGGTTTTTGGTGCGGATGTCCTTTCTGTTTGTTAGTTTTCCTTCTACCAGACAGGACCCTCAGCTGCAGGTCTCTTGGAGTTTACTAGAGGTGCACTCCAGACCCTGTTTGGCTGGGTGTCAGCAGCGGTGGCTGCAGAACAGCGGATTTTCGTGAGACCACAAATTCAGCTGTCTGTTAGTTCCTCTGGAAGTTTTGTCTCAGAGGAGTACCCGGCCGAATGAGGTGTCAGTCTGTCCCTACTGGGGGGTGCCTCCCAGTTAGGCTGCTCGGGGGTCAGGGACCCACTTTAGGAGGCAGTCTGTCCGTTCTCAGATCTCCAGCTGCGTGCTGGGAGAACCACTACTCCCTTCAAAGCTGTCAGTCAGACAGGGACATTTAAGTCTGCAGAGGTTCCTGCTGAATTTTTGTTTGTCTGTGCCCTGCCCCCAGAGGTGGAGCCTACAGAAGCAGGCAGGCCTCATTGAGCTGTGGTGGGCTCCACCCAGTTCGAGCTTCCTGGCTGCTTTGTTTACCTAAGCAAGCCTGGGCAATGGCAGGTGCCCCTCCCCCAGCCTCACTGCCACCTTGCAGTTTGACCTCAGACTGCTGTGCTAGCAATCAGTGAGATTCCGTGGGCATAGGACCCTCCGAGCCGGGTGCGGGACACAATCTCCTAGTGTGCCGTTTTCCAGGCCCGTTGGAAAAGCGCAGTATTAGGGTGGGACTGACCCAATTTTCCAGGTGCTGCCTGTTACCCCTTTCTTTGACTAGGAAAGGGAACTCCCTGACCCCTTGCGCTTCCCGAGTGAGGGAATGCCTCGCCCTGCTTTGGCTCGCACACAGTGCGCTTCACCAACTGTCCTGCACCCACTGTTTGGCACTCCCTAGTGAGATGAAACCGGTACCGCAAACAGAAATGCAGAAATCACCCGTCTTCTGTGTCGCTCAGGCTGGGAGCTGTAGACCGGAGCTGCTCCTATTCGGCCATTTTGGCTCCACTAGTGTTTAGTCAATTTCTACATGAGGGATGATAAAAGAGCTGGCATTTTTCTGATGTCCTTAGAACATGCATTATGATTCCTACTGAAAAGGATTTTTCCCCTTTAATCCTAGAGGTGGTCTTCTAGCCATTTAGAATAGAATGATAAATTTCTGACAATCATTAGAGAACCTTTATGGAAACATTGAGAGTAAGACCTAAACCAGACCCAGTACTTCTAAAAACTACACTGTGGGATCATATCCAGTTTTGGTTTCTTCAACTAATGAGGAATATGAAAAATTTTAAGATAGTTCACAGGAGTACTAAAAAGTTGATTAAAAGGATGTAAAATAAGATGTATGAAGATCAAACTTGAAACCTTTGGACTTAAGATAATGAGTGAGTGGAGAGAGCGTGTTTGTAGTTGGAGGGAAGAGAGAGAGAAAGAGAATGAGAGAGAAGAAAGGGGGTTGGGGTTGGTTGGTTGGCAAGTGATTTGTTAGTGATCTTTCTTGTACCTGAACCAATCTTAAAAAAACACGACTGGAGCTGAAGATGGCAGACATGTTTGTGGAATGAATCCAGTGGTGAGGATAACGGACAAAAATCATTTGGCACCAGAAGGTCTAGTCCAGAATCTCTGGGAAAGGAATCATTCATCATCAGAATCTAAAACATATTGCATTCTGGCCACATGTGGCTTTCAGATGTCTTTTGTTTGGCCTGGGTAGTGCTTCTTTTTAGTAAATTAATCAGTTTTTTTTTTTTTTTTGAGGTGGAGTCTCACTCTGTCTTCCAGGCTGAAGTGCAGTGGTGCGATCTTGGCTCACTGCAACCTCCACCTCCCAGGTTCAAGTGATTCTCCCACCTCAGCCTCCGAAGTAGCTGGGATTACAGGCATGCGCCACCACACCCGGCTAATTTTTGTATTTTTAGTAGAGACAGGGTCTCACCCTGTTGGCCAGGCTGGTCTTGAACTCCTGACCTCAGGTGATCCTCTCGCCATGGCCTCCCAAAGTACTGAGATTACAGGTGTGAGCCACCGCTCCTGGCCAGTAGTCAGTATTTTCAAATGAGCAGCTCATATAAATTGAGCATTTCATCTTTTCTAGAAAAAAAAAAAAAACATTTGGGAACGTTTGCTAACATCAGTTCCTGTGTAGCCACAATGGACTGCTAAAGCTAGGTAGCAGATACTCCTTTAGACAAATTCTGTATTCTCCAGTTAGCCACATTCCTGCCTCTCTTCACTGTCTCTGGCATATAGCTGCATCACACCTTTCCACTACGTGCCGACCTTTGTAGACAATTGCTTTTGGAATTATTTGGTAAAATCAGAAAAAAGTATGAATGTGACTACTCACAAAATTCTAGAATGCTGTAATAGAAACAGAGCAGTATGGTGTTATTGTTAAAATCCCAGCTTTGGATGTGAACAAAGAGTAAAGCCAGGCCTGCTCTTAATGTGAAGTCTAGATTCTGTACATTCCTAATCTGAGCTTTGGTTTTCTTATCTTTAAAATGAGTGTAATACCTCATAGGATTGTAATAAGAATACGATATCTGCCTATTTATATAAGATTTAGATACCACATTGCCTCGCTCATAATTATTCCTCAAAAACGGCACAGATTCACCTTAATTATAAACAATCCAAGTTAAAGGAATAATTAAAGGAAGCCTAAGAAAACTTTAGCTAATTACCACCCAATGACTGCAATTGGAAACTTCTAATAAATGGAAGGTTTTTCTGGATTACTTTAAATGAGAAAAATTTCCCAAATAAACCAATCTGAAACCAGGCATGTAATTTAAAAAACTTATTCAAGATGTGTCTTGAGATTGTACTAATTCTGTTGTCATCTTTTATATCTCTGTGGCTGTCCAAAATAAATTGGTTCTCAGAATGTGAACCTTTTAGCTAAGATATCAACTCATCAGTGATTGTTATGTTTAATGCATATATGAGGCAGGAAACTAAACTCGTTTTTTTTTTTTTTAGTGTTGATACTGAACCATTAGTTCAGCACATTATTAGCACTACTCATTGTCCAAGCAATTTGACTAGATAAGGTTTTAAATTATGCTTTACATACTAGACCACAAACATAGGGAATTGGTTAATGTTAGAGGTGGCTAGAAGATGAATACTTTATACAGATTTCTATAATGGTGTGAATGCTATTCCTTCAACACATCAGAATAGATATGACTTCCCTTTTTGTTTTGCAGATACACCCTTAACTTTTTGAGCTCATAAGGAAAGTATCAGACTATCCCTTGGTGTCAGTGTTAAAGGAATAACAATAAGTTTGTAGGACTTATGACTAGTTCCTATGAAATACAGATTCATTATATACATTTCTAGATTTAATCAAAGAACCTGACAAAATGGAACAGCTGTATGTACATAGTACTTAACTTTTCTATGAAAGTATTGCAATTTATCATTATGCCACTTGGGGGCATCACTCTACCATTGACATTTTACATACAGGGTGACCTTTAATTACAATGTAAATACCATATTCCTTTACGTTTTTATTGACTTTCTGAATTAGCTGTGAGATTAAAATAAAACCTACAGTACAGATATTACACTTGCTTGATGCATGTTTGGAGAGTTTTCTTCCTGGCATAAATATTGGGCATCCCTTTTTTCATTATCACAGTAGAATAAAATTAAACTGTTAAAATGTGTAGTGAATGAGATAGAGGTTTTTTCCTTTATTATGCATCATGAAATTCATAAAACAATATTTGAGAATATTTTCTTTCATAATTATAGACACTCTGGTCTAATTATGTTGTCATAGTCCTGAAAAGATTGTGCCAGTTCTTATTCATTTTATTTTATAGTTTTGTTAAATTGTCAAACTATCTTTTCAAAAAATCAAACCCAAAAGATTTGATCAGCCCAGAAAATTACTTTGGCCCTTAACATTAGCATAGTGCATGTAATTTAATAGAAAAGAGATATTAAGGAAATAGGTTTACCCTAAAATACATGATTAAACTTGTAATTAATCATGGCCACAGCTATAGTGAATTTCAAAATTCATCTTATCAGCATATAATGTTGGTTATGATTTTTAAAAAATTTATCACATTTAAGATACAGTGATCTTACTATGCAGAGCTGATTTTCTGCTGTAGTCTGTTTTAGTCTGTCAACTATGAAGTATTTAATACAATTTAATTTTTTTTTTTTGTTTTTGAGATGGAGTCTCGATCTGTCACCCAGGCTGGAGTGCAGTGGTGTGATCTCGGCTCACTGCAAGCTCTGCCTCCCAGGTTCACGCCATTCTCCTGCCTCAGCCTCCCGAATAGCTGGGACTACAGGTGCCCACCACCATGCCCAGCTAATTTTTTGTATTTTTAGTAGAGGTAGGGTTTCATCGTGGTCTCGATCTCCTGACCTCGGCCTCCCAAAGTGCTGGGATTACAGGCGTGAGCCACCGCGCCTGGCCACAATTTAAATATTAAACCTTTGCTTTGGACTCAGCATGAGAGAGGAAACTGAAGCAGTAGGAGATAAGGCCCAGCCTTCAGGTGCTTCCAGTCCGGAAGACTATATCAACACACATAAAACAACTAGTACACAGTACAAGACAATGCTTAAGTATCTGTGTGGCAGGTTGCACTCGGAGATGTTGGAGTGGCCACTGCCTAGCTCCCTTTCTAGCTCAATGTTATCTTACTTGTTTCTGTGTACTATCTAAGTTATGTATATTTTCCCCTTGCTCCTATCCATGTACATATCCAAACATTTTCCCCCTTAACTGTGATCGTACACCTTGGTCTTTGTCTAAATATGGGAAAAATGGTAACATGGAAATGCTTTATCTCTACAGAAGGCATTTTTTTCCCCTCTATCTCATATGTCTGCCTGAGATAAGGATCAGGAGTTAAATAGGAAAAGGCCTACAAGTCCTTAAAGAAATGGCCCTCAAGTCCAGGCTCTTGCCTCCACAGAGAGCTCTTGGGTCTACATTAGAGTAGATTTTTAAAAGTCCTAGCTAGCTGATTTTCCACCCAGTTATGGAAACAAATGGAGGACAGGGGGCCAAGAGTTGATGCTAGAATGAGTCATACTGACAACAGAGGGGAGTGGTCTTAGACCGTAAGAGTAAGGGAGGTAGAAAGTAGGAAAAAGATAATTAAAAAACCCCAAAAGCCAAAAAAGTCTGAGTCCATTGTTGTAAAGCTCTCCATAATCCAGTTTCTACTTATAGAAATCTCAGACGTGAAGCCCTGTTCCAAAGTACTGTATTGAGGTAGGATCACTAACTGGCATGGAGTCAAAAGGGCTCAGGGTCTTTAAAGGAGTGAACCATAGTTGAGCCACCACCCTGCGGTCCAGGCCTCAGCTTTTCATATTCATACACCCAGAGATGGTCAGTTTTGGAGAGGAGCTTATACTAACTAAATCAAGACAAGGTAGATCTATAAACCATGATCCCACTTCTTAATCTGGTTCCTAGGATGAACAATACCTCCTCCTTTTGTACACCCTCCCACCATTTTCTGGTAGAAGTTCTGGAGAAGCTGTATATCTAATCAGAAGTGAAAATATAACCAAAATAAGCAGGTGGAATAATTGGGCAATTGCTCGCTTAAACCAGGTAAAAGGTCTCTTCTAAGAACTTGACAAAATGGAACAGCTGTATGTACATTCTAAGTGGCTATTGTTGTGGGAGCCCTAAGACCCAGTGTTTATTACTAAATAGCTCTGGATGCACACCCATACAATTATTCATAGGGTACCTCCTTTCCCAGTATTGAAAGTAATGTGTATACATTTTACAAAAAGTTCAGATGTGCATAAAGAAGCAGTAAAATAATCTATAATCCTGCCATCCAACCTGTGGTCTTTTCTGTATACACTGGCAGATATTCAGTCTTTTAAGGAAACATCATGGCATTGGTCCCAGTCATTGCCTCTGAGAGGAGATAGGAAGAGAAGGAGACTTCACTTTTCACTGGACCCTTTCTGTGCATTTGGAATTTTGTATTATGTGCAAGACTGAAACAAAACAAAACCTATAAAATAAAGTGAAAAAAACCCACATATTCATTCAACAAATACTGGTCACCATTTACTGGTCATCTGGAGCTTGAGTCTGGTACAGTGATTCTTAACCTTGGCCAAACAGTGGAATCACAATATTTAAAAAGTACAGATGCTTGAGTCATACTCCAGTGAATTCTGTTTGGTCTGGGGTATGGCCAAGGATTTTTGAGAACTTCCAGGTGATTCATATGTGTCACTAGACTTGAAATATCTCAACTGGAGATAAAAACTCTGCTTACATAATCATAAATAATTTTAGCTGCAATAACTTGTGAAAGAAAAATCTTGGTTCTTGTGAGGTACAGTAAACTCATCTTTGCTTGCAGGATGGAAGGTTGGGTGAGGCAAGGCTTCCCTGAGAACTGTGAGCTGAAATCCGAAGAATTATTAAGAAGTAGCCAGTGGTTTTCACAATTTGTTGAGCATCAGAGTTGTCCGGAGAGCTTATTAAAACAGATTGCTGGGCTCCCCGCTACCCCAGAGGTTTCTGATTTAGCAGGTCTGGTGGGGGGGCCTGACAATTTGCGTTTCTAACAGCTGTTACTACATCTTAGAGGACTGCATTTTGAGGATCCTTGTACTAGGCAAAGGGATGGGAGAAGAGTTGCATTCAGTGTGAAAGGCAATAAATGGAACAGAGTTCAGTGTATATACAATCTCACATGCTTTTTTAAAGCAGGAAAATATAAGCATTTTCCCATGTTAGTAAATACTCTTTAAAAGCATCATTTTTAACACCTGCATAATAGTCTATGGCTTTCTTGTCATTTAACTGCCACTTGTGGGATATCTAGATTCTAGTACCTTCTTTGAAGTAGAAGACTGTTGTGCCTTTTAGCGTTCTCAGCGATTTGATGTGATGACTGGTTTAGCATTTTCTTCCTGTCAGTAGCATAACTGAAAAACTAAGGAATCCAAGCTTCGGTCACTGAGAAATGACAGTGACTGTGTCATTCACTGGAAGCATGTTTTGGGTCAGTTGTGAGTTATAGCTACATTTGCATGGTAGTAATTAGATAAAAAGAACTTTATCCATTTTTTGATTTTGTTTTTGTTTTTTTGAGACGGAGTCTTGCTCTGTTGCCAGGCTGGAGTGCAGTGGTGTGATCTCAGCTCACTGCAGCCTCCATCTCCCGGGTTCAAGCAATTCTTCTCCCTCAGCCTCCCACGTAGCTGGGATTACAGGCACGCACCACCACGCCCAGCTAATTTTTGTATATTTAGTAGAGACAAGGTTTCACCATCTTGGCCAGGCTGGTCTTGAACTCTTAACCTCGTGGTCCATCTGCCTTGGCCTCCCAAAGTGCTGGGATTACAGGCGTGAGCCACCATGCCCAGCATGAATAGTAATTCTTACTAAAATGTGTGAGTTTTTGTAATATTGAAAATACACTTTCAATAATTCAGATTGTGACTGTAATTTCTGCCATTTAATAGCTGATCGCCTTTAGCAAAGCTAATGTTTATATATTGTACCTACTAATACCTATTTATGGATATTTCTGTCTGATTTAATCATTTTAACATATCTTTACTTTCAATTTTGAGTCATTTTAAACAAAACATCAATAGATTTAATGAGTCCAACTTTGAATTCAATCTATGTATTCTTATTAAAGCTACTATTTCTATATTATGTCTAGGAGTTCTCTCCAGTGGTTATCTGTGAAGGGAGAGTGGGTTTATTGAGTGGGACAAGTTAATTTAATAGGATTCAGTGGTTTACACCGTGGAGAGTTATGAAAACAATTTGGAAGAAACTGATTTCTTTCTATTTTGCCTTGCCAGACCTCAAAACACAGTTTCTTTCAGTTTCTCACAGTTAAAAAAAATCTTTCTGCTTATCTTTTTAAGAGAAAGTATAACATGAAAGCATATTAAAATACTAAAAATTTTTGATATTAAAATTAATATTAAAAACAGTTCAGATTCTCGGAATCTTGTGCTTAGGTTCCTCTAGGTAAATATAGAAAGAGTACATTTGAACTTGGACTTCACTTTGGGCTTTGTCAGTTCTCTGCACACAATAAGGTCAAGCCTCTGAGCTTCTGGCCATCTTATATTTAAAGTTTGGGAGATGGAATGGATAAGGAGAGAAGAAAATGCGAGGGCACATAGTTACTTTGAGTAGTTTCAATCATGGTAATGAAGTCAATATTCTGCGATAAGTGACTTTCCTAAGGCCGCTTTGCTGCATGTGTTAGCATAAAAGAGTCCATGTGCTTTCTATCTGGTTTTTAATATTTACAGGTCAGAGATAACTAATAAAATATTAGAATGAGTAGGCTGCAGGGAAACCCTCAGTTTTTTTTTTTTTTTTTTTTTTTTTTTGAGACGGAGTCTTGCTCTGTCACCCAGGCTGGAGTGCAGTGGCCCGATCTCGGCTCACTGCAAGCTCCGCCTCCCGGGTTCACGCCGTTCTCCTGCCTCAGCCTCTCCGAGTAGCTGGGACTACAGGCGCCCGCCACCACGCCCGGCTAATTTTTTTGTATTTTTAGTAGAGACGGGGTTTCACTATGGTCTCGATCTCCTGACCTCCGCCTGATCCGCCCGCCTCGGCCTCCCAAAGTGCTGGGATTACAAGCGTGAGCCACTTTTTGGCTTAGGCAGGGGCCCAAAAAGCCTCCTTTTAAGACTGAATTGCCAAGAAACATTTAGGAAGAAGACAACAGTTAGGAAGAAGGCAACAATACTCAAAAATTCTTCTTAAAATTCTTTTTTCTTACATTACTGTTGTTTGAAAGAAAACAAAAGTGATTTATTTAAAATATTACAGCTGTATTAGTGTCAGCAGTAAAAGTATATTCAAATTACAATAGTATACTTGTTAGATTTTCAGACTTATTTAAACTTATCATTCCACTCTGTTCTTTCAATGTGTTGTTCTGGTGGATTTGTGAGTAGGGAAGCTAATGATTTGGCTAAGACTGAATGATATCCCATGAAATATGGAATAGCATTCTTCATTTAAATGTATGAGACAGGGGAATATCTAAGCTATTCTATTAAATAATAGTAATAATAAATGTAATTGGATATGTTGGTCCCTTTACATTGTCATTGTTGACTTCCTAAAATTTTTAAAGTGCAAGATTTGTGTGTTAAGCCTATTAAGTTATTGTGTCTCATTTATTCAATAAATAAAGTATTTTAGGATGACTGCAAAAAATGCAAGAGCAAAATTTGATGGGTGTAGTCTACCTTGTGGGTTTTTTTTCCTTCACCTAAAAGGGCTGTTTTCATCGAGATGTATTATAATAAAAAGTGAGCTGATTTTTAATAGAGTCCAGAGGAACCTCAATAACCAAATCCAGAGTTTTTAATTGTTGATGAATATTAGAATCTTCAATCAGCTAACTTTAATTTCCTGACCCCAAAACAAGCACGACACCCTCAAGTATAATCTGTAACTAGCCCTTCTTGTTGTTGTTTCTACACAAGCAGCCTTTTTGGGAGAATTTTTCCTTCAACAACTTTTGGTGCATCCAGCAGACCAGCTCTCTTCCTGGCAGACAGCAGGCAGTTCCCTTTTACCATTGCTTACTTTAACTGGATCAGTTGAGGGAGGCATCTGTTTTACTCAGTCCTTTCCTTCTAAACCGATCTGGTTCCTTTTTGATTCATGAATGTCTCTCAAGAGTAATATGGGCAATTTTGGCCAGCACCCAAGTTTATACCTGTTTTGAACTGAAAATTTTAGTTGTGATATCGTCCACCTTTAAGTAACTTGAAATGAGATACATATATGACTTAAATTTAAAAGAAATGAGAAGGGGGAAAATTCTTAAGTTAAAATTAGTTTCTGGATCAATTTATTACCTTCAACTGATTTTCCTGGGGAAAAAAGTTTAGTTGCCATAACATCCATGTTTAAATAGTGCACTTTGAGTGATGTACATGACTTACAAGTCAACATGAGAGAGAAACAACCCTCATGTTACTAATAGTTTCTTGGTCAGTTATTCCTAAGCTTGATTTTTGGAAAGAGTAATTTGTAAATTTAATTAAGAGTAATTTGTACATCTATGTGGGAAATAAACATTATTGGCACCAGAGTTCTAAAAGTAGTTTACTCCACTAATTGTGCATGGTATAAATAATGTTATGTAGTATCAAAAATAAGCAGTTAATATTGTGTGACCTTTATTGCTTTAAAATACTGTGAAATTGAATTTGCATTCCGTAGTTTAACGAGAACACTTTTTATTTCTCAGATAGTCTTATAAGCCCTAGTCCCTGCTACTCATGAATGAATAATTATGAACCTTTGACATGCTATAGAACATACTTATTAGTACAGTAGTGCTGTACTAATTATTTGTACTAATTATTTGGGTAGCTAATATGAAAAAAAAACACCTAAAGTTTTAGTTATTAAGAAAGCAAACACTGAGCCTGATGAAACATGTGGGGGTGATGGATATGCTCATTATCATGATTGTAGAGATGGTGTCGTGTCTCATGGGTATATACATATATCAAAATTTGGCAAGTTATACGCTTAAAATATGTGCAGTGTATTATATGTCAATTGTACCTTAACAATTGTGTTTAGAAAAAGCAAAAACCCTGTACCATGATATATGAAAACCCTTAAGATTGTTAAACTGGCTGAATTTGCAGTTACTAATGATAATCATTATGAAACTTGATAGTTTCAGCTGAGTGTTGTTTTTTAATCTTGGGTTCATACCAGCCAATTTTATTGTTTTTAGCTCAGAGAAAAATTATAGGCTTTGTTTTTGGTACCTTTATTGGGCAAGTGAAGAAAGAAGATCAAAATGTAGTTGATAATATTGTCCTACATGCTAGGTTTCCAACTTTCTAAGAGTGGAAAATTTGGCATATTGAATTTCTGATTAGAATGTGTTTGGGTGTCAATTTTCGCAGTCTCTCCCACATGCAGCAGTCACTTAGCATTTTAATTAAAGTTTGGTTGATGTTTCCACTTCCCTATTAGTTTGAATTTTGAGACACCCTTTAAAACCCAATCACTTAGCTATGGCTGCTTTCCTTCAGGGGAGATTCAAGGAAGATTTGTGGCCCAACAGCCCTTCCTTTCCTCTCTTCTTTCTTTTCTTATGTCTTTCATCTCATAAGCCTTATACAAATGCATACACTGTGAGTTTGGGGATAATATCAGCCAATCCACTTTTTACAATATTGGATTTGCTATTTGGTGATCAGCTGCTTTTAATTTATATTGCTATTTCAAAGACATTTTGGTGCAAAGATTATTGAGCTCTAATGAGTGTTTCTATTGTTTTTAGAATTGCTTTAGTAATCAAAATTACAGGAAGGATTAATGACAGATGTGAGTTGCAAGGCAGTTTAACATTACTTAAAAAATGAAACATTTGGGTGTTCCATATGAATTGGACCTGACACATAATCTGAAATTGCATTTTAAGTAAGCTTTAAAGCAGTTGACTATTGAACTTGCAGGGAGTAAGTACATATTCAAAAGGTTTTGAAAACTGACAACAGTAGATAATTTCCCCCAGATAAAGCTTATTTTGGCATTATTTTGCTAGCTCACATAACCATAAAAACTCTGTGTGCGTGTGTGTGTGTGTGTATGTGTATACATACATAAATATATACTCATGTATATATGTGTGTGTGTGTTTAAGGTGTGTATCTGTGTATGCATTTTTTAATTGGACAGTTTTTTAGTTCAACACTAGTTTCAGCAGCAAAAGTTGTGTTCAGCTGGTAATAATATCCCGTTCTGATGGATGAAGAGGCAAGGGCTCAGTATTTCATAACTATACTTGGACAGGAACTCAGTATTCAGTACTTGGAAGTACTCAGTGGAGACTTCCACTTTATAAAAATTCAAAAGGCGATTCCAGGGCAAGATGGCCGAATAAGAACAGCTCTGGTCTGCAGCTCCCAGCGAGATCAATGCAGAAGGTGGGTGATTTCTGCATTTCCAACTGAGGTACCTGGTTCATCTCATTGGGACTGGTTAGACGTGGGTACAGCTCACGGACGGCAAGCAGAAGGAGGGTGGGGCGTTGCCTCACCTGGGAAGTGCAAGGGGTTGGGGAGCTCCCTCCCCTAGTGAAGGGAAGCTGTGAGGGACTGTGCCATGAGGAACAGTGCATTCCAGCTCAGACACTATGCCTTTCCCACAGTCTTCACAGACCAGGAGATTCTGTCAGGGGCCTACGCCACAAGGGCCCTGGGCTTCAAGCACAAAACTGGGCAGCCATTTGGGCAGACACCCAGCTAGCTGCAGGGTTTTTTTTTCCCCCTGTATCCCAGTGGTGCCTGGAATGCCGGCGAGACAGAACTGTTCACTCCCTTGGAAAGGGGGCTGAAGCCAGGGGGCCAAGAGGTCTTGCTCAGCGGATCCCACCCCCATGGAACCCAGCAAGCTAAGATCCACTGGCTTGAAATTCTCGCAGCCAGCATGGCAGTCTGAGGTCGACCTGGGATGCTGGAGCTTGGTGGGGGGTGGGGTATTCACTATTACTAAGGCTTGAGTAGGTGGTTTTCCCTTCACAGTATAAACAAAGCTGCCAGGAAGTTCGAACTGGGTGGAGCCTACTGCAGTGCCACAAAGCCCCTGTAGCCAGACTGTCTCTAGATTCCTCCTCTCTGGGCAGGGCATCTCTGAAAGAAAGGCAGCAGCCTCACTTAGGGACTTACAGATAAAACTCCCATCTCCCTGGGACAGAGCACCTGGGGGAGGGGGCGGCTGTGGGTGCAGCTTCAGCAGACTTAAACGTTCCTGCCTGCCAGCTCTGAAGAGAGCAGCGGATTTCCCAGCACAGCGCTCGAGCTCTGCTAAGGGACAGACTGCCTCCACAAGTGGGTCCCTGACCCCCGTGCCTCCTGATGGGGAGACACCTTCCAGCAGGGGTCAACAGACACCTCATACAGGAGAGCTCCGGCTGGCATCTGGCAGGTGCCACTCTGGGATGAAGCTTCCAGAGGAAGGAACAGGCAGCAATCTTTGCCGTTCTGCAGCCTCCGCTGGTGCTACCCAGGCAAACAGGGTCTGGAGTGGACCCCCAGAAAATACCAGCAGACCTGCAGAAGAGGGGCCTGACTGTTAGAAGGAAAACTAACGAACAGAAAGCAATAGCATCAACATCAACAAAAAGGATGACCACGCAAAAACCTCATCCAAAGGTCACCAACAGCAAAGACCAAAGTAGGTAAATCCACGAAGATGAGGAAAAACCAGCACATAAAGGCTGAAAATTCCAAAAATCAGAATGCCACTTCTCCTCCAAAGGATCACAACTGCTTGCCAGCAAGAGAACAAAACTGGATGGAGAATGAGTTTGACAAATTGACAGAAGTAGGCTTCAGAAGGTGGATAATAACAAAGTCCTCCGAGCTAAAGGAGCATGTTCTAACCCAATGCAAAGAAGCTAAGAACCTTGATAAAAGATTAGAGGAGTTGCTAACTAGAATAACCAGTTTAGATAAGAACACAAGTGACCTGATGGAGCTGAAAAACAGCACAAGAACTTCATGAAGGAAGCATACACAAGTATCAATAGTCGAATCAATCAAGCGGAAGAAAGTATATCAGTGATTGAAGATCAACTTAATGAAATCAAGTGTGAAGACAAGATTAGAGAAAAAAGAATGAAAAGTAATGAACAAAGCCTCCAAGAAATATGGGACTATATGAATAGACCAAATCTACATTTGATTGGTGTACCTGAAAGTGACAGGGAGAATGGAACCAAGTTGGAAAACACTCATCAGGATATTATCCAGGAGAACTTCCCCAACCTAGTAAGACAGGCCAACATTCAAATTCAGGAAATACAGAGAACACCACAAAGATGCTCCTCAAGAAGACCAACCCCAAGACACATAGTTGTCAGATTCACCAAGGTTGAAATGAAGGAAAAAATGTGAAGGGCAGCCAGAGAGAAAGGTTGGTTTACCCACAAAGGGAAGCCTATCAGACTAACAACAGACCTCTCTGCAGAAACCCTACATGCCAGAAGAGAGTGGGGGCCAATATTCAACATTCTTAAAGAAAAGGATTTTCAACCCAGAATTGCATATCCGGCCAAACTAAGCTTCGTAAGTGAAGGAGAAGTTAAACCCTTTACAGACAAGCAAATACTGAGGATTTTGCCTTACAAGAGGTCCTGAAGGAAGCACTAAATATGGAAAGGAGAAACCAGTACCAGCCACTGCAAAAACAAACCAAAATGTAAAGACCATCAACACTATGAAGAAACTGCATCAACAAATGGACAAAATAACCAGCTAGCATCATAATGACAGGATCCAATTCGCACATAACAATATTAACCTCAAATGTAAATGGGCTAAATGCCCCAATTAAAAGGCACAGACTGGCAAATTGGATAAAGAGTCAAGACCCATTGGTGTGCTGTATTCATTAGACCCATCTCATGTACAAAGACAAACATAGGCTCAAAACAAAGGGATGGAGGACTATTTACCAAGCAAATGGAAAGCAAAAAAAAACTTTGCTTTAAACCAACAAAGATTAGAAAAGACAGAGAGGGGCATTACATAATGTAAAGGGATCCATGCAACGAGAAGAGCTAACTATCCTAGGTATATATGCACCCAATACAGGAGCACCCAGATTCATAAAGCAAGTTCTTAGAGACCTACCAAGGGACTTAGACTCCCACACAATAATTGTGGGAGACTTTGATGCCCCACTGTCAGTATTAGACAGATCAATGAGACAGGAAATTAACAGGGATATTCAGGACTTGAACTCAGCTCTGGACCAAGTGGACCTGATAGACATCTACAGAACTCTCCACCCCAAATCAACAGAATATACATTTTTCTCAGCACTGCATAGCACTTATTCTAAAATCGACCACATAATTGGAAGTAAAACACTCTTCAGCAAATGCAAAAGAACAGAAATCATAACAAACCCTCTGTCAGACCACAGTGCAATGAAATTAGAACTCAGGATTAAGAAACTCACTCAAAACTGCACAATTACATGGAAACTGAACAACCTGCTTCTGAATGACTACTGGGTAAATAAGAAAATTAAGGCAGAAATAAGTAAGTTCTTTGAAACAAAGGAGAACAAAGACACAGCATACCAGAATCTCTGGGACACAGCTAGGGCAGTGTTTAGAGGGAAATTTATAGCACTAAATGCCCACAGGAGAAAACAGGAAAGATCTAAAATCGACAGTTGTCTATTTGTGCCCTTTTAGACTTTTTGATGTGAGCAGGAAAGACCTAAAATTGACAATTGTCTATTTGTGCCCTTTTAGACTTTTTGATATGGGCATTTAAGTCTGAATTTTCCTCTTACCACTGCCTTTGTGGTATCCCAGAGGTTTTGATAGGTTTTGTCACTATTATAGTTCAATTCAAATAATTTTTAAATTTCCATCTTGATTTTATTGTTCACCCAACGCTCATTCAGGGGCAGGTTTTTTAATTTCAATGTATTTCCATGGTTTTGAGAGTTCCTTTTGGAGTGGGTTTTTAATTTTATTCCACTTTGATCTGAGAGAGTACTTGATATAATTTCAATTTTCTTCAATTTATTGAGACTTGTTTTATGGCTTATCATATGGTCTGTCTTGGAGAATGAATGTTACATGTGCTGATGCATAGAATGTATATTCTATAGTTGCTGGGTAGTATGTTCTGTGGCTTTATTAACTTTTTATCTTGCTGACCTGTCTATTGCTGTCAGTGGAGTGTTGAAGTCTCCCACCATTATTGTGTTGCTGTCTATCTCATTTCTTAGGTCTAGTAGTAATTGTTTTGTAAATTTGGGAGCTCCAGTGTTGGGTGCATGTATATTTAGGATTGTGATATTTTCATTTTGGACAAGTTTTTTTTTATCATTGTATAATGTCCCTCTTTGTCCTTTTTAACTGCTGTTGTTTTAAAGTTTGTTTTGTCTGATATAAGAATAGCTACTCCTCCTTGCTTTTGGTGCCCATTTGCGTGGAATATCTTTTTCCATCCCTTTACCTTAAGTTTACATGAGTCCTTATGTATTAGGTGAGTCTCCTGAGAACAGCAGATAGTTGGTTGGTGAATTCTTTTTCATCCTGCTATTCTGTGTCTTTTAAGTGGAGCATTTATGTTATTTACATTCAACATAGTATTGAGATACATAATATTCTATTCATCGTGCAGTTTGTTGCCTGAATACCTTTTTATTTTTTCATTGTTTTTGTTTTATCGGTCCTGTGAGATTTATGCTTTAAGGAGGTTCTATTTTGTTGTATTGCGAAAATGTGTTTTCAAGATATAGCACTCCTTTTAGCAGTTCTTACAGTGCTGGCTTGGTAGTGGTGAATTCTCTCAGTATTTGTTTGTCTGAAAAAGACTGTGTCTTTTTTTCAGTTATGAAGCTTAGTTTCGCTGAATACAAACTTCCTAGCTGATAATTACTTTCTTTCAGGAGGCTAAAGATAGGGTCCCAGTCCCTTCTAGTAGGGTGTCTGCTGAGAAATCTGCTGTTAATATGATAGGTTTTCCTTTATAGGTTACTTGATGCTTTTGCTTCACAGCTCTTTTTTTCCCCCTAATCAGAATATATATCTGGTTTCCGATAAAGTGATTCTTTTTTTTTCTTAATTATACTTTAAGTTCTAGGGTACATGTGCACAACGTGCAGGTTTGTTACGTAAGTATACATTTGCCATGTTGGTTTGCTGCACCCATCAACTCGTCATTTACATTAGGTATTTCTCACAGCTCTTACGATAGTTTCATTCATCTTGACTTGAGACAACCTGATGAGTGTGTGCCTAGGCGATGATCTTTTTGCAATGAATTACCCAGGTGTTCTTTGAGCTTCTTGTATTTGGATGCCTAGATCTCTAGCAAGGCCAGGGAAGTTTTCCTTGATTATTCTCTCAAGTATGTTTTCCAAACTTGTAGATTTCTCTTCTTTCTTGGAAATACCAGTTATTCTTTGGTTTGGTTGTTTAGCATAATCTCAAACCTCTTGGAGGCTTTTTTTAAAAATTCTTTTTTCTTTGCCTTTTTCAGATTGGATTAATTTGAAAGTCTTGTTTTCAAGGACTGAAGTTTTTTCTTCTACTTGTCTATTCTATTGCTGAGACTTTTCAGTGCATTTTGCATTTCTCTAAGTGTGTCCTTCATTTCCAGAAGTTATCGCTTTTTATGTATTTATGTATTCTATTTCACCGAAGTTTTTTCTTTTCATATCTTGTATCATTTTTTGATTTCATTAAGTTAGACTTCGCCTTTCTCTGGTGCCTTCTTGATTAGCTAATAATTGACCTCCTGAATTCTTTTTCTGGCAATTCAGAGATTTCTTCTTGGTTCAGATCTATTGCTGGTGAGTTAGTGTGATCTTTTGGGGGTGTTCACCTTGTTTTTTCATATTACCGTATTGTTTATCTGGTTCCTTCTCCTTTGAGTAGACTATGTCAGAGAAATGATCTGGGGCTCAAGGACTGCTGTTTAGATTCTTTTGTCTCATGAGGGTGCTCCCTTGATGTGGTGCTCTCCGCTTTCCCCTAGGGATGTGGTTTCCTGAGAGCTGACCTGCAGTGGTTGTTATTTCTCTTCTGGATCTAACCACCCAGCAGAGCTACGGGGCTCTGGACTGCTAGTGGGGAGTGTCTGCACAGCATCCTGTGATGTGAACCGTCTTCAGTCTCTCAGCCATGGATCCCAGCACCTGCTCCAGTGGAGGCGGCAGGGGAGTGAAGTGGACTCCGAGGGTCCTTGGTTGTAGTTTTGTTCATTGTGCTAGTTTTGTGTTGGTTGGCCTCCAGCCAGGAGGTGGCGCTCTCAAGAGAGCATCAACTGTGGTAGTATAGGAAGGATCAGGTGGTAGGTGGAGCCATAGAGCTCCCAGGAGATTATGTCCTTTGTCTTCAGCTACCAGGGCAGGTAGAGAAAGACCATCAGGTTGGGGCAAGGTTAGGTGTGTCTGAGCTCAGACTCTTCTTGGGTGGGGCTTGCTGTGGCTGCTGTGGGGTATGTGGGTGTGGTTCTCAGGCCAGTGGGATTATGTTTCCAGAGGTATGGCTGCCTCTGCTGCATCATGCAGGTCACCAGGGAAGTGGGAGAAAACCAGCAGTTACAGGCCTCATGCAGCTCCCACGTGTCCCAAAAGGCCAGTCTTACTCCTACCTTGCCCTCTCAATAGCACTGAGTTTATTTCCAGGCAGCGGGTGAACAGAGCTGGGAACTTTCCCCAGGCTACCAGCCTCCCCGCTGAGAAAGCATGCAGGACTTTCAGGTTCTGTGTTTCCCCACCTGCCGCAGCTTCTCTGCTGTGTCTGCACTCCCTATTCGCCCCCTCCCCCGGGTTCTATCCAGGAAACTGCATTTGGTCAAAATGTTACAAAGTTCAGCTGGAAGTTTCCTTCTCCCTATGGTCTTTTCCCAGTTCCTCTGGTAGCCCTCCCCAAGGACCCTTGTGAGACAAAGTCAGAAACGGCTTCCCTGGGGACCAAGAGTGCCCACAGGGCTCTTCCTGCTGCTTCTTCTACACCTGTATTTCACTTGGCTCTCTAAATTTGTCTCAGCTCCAGGTAAAGTCAGATCCTTCTTCTGTGATCTGGACCTTCAGGTTCCCCAGTGAGGGTGTGTGTTTGGGGGCAAACGATCCCTCTTTCACACTTTGGGCACTCAGAGTGTTTTGGCTGTCTCCAGGTGCCTGCAGCAGCAATCCGCTTCCTTCAAAGGATCTGTGGATCCTCTCGCTTTCCTGGTATGTTCCTGTGGTAGTTCTTGGAGCAAAAGTTCTCTATGTGAGTCTTCACACGCTGCTCTGTCTGTCTGAATGGGAGCTGCAAGTTAGTCCTGCCTCCTATCCGCCATTTCTTTTTCTAGTGTCCTGGCTAGTAACTTCTGAGTGGAATGATGCATCATTTACATGTCACTTCAGCCTAAGGAGTAGAGCCCTCCTGACCTTGCAGCTTCTCTTTTGAGCTCTTGCACTGAGACGCTGGCACCTGTATACGGAAGCACTGTAAGGAGGATAGCTGCCTGCTGACTTGCTCCACCTGCAGAAGACTTGGTGTCCATTTTGACTTCCTGAACCTAAGGCTTGAACTAGTATAGCCTTTTCTAATTAATAGTACATACAATAACAATGATTGCTTTTTGGTTGTAGTTAGCTAAAAGTTTCGCTAGTTTAGTATTTTGGTTCTAAAACACATTTTAAATTTTCTCTGGTTATACATTCCATGTAGATTAAAGGCATAAATCCATGTAAAATAACAAATGGACCTCATGGTATGGACTCAGCATGATTATGTTCTATGTAGAATCTAGAGACGAGTTTAGAGACCCAATTTCAGATACATAATTTCTGTGCAGTTTTTATACCAATTAGCAAGGAGACGATTGATGGTTGCTAGTCCCATGAAACAGCAGTAGTTAGGCGGTATGTGTCCTAGTGGTATGGAGTTTAAGAATGAAAATTTTGTCCTGAGACTTAGCCCACTTGTATCGTCACTCTATACATCATTTATTTTGGGACTCTTCTTGCTTTTAGATGACAATTTAAAAAATTATTTGTCATTCGTTTAATTGGTATTTGTACTATGTCACACAAACGGCTTAATTTGTGTGTCCATCAGTGGCGTGTTAAGCTCACTTTAGCCCATATATGTTACTCGGTGTTGTAAAACGTGTATTTTCTACTAAACAGTATCTATTTCAAGAGTTTGTCAGATAAACTATGCAGAACCAAGATGTCAGTTTTGTGTTTTTATTTCCTATATTGCCTCATTTATAACAATAATATATGATCCTCCAAATTTGCCAGATATTGTTCAAACTGCATTTTCTAAAAGTAGAGATCTTCTGAGGATTTTTTATTAAACTGTATATCTATGAATACTTTTAACTATACGTTATAAATTACAAAAACAATTTTAAAAAGTTGTTGCTTGTGACAACACTAACGTCAATGAAATTTTGTTTAGATTGGGAAAATAAAACAGGTGTTTCAGTCCAAAAAAAAAAAAAAATCAAAAGGCATTAATATGGCCCCTATTGAAAAGCCCACACTGAGAGGCACTAACTACCCATGCCTTTGCAGTGTGAGGTTAATGTGGGGGTGTCCCCTCAGCAGCTGCCTCAAGCTCCTGCTTTGCCATTAACCAGACTAACTCCAGGATTCCTTGGAAACTGTGTGCCTACCTGAATAATTTATTACCTAGCGATCAATTATTCATAATTCTTTATTACAACTGAAAACCTAAAGGTGGAATCATTTTGCCACTTATGAATATCCAACAGATCATCAGGAGATTGCACTAGAGTTTTAAGCCCTTGCGGTCCCCGCTGCCTGTTTGTTTCTCTGAAGGGATTCCACAGAGAACAGCCTTCTGAGACGGGATCCGAATCAAAGAAAGCAGTAACAAATGACTCCCTACTGGTCGTGCTGCACGGTTCATCTATTCATGCTGTTTGTCTTTTTAATTCTGGCCTCATTTATACCTAGAAATAAAATTTCAATTTGAAAGAATGTAGGAGACTTTTATGACACCGTTGGTTTATTAAATCATTCTTAGGAGGTAGACAAGGACATAAAACTTACACCTAGAGTATCTTTTTCTGGAATAAAATGCAGGAACCTTTAGTACATTTTATTGACACTAATATATTGCATTTGCTTGTTTCATCAGTTATGTCTGAGTTATATTTTATTTACTTATTAGACCATATAAAAATGCCATATATTTTCCACATATATAGAAAGCATTTTAGTAAAAGTTCTCTGAAAGTATAATAAGGCCAGGCACGGTGGCTCATGCCTGTAATCCCAACACTTTGGGAGGCTGAGGTAGGAGGATCGCTTGAACCCAGGAATTCCAGACCAGACTGGGCAACATTGGGAGACTCTGTCTTTACAAATAATAATAAAAAATTAGCAGGCATGGTGGCACATGCCTGTAGTCTGTCCCAGCTACTCGGAAGGCTGAGGTGGGAAGATTGCCTTAGCACCTGAGGTCGTCAAGGCTGCAGTGATCTAGAATTGCACCACTGCATCCCATCCTAGGTGACAGAGTGAGATCCTGCCTCCAAAAAAAATTAGTATAACCAAATGAAGCCTACTTCTTTAAAATTTGGGAAATGTAGTGGGAAATTGTTTGGCTGAAGCCAGACTACTTAATTTTAAAAATAATCAACAAGCTTTATAAAATGTTTTGAAAATACTTGGAGAGTTTTAATTCCATTTACGTTAGATTATAAAGCAGAAGGTTTGCCTTTGATGTTTCTTGCCTCCCAACCAGTTGGCTTTCCGTTGGATACTCTGGCACTGAGGAGTGCACCTAACTCTGTGACACTTCACATTTTGGGTTGTCATTTCAGTGTTGTGGCATTTTCTCTGTAGTTACTTCCAAAATAAGTTAGTACTAATTTTGAGCATGAGTCCTGGGACCGTGGGGTTAATATTGCCAGGTCTAAAATACCCTGGCCTATAGATAAAAATCCCAAACTGTCAAACAAGTATTTTTTAGTAGAGATTCCAGATATTTTTTGTATTGATGTTGGTTTACCAAATGGAATGAAGGCTAAATGTTTAAGCAACTTTTAAATGGCCTAAACCCATACCTTTCACACAAGACCCTATATATCTCAGATAACCTACCAATCAGAGTTTAAATACGGATTTAGTTGTACTGTTGTGAAAATATATAGGTAATTTTTAAAACCTTTAAAAATATATATTAAAAAAAATTTTTTTTGATACAGGGTCTCAATGTTGTCCAGCCTGGTCTCAAACTCCTGGTCTCAGACTCCTGGTTTCAAGTGACCCTCCCTCCTCAGCCTCCAGAGTAGTTATGCCCTGCTTCTTAAACTCTTAAGACAAATTCGAATATGTCATGGAGTAGAGTAAAACATTTGCATGATTTTTGACTTTATAATATAATTTTTAATAGGTTACACATTCACATGGCTCAAAAAACATCAAAAGATCAAGTTTCGAGTTTCTCCTCATCCTTCTCTCCATTTTTTTGAGTTCTCATCCTCTTCCCCAAAAGGTAACCACTGTTAAGAGTTTCTTCTGGATCCTTTTAGAATTGCTTTATGCACACATTAGCAACTTAAGAATATAGATTCTTATTTTTCACCTTTCTGATAGAAGCTAGCATATTACACACTTCTGGTTTTTTTGTTTTTTTTTTTTTGCTTTTTTTATATGACACAATATCTTGGAGATATTTCCATGTTAGTGTATAGAACATTTCCCCATTCTTCTTTTTTTTAAACAGCTCAATAGCATGTTCCATGGTATGGTTGTAGTATAATTTATTTAACCATTTTCCTGTTCATGCGCATTTGGGTTATATTAAATCTTTTCTTATTAAAAATATCACTGCAGTGGATAACCCTGAACATTTGTCATTTCACAAACATGCCACTATTTCTTCCATGAATTTTTAAGATAAAACATAACATTTCAGAAATGTGCTGTTTTTGGCAGTCTCTTTCCAGGGGTTTGAATTTATCCTTCTTTACTATTAGGGGTGTTTTGCTGGCAACGTTTGAGAAGTTCTGCCGTAAACTTGTTATTAAGGCCTACTGGTGGGATGATGTTTCACTTTCAGAAATAACTGCCGTGAAGTGATAGTGACAACAGTGTTACCTTGCCGCCGTATGTTTCTTGAAGGTAGTATAAGAAAAGTGTAAACCTGGTGGCAAATTATTTATGAGCAGAAATTATGTTGTAAAATTGTCTAGTTTTCTTGTTGGCATTTGATAGAATGAAACACTTGCAGCTATGAGTTTTTGGAATAGGCTCAGTACCCTCTGACCTAAAGCCCTACAGCACCAAACTCTGATGTCTTGAAAAATATTAATAGGTGGTTTACCTAAAAAGATTTCCATGATTATACAAGCTTGGAAAACACTGGGTTCCACAACATTGAACCAGTTTCTTTACTGAAGAATTCTTCAGATCCTTAAATTTGCTGGGGTAAATTGTAACTTTTTAAGCCTGGATGTAGCAAGCAGCATTTCCAAAACAAGTTTGACTACTGAACTCCTCTTTCCCGCCCCCGCCGCCGACACTCTTATTAGCATTAATGTACCAAGGAGCCCTAATTGGGAAATACTACCCATGTTGGATACCATGGGCCCTGTATTCAAATTAGTGGTCACAAGCATATGTGATATTTACATTTACAAAAGATTCACTGAGGGAAATAAGAATAAAAGTCATTATTTAAAAATTGACCATTATGAACAGTAGATGGTGGTAATGTAACATGCAGACCAACTATTAAGACATGTCAACATTTCCAATGGCAGCATTAATTCAAGGTCCAAAATGTCTTAATTTAATTACAGTCTACCAGTACTTTAATTTCACTGGCTAAACTAATAAAAGGCTAAACATAGGTATTTAACAAACTTTTAATTTCTCCCTAGGAAAAGCACAAATTGGCTGAGAAGTAAATCTGAAGAAATCTTTCTGTCTTCACAGACCGTTGTAACTGGCATGAGCTAGATCTGGTTTTTCTTGCCGTCTATGTATTAGATTGATGTTTCCTAGCTTGTGTGTACACAGAGGTATATGTGTATTCTTTCTTTTTTGAAAGAAAAAGCCATCAATTTAACCAAACTTAACTCTCCAATGTCCACGAGAATGGTAAAGAGCAGTTTCAGTCTGAAGCATCTGAAGCAGCCACCGCCTTTGTACTCCAGGAATTGACATTTGGGCTAAAAATAGGATGTGAATGCCAATAACTCTATTAGAACGGCCAATGGGATGAGAGATCAGGGTCTCTTAGAAGTTGAGAGGGATCTGAGCCACTTCCATTCTTTTGAAGTCTATTTAACGATAAGACTGTGTAACACAGGACAACAAAAATGGGATATGCTTTAAATATTTACATTTGACAAAAAATTAACATACCAAAATGCAATACAATGTGATTACACAACTGACAAGATTATTATAAATTTTAATTCCTAGTGCATTAGACTTGGGGTGGCCCAGAAATGGGACACACATTTAAAGTTGTGGTGAACATCTTTCCAAGCTGTCAATGTGTCTTAGGGACAGAGGGTGTAACCTGGTTTAGAACTCTTATTAAGAGTCAACATTTGGCCAGGCAGGGTGGCTCATGCCTGTAATCCCAGCACTTTGGGAGGCCAAGGCTGGTGGATCGGTTGAATCCAGGGGTTTGAGACCAGCCTGGGCAACATGGCGAAACCCCATCTCTACAAAATATACGAAAATTAGCCGGGTGTGGTCCCAGCTACTCTGGGGGCTAAGGTGGGAGGATTAAGCTTAGGAGGCAGAGGTTGCAGTGAGCTGAGCTCATGCCATTATGGTCTGGGTGACAGAACCAGACCTTGTCTCAAAGAAAAAAAAAAAGTCAACATTTGAAGCCCCTCATAAATCTGCAGGCCTGAGAAAAAGAGACATAAGTCCTGATGCAGATGCTAAATCTAGAGGAACTGCAGGGAGTGGAGGTTCTTCCAGTGAAGGATATCTCAACTTACCTGATGATGGAGGGGGAGCATGGCTCATGCCTGTAATCCCAGCATTTTGGGAGGCTGAGGTGGGTGGATCGCTTGAGCCCAGGAGGTGGAGAGCAGTCTGGCCGTTATGGTGAAACCCTGTCTCTACGAAAAAAATAAAAAAATTAGCCAGGCATGGTGGCACATGCCTGTAGTCCCAGCTACTTGGGAGGCTGAGGTGGGAGGATCGTTTGAGCCTGGGATGCAGAGGTTGCAGTGAGCCTAGATTGTGCCATTGCACTCCAGCCTGGGTGACAGCCTGTCTCTAAATAAATAAATAAATGTACCCGATAGATATGGAATTGCTGAAGATGGCCAAGGGAGGGGTTTTATCATTTAGGTTGATGGTTGTACCTTAGTTGGTGAAACAAAGGTTTGAAATTACCCTTCTAAGGTACAGTTTGGCAGTTTTTTCACCCTGCTTTTTCGTTTTTTCTGATCCAAGGGCGAGCTTGCTTCACTTTTCTTTCCAGATGTAGCAGAAGGACTAGCCTCAGGCAAGCAAGGCTGACGTCTTAATGAACTGTCTAGACCATGGCACCCCTGGGGCAGGAGAGCCTTGATATCTTGCTGTGTTCCTCAGGCAGGAAGGGGGTCACTTTGATTTGAAGACCTATCTATCTCTTCAGGTCCTGCAGTAAAAAATAGAGATGCAGTTTAATACCAGCCAAGTGCTTAATGCAATAGAATCATTTAGTCTGTAAAAATTAGGAAGTAGTGTTTACTATAAGTAAGCTACAACGTGAATGTCTTCATTCAGTCTTTGGTCAATGGATAGATTGCTGACAATGTCAGGCACTGTTTCAGACAGTGAACAAAACAAAGTCTCTGTTCTCAGGGAGGGGACAGTCTAGTGAGGCTTTGGAAGGAAATAGACAATAAATACAAATATATAATATACTAAAATGTGATTAAAGGCTATAGATAAAAATAAGGGGCCAGGCATGGTGGCTCACTCCTGTATTCTTAGCACTTTGTGAGGCTGACATGGGAGGATTGTTTGAGGCCAGGAGTTTGAGACCAGCCTGGGCAACATAGTAGGACCCCATCTCTACCAAAAACAAAATCAGGATGTGGTGGCATACGCCTGTAGTCCTAGCTACTGGGGAGGCTGAGGTGAAAGGATCACTTGAGCCCAGAAGTTTGAGGCTACAGCAAACTATGATTGCGCCACTGCACTCCAACCTGAGCAGCAGAGTGAGACCCTGTCTTTAAAAATAATAATCATCTTGAAATAAAAATAAGGAAAGAGGATAAGGAGTGTTGAGTGTGTATCTGGTAAATGCTACTTGGTAGTTCATATTACGTTTGGTATTAAACAGCAGTAAATATTTAGTCTGACAAAAACACCCAAAATGAAACATCATTGGAAGAGATTTTGGAGCAAAATTTACCACTAAAGCTCTTGTTTTTCCAGTAGCAGAAGGATACAGTATTCTTACTTGTTTATGTTTCTATGTCTGAGCAATAGTGCAAAGAGACCAAGTATACTGTGTTAATCAGTTCCCTTTTTCTGGAGAGTTGGAACCATTTTACAGGGGAGTAAGGCATGAATGAGGGTGGGGAGAAATGGTACTTGGGTTTTCTTTTGAAGGGCTTCATTTTACTGCCTTAAGATCAGTGAAGACTTTCACCTTCAGGTCTCTGGGCTGGTTCTGTCTGTCTCTGCCTCATTGTGTGTTTCTGCTCTGCTGAAGAGATTTCACACTGGGATGAATGGGCGCTATGGAATTGGAATAGAGAGATCTAGATGGTTGCCCCATCCCTCCCCTTGTAGACATGGTCTCCTTGCCTATGTTAGGAGTTAGGTGTTTTCAGAGAGACTGTGTTTTCCAGATTTCAGCTTCATGCAGTGCCTGAAGATATTTTATTCCTCTAGCAAGGGTCAGCACACTCACTGTGTTTTTCCCTTATCACGGTTAGATATGAAGGTCCTCAGGGAAATCCACTTGGGGCCGAAAACCATCCAGACACTCTCATTAATGGTTTCTCATGGGGAGCTGATGATTCTGATGTTCAGACTAGCGTTTATTCTTAACAGTGTTACCCCAAGATCAGAGTGCCTTCTTCCAGATGATATGCTACATGTTCTAGTGAGAGAAACACACAGTGTTTGAAACTCCCTGTGAGTCATATCCCTATTGGTCAGAAATCATTGCCAGCTTGTTCTCTATGGTTCTAGTGGAGAACAGAGAGAAACTTGCTCTGTGCATCCTGATGTACAGTTGTGTCTTCAAGGGCCTGCCATTTCTGCCTTGAGAGAAGATAACAAAAGGGGTCAAAGCAGATGCCCTCTATGTCTATAGGGATGCAGCCACAGGAGCAAGCCCTCCTGTCCTGGGCTTCCAGTTTTAGAAAGAGCAATACCAGCCCCAGATTAGAGCTGCTTGGACATTGAGGAATCTCCCCTTTAGGCTGAGGACTAAAAGAAAGCTGTGGGTGTGATATCTAGATAACTGCATGTCATTGTATTTTATGTAAATACAACCCATTGACTTATCTTCATCTCTTTATGCCTCAAGATATCACCATTCCCTTAAGAGATTCATAATACAGTATAGACAAGAGAGGGAAATCAGCCCTAATTTTAGCTGCTAAGATAGTCATACCTATTAGCTCTCCCATCCTCACAAACAAGTCTGTCTGGGTAACAGGAATTATCCCTGGTTACAACTGAGGTAACTGAGGAAAGGCGACTGGCCTAAATAGAAGTAAAATTTCATAAAGCTAGTAATACTTCTATTCCAGAAAATTTCCATTTTATGTATTAACAATAGTGTTAACTTTTTCTTTTGAAAAAATTAAGTACTTCAAAAGCATCTTTTCATCTGGTTTTACAGTAGTTCTATCAGGAGGCTTCAAAAGAAAGATTAAAAAAATTTTTAATACAAGGTGTAACTGATCTCTGGTTCAGGAGAACCGTTAATGAACAATGAAAATACATTTGAAATTATGTTATGGAGAAGTATCAGTCTTCTTGTTTCCCTTGAAAATATGTTTTAGCTAATCAAAACTACTATGAATTTTATTTTGAGGTGCTTTTATCTGGAGCTGGAGAATAGAATACAGAAAGAAATTGTATATGGTAATAGTAGCATGGTGTATGCATATGCCCAAACCCATCAAATTGTATACATTAAATTTGCAGGTTTATTGGTATATAAATTATATCTCAATAAAGTTGTTATAAAGAGGAAATATGTACATTAATTTTTGTTTTACACACATTTTTGATGTTACTGTAAAACTATTATGGCTCAATATTCATATTTTCCTGAACTTTAGAAATGTAACCCATAACAAATAAAACCTGGTTTTGAACATGTAATAAAAGTCCCATCAGAGGCACACCATTCATTGATGCCCTTTAAATGTGCAGATATGTGCATTTAATTATTCCATATAGCCCTTTCAAGAAGCCAAATTAAGATCCATCTACATAGTGTGAAGTATATGCATTTAATGGACTTGTATCAAAGTATGCACACAATTGACTCCCATTTGCATTGACAGATGATGTTTTAGTTCTTTTAAGTGTTTCTGTAGCCTCCTTGACTTCCCCATCTGCAACCACCATCTTGCACCTCTTTCAGAGAACTTACTGTATTGACAGACACATAGAGGGTTGACAGAACTGAGCCCTGCCCCACTTAATGGAATATGTAAAAGCAAAGTTGATCCAGTGACCAAGAATGAGGTTGGTTAGTTTAGCAGGAGTCAATTATAAATAGGTTTTACGCTTGACTAACACAGACAGGACCAGGTATATAATTTGTGGGGCACAGTACAAAGTGAAAAATGCATAGTCCCTTGTTAAAAAATTATTAAGAATTTCAAGCCAGTGATAGCAGAGCATTAATCCAAGTGTGAGTCTCTTTTAAGCACTGGGCCCTATGTGACTGCACAGGTACTATGCCAATTCTATGGCCTTGAACACAGAATATTATGGATATTGTCATGGGGAGGGAGGGCAGTTAAAGTGTCCTCTGTTAAAAGACGGATGTATGGCATAGTTCAGTAGCAATCAGAATAATTGAACTATTTTGAGTCTAAGGGTCTAAAAACAATGAGCAAGGGTGAAGTTATCTCATTTGAGCAGATCTGTATAACCTCACATGGAGCTTTAAACATAAAGGTATTGGAGGCCATTTTTAGTGAGAGAAAATATGCTTGGTCTTGCCCTTGTTAACTGGCTCTGGTTGCTTTTTTCATTGAGGCAATTTATCTAGCCTTCTAATAATTCAAGTTTATCTGGCAAAGCATTCTCTGGAGTGAAGGATGATGGATTAAGTATAGGTGTGTTTCACATTCACTCTACTTACTTTCCCAAGTTTTCCTATTACCTGAGAGCAAGTGATCCTAAGCTAACATCTGTAGTTTTGATCTTTCATCAATTTTTTTAGTCTCATTTTTTCAGAGATCTAAAAGGAATTTCCACTTGAGTATCTAGGTAGTGTCCAAAATTAGCAAATCAAATGGAAAATATCCTTTTCTTGGGTAGATATCATTCATAATTCTGAAGACTGGTAAACAGTATCACATGTGACTGTCTTCTCTTTGCCCAGATTGTTTTCCAAAGTGGCTGTACCATTTTGCATTCCCACCAGCAGTGTATGAGGGTTTTAATTTCTCTTCATCCTCACTGATACTTATCATTCGTCCTTTTGATTCTAGCTTTCCTAGTATGTAGTATGTGTAAAGTGGTCTCCTTGTGGTTTTGATGTGCATATCCCTGATAACTAAAGAGGTTGAGTAGTTTTTAATGTGCTTATTGGCCATGGTATATCTTCCTTGGAGAACTATTTATTTGTTTTTATATTCCCAGTCCCCCATCCAGAACTGGGCATACTGTAGGGACTCAAAAATGAAAGTCATAAATCACTTGTAGCAGAATCACCTACAGCTCCTAGAACCCAGCTGAAACCTGCTATAGATCAAACTGTCCACGCTTAGGCCTAGAGATCTACATTTAAACAAGATTCTGGGGGTCCTGTTTCACTCTGAAGTTTGAGTACCATTGTCTTAACTAAAGATTTTTTAAACATCTGAAGAGCTTCAATGTATTCAGAGGTAAACATGATCTATGCTGTTCTAGACTGCAGAAGTGGGACTAGCAGACAAGAATCACAGGCAGGAGGACATTGCCTCATTAAGTGGTGTCAAGTTGAATTTAGCTGGCCCATCTGCCACAGAAGGAAGTCTTGCATTGGGTAGAATGTAGGGCAGGTAGGGCAGGATGTAGTCTTTCTGGGGATGTTATGCTATTTCTATACCTGGTAGACCCCATCTAATTTTTATTCTGCCTTATGATCAGGTAATGTATCTCGGTGTTGGCTATATCTAAAATGACAAAGTCTCTTCTCAAGAACAATGTGTACGTTTTTCCTACTTCTGTTTAATTTCCCTACTCTTGGCTTTTCTCTGAGAAAGGGAAAACAAGATTTCACCAGTTCTACACAAAGTAATTTACTTTAAAGACTGCTAATACATATGTATTCTCCTTTCTGTTATCTTATCAGGTCTCTCGGATCCAAGCAACAAAATAAGACTTAGCATATTGACCGGAGCCCAAAAGGAATTTATTATAAATTTAATGGGTGGGTCACAGGTTCACCAAGGATTTCTGGAGGGCCAGACTAAGGACAACCTCCCTGCCATTGCTGGCGCTGGGGCCCATGGCACTGCGGCCTAGGAACTCCATCTTGCTGCCTCTGCTACCACCACAGTGGCCTTCTTGAGGCCCCTCATTCTTGATGTCATCAGCACCCAATTCTAAGTCCAGGGCATCAGACTGTAGCATACACCATGTTCAATCAAAAGATAACTGAGTTGATAACGAATGAATTCAATGGGCACTAGTAACACTAGACACCAAAGAGCAAGTAAAACAAGTAAAAAACAAACAACAAATAAAACCCAAAACCCTCTTCTAGGAGCTTACATTTTAGGGGAAGAGCTGAGGCACACAAAACTTGTTAGGCAACAGCATTCCCCATACCAAGGAACACGATTTAGGGTGACAGAACGTGTGTAGCAGTATAACTACAGTGTTGTGGAGTAATTTTCATATTGCTGTGTAACTTGGGAATAGATGTACATGGCAGCTCCTATTATCCCTGGAACTCTGATCACCAAACAAGATATTCAACCTTGTGATCTGAACCAGAGAACCTTCCAGGTTAAAGGCTAAAAATGCCTTTGCAGACTTTCTCTCCTCTGCTGCCCTGTCATTACTGTAGCCTGACTTTAAGAAACCAACTTTGTTGAAGAATAATTTATAGACAATAAAAGATACCCATTTGAAGTACACATTTCTAATAGTTTTGACAAATTTACACACTGTGGTAACCACCACCAGAAATAAAATATAGAACATTCCTACACCCTCAAAAAGTTATCTTGTGCTCCTTCTAATCCTCCTCCACCCCAAACCCAGGCAAATACTGATATGCTTCTGTCACTATAGGTAAGTCTTTTCTAGCGTTTTAAATAAATAGAACCATATGGTATGCACTGTTTTCATCTGGCTTCTTTCACTCAGCATCGTGTTTTAGAGATTTAGCACCACAGCCTGATTAAACAAGTCATGGTGCTAGTAGAGATGTGACTCCACAGCTCTGACTGTCAAGGAGGAAAGGAACCACCACATCATCTCCTCTATTCTGGCCAGTTCCAGGCTCCAACCAATCCCCACTAATGCTGTAGTAGGAGACTCAGGCATTCACTGTAACCAACTACATAAAGCTAGGCAAGAGAAATGGAAGTAAAGGGATCTCAGGGCAGGGTGGGCCCTGCTGATGAAGATAATCTCTCAACAGAATTAGAGAATCTTAGTTATGAATGAAGTTTTAAAAAATTATTATTGTTGTTTTTTTAAGAGACAGACTTTTGCTGTGATGCCCAGGCTAGAGTGCAGTGGCACAATCACTGCTCACTGCAGCCTTGATCTCCTAGGGTTAGGCAGTCCTCCTGCCTCAGCCTCCCAAGTAGCTGGGACTACAGCCACATGCTGCCACACCCAGCTAATTTTTTTACTTTTTATAGAGAGGGGTCTCACTATGTTGCCCAGGCTCGTCTGAAGCTCCTGGACTTAAGCAATTCTTCTGCCTTGGCCTCGCAAAGTGCTAGGATTACAGTTGTGAGCCACTGCATCTAGCCTGAATGGAGCTTTTATGTCATCTAACCCAAGCCCCTTAGTCTGTGGTTAATTAAGATAATTCAGCAGACTATTGTTCATTCCAGGACCATCTTCTCTATGCCCTGAATTCTGAGTCTTGAATACAAGACAACTCTTGGAGGGCATCTGTCCTTTTCTCAGATGTGATAGGAAGGGGACAGAGTGGGGAACGGAAGCAAGAAAAAGGATACAGAGATAGGATCATGAATAGAGGAGGTGGATGGGTCAGGTTTGGGAATAGTGATTAATACAGTCCAGATAGATAGGGTCCAGTTGAACTTGAGGCTTAATAAGTTTTGTCTGATGGGGAATACAAGAGCTGTAAGATTTTTAGCAAGAGAGTGACATTAAAGTAGTATTTGAAAAATGATTATCCTGGAGCTTGAGGAAATCATAGAGTAACTCACCAGCCAGGAAATTTACTACAGATGTAAAATTACCTGTATGACCTAGCGATTCCATTCCTAGGTACATACCCAAAAGACATAAAAACATATATCCACACAAAACCTTGTGCACCAATGTTTACAGCAGCATTATTCATAATAACCAAAAGGTGGAAACAACCCAAATGTCCATCAACTGATAAGTGGATAAACAAAATGTGGTATATCCATACAATAGAATATTATTTAGCCATGAGAAGCCATGAAATACTGATACATGCTACAGTGTGGATAAACCTTGGAAACAATATGCTAAGTGAAAGAAGACAGCAACAAAAGACTACATATTCTATGATTCAACTTATATGAAATATCAAGCAGGCAAACCCACAGAAAGAAAAGTGATTGCCAGGGGCTATGGAGAGTGGGGATGGGTAGTGACTGCTGATGGATAAGGGATTTCTTTGGGGACTGTGTTAGTTTTCCAGGGCTGCCATAATGAAATGCCACAGACTAGGTGGTTTGAATAACAGAAATTTATTCTCTTACGTTCTGGAGGCCCGAAGTCCAAGATTAAGGTGCCAGCAGGGTGGTTTTTTTCTGAGGCTGCTCTCCTTGGCTTGTAAATGGCCACCTCCTTGCTCTGTTTTCACATGGCCTTTCTGTGTTTGTGCAAGCGTGTCCCTGGTCTCTCCCTCTCCTTATAAGAACAACACTCATATAGGATTAGGGCCCACTCTGCTGGCCTCATTTTAACTTAATCGACTCTTTCAAGACCTTATCTCCAAATACAGTTACATTCTGAGGCACTGGGGGTTGAGACCAACATATGAATTTTAGGGGAACACAATTCAATCCATAATAAGGATAATAAAAGGGTTCTAAAATTAGACAGTGTTGATGGTTGCAGACCTCTGGGGATATACTAAAAGCTACTGAATTGTACACTTGAAAAGAGTGAATTTAATGGTACATGAATTATGTCTCAATAAAACTGTTAGTAACAAAAAATAAAAACTAAATTGGACATAGCTCTTGCCTTCAAAGAGCTTATGGACCAGTCAGGCAAACAAGAATGTTCGTATATCTACTATAAATAGGCATTTTCAACGCCTTGCAGGGCATGCTAGATGGAGATGCGCTTATTCTATTTTTATAGAGTAGAGAAGACATTCTGGAAGAGTGAACATTGGAGCCAAACTTACAGAATGAATATAAATTTGGCAGAGAAAGGGTAGAGACAGTGTGTCTCAGACAGTGGAATAGCATAAGTGAAGGCACAAAGGCATGAAAACCCCGGCATGTACAAGGAAGGAACTTTACAACATAGTTATCATGCCCTTGCTAGTCTGATTTCTCTTGTTATTATTGAAATTTAAATGCTGGATAAAGATTACATTAACAATGAGTAGAAAGAGCTTTGGTCTTAAAGTCAGACCTCCTGCATTTATATCTCAGTCTTTCCACTTACTTTGGACAATTACCTAAACTACCAGTCTCAGTTTTCTTATCTATGAAATGGGGAAAATAAGCATGACTCTATATGGTTGTAAGTCTTAAATGAATGACAAGGAAAACATTCCTAGCACATTTTCACAAGTTATTCCTTGAAATACATTAGCTCTGTCCATCTCCTTGTTTCTCTGACTATTCCTTGGATAACTTGGTTTTAAGACCCCTCAACATCTTAAAATCATTCCTTGAACTAACTTTGGTGACAATATTCCCCTTGAAATGAGGCCTGAAAGCCAGGGGTATGATGGAACCAAGTGTAATGATACTAAAATCTTTCATACATTTCAAAATCAGCCTGGAATATCAGCTCTTTTAGCAGTCACATACTGTTTGATATTGAATTGGGGTGGTGGGGGAGGAAGTATTCCCCTTCCCACACAATTTCCCCAGAGTTTTTATAGATGAGCTGTTCTGCTGTTAAGTCAGGTGTCACTCATCTTAGGTTTGAGGATTTGATTTTCCTGACTCTAACTATAAACTTCAGGTTTTAGTTTGCAAAATTTAGTCTTGGTGATTTCTAGCTCATGTTTCAGCTTCTTCAATCATTTTGAAAAGTTGACTTTCCCTTATGCCTATTGATTATGCTGTCTGGCTTTGTGTCTTCTACAAACTTGGTAAATGTGTCTTTTTAGATTTTCATCCAAGTCATTAATAAAATGTAAGTGAGGATATTGTTAGGGATCTCAATAGCATTAGGAAGTACCACCTGAAAAATGGCCTAAGACACAAGACTCCAGCGTATTTGGTCTGCTTGTTTGACCAGCTATGAATCCACAAGAAGACTGCGTTTCTCCTGTATGAAAAGGATATCACAGACTCATCTCTTTGACATGTTAACATGGTTTTATCAGATGGGCTGAAATCATGATATACCACAACTAATTGCGTCACTATGATCTACCAATCAAATAACCCTCCACAGAAAGAAATTAGGTTAATTTGGCGTATTCTCCATAGCCCATGTGAACTCCTGCTGGCCGCTGCTTTATATTTTAAACTCTCACAAGCCATCTGTTTAATCATCAGTTCTTCAATATTGCCAGCAATTTGTGTCAGGATTATTGCTGTACAATTTTTGAAAAATACTTTTCATAAAAATTGGAACAAGTACATGTGCCTTGGGGATGGGGAGGGCAGGAGGGCACCTCTCCCTTTTTTTTCCAGATTATTCATACTCTCAACCTTGTGCAGAGATGTGTTTTTGAGTTGTGTTCTTGGTGTGAAGCTCATTGGACTTTGACTTCATAAACTCAGAAGGCAGCATCCCATGGGGTGAGATAGTGAGATGCCGGGGATTTGGAAGTGGGGGCCAGGTACGGTGGCTCACGCCTGTAATCCTAGCACTTTGAGAGGTCAAGGCAGGCTGATCACTTGAGGTTAGAAGTTCAAGACCAGCCTGGCCAACATGGTGAAACCCCATATCTACTAAAAAAATAAATACAAAAATTAGCCAGGCATGGTGGCGCATGCTTGTAATCCCAGCTACTCGGAAGGTTGAGGCAGGAGAATCACTTGAACTTGGGAGGCGGAGGTTGCAGTAAGCCAAGATCACACCACCACACTCCAGCCTGGGCGACAGAGCCAGACTTGTCTCAAAAAAAAAAAAAAAAAAAAAAGAAAAGAAAAAGAGGATTTACAAGTGGGATCTCAGTTTCATTATTATTGAGTGTGGTTTGTCACTTAACAGACTCTGTGTCTTAATCTCTCTGTGTCTTAGTTTCTTTATTTCAAGAGGATTTTAATAGTTTCCTAGCACAGTACATGGTGCCAAATAACTGCCTCACGTATGGCACTTACTATTGCCATAATCATCACCAGTATCACTATTTTAGTGGGTAGAGGTTTTCTCATGATTATCTCATATCTTGGTCTTTGATTGCCTCTTTAGGATGTTGATTTCATCCTTTTAAGGTGCATGACAGTTTCTTATAGCTTTTAATTATTTGTCTGTGCTCTGCCACTGGATTGCAAAGTCCTTGAAGGCAGAGGCTGTGCCTGTGACAAGTAAAGTACCTTCCACAGATCAGGTGCCCCATACACGTGTACTGAATTTAGAAACTGGAATTAAGGTAATAGTTGAGAAGCTTTTCTTAAGTTAGACATCGAAGTGCATTATTTCATATGTAAATTGGAATTCTGTTTCTGAATGAATTCTATTTAATAGAACCACTGATGTTCTCCTTGGGAAACATCTTCACTGTTATGTGACTAAAATTAAAACTGGCTTATGACACTCGGGATCCAAAGATTGAAATACCCCTCATAATAGGCAAGAATTGTATCTATTACATTACCATCAACAACAGCAATAGTATTAACAGTAATAATAAAAATACCTTTCAAGAAGTTTGGAATTAAATTTGAAGCTCAATCTTAGCAATAATTTCTGGCCAGCATATTTGTGTTCTTTTCCCTATTTGTGTTCTATTCTTGCTGGTCTTAATTTTTTGTTGTATTATATAAGTTATGTCAAATTGTCTGTGAAATGAGGCTGAGTATAAATACATTAAGGTAATAAATTATGTAATAAGAAATGTTCAAAGGGTCATTGGGCAGCTGTACTTTATCATTACTGGGAACAGAACAAGAAGAAACCAGTGCAAACTATAGTTTAAAGAATTTGGGTTAAAATGTAAGGAAGGTTTTCTTCATAGTATTTTAAAACGGATGGTTTTGGAGTCATATCAGTGTTGGCTGTGGAATCTTCTCAGGAGGGCATGTAGTCCACTCTTGCAGCCTGAGTTCCAGTGTTCTCATCTGTAAGATGATGAAGCTGGACTAGCAGCTGTTCCCAGTTCTTTGTTTTCAAATGAGATTTCAAGGTTGCTGGGAAGGAGGGGTGAGTAGGTTGGGGGATGGAGGGGGACACATTCCTTGTCTGTTGGTCTGTTCTTCAAATCCACCCTCTGTCCCAAGCCTCTAGAGAACACTGGGGCTCAACACTTTTAGCCCTGGCAGTCTTCCGGACCCCTACCTGCTCTCAGCCTTGCTACTCAAAGTATGGTACCTGGACAAGTAGCTGCAGCCATCACCTGAGACCTGAGAAATGTAGGCTCTCAGGCCCCACTCTAGAGCTACTGAACCAGAAACAGCATTTGAACAGATCCTGTGGTGATTTGTATGCACAATAAAATTCAAGAAGCACTGCTCTAAGACCCTGTGTCCCTTCTTTGTATTCAAGTATCACACTTTTTGATTCTAATAATGTTTTCCTTTGATCATATTAACATGAAAATATTTTGATTTATTCTCAAATTCCAGAATCTCTAGAAACAAAACTCATAAAAAAACACACCCAAGCTTCTTTTTGTAGTGTCCCTTACTCAACATTATGACCTGAGGAGGATGTCTCTGCTGCAGAGCTCCTGTAGACAACTTGGGCAGGCAGGAGAAACCACACAGCATCTCTGTGACTGTAGCAAGTGCTAAGCATCCAAAGCACTTTATTTAGCCAGGCTCCCCCCGCCCTCCTGTCTCTAAAAAAGAAAGCCTGTGTAATCAAAGACAGGTGAGCCATGTCTCTCTCCCTGTCTCCTCCTCCTCTTACACAGTCCATGGTGACTTTGTGTGTGTTACAAATCAATGACTAAATCCATAAGCTGTCATTCAGGGAAACTAGATCCTTCCTAGTAGTAGATTCTCCTTTGAGCTGTCTTGGTAGGTTATGCCCTGCCTTTTTAGGTGCACAAAAATAGACTTTCATTTAAGCACAACTCAGCAAAAATATAAGACCCAGAATCAGTCGTTTAAACCCTCTAAGGGAAGTATGCTTATACAGAGTTTCATTTTCTTCCCTTTCCATCTCAAACTTAAATGCGGTAACAACTGGCTTTATCCTGTAGTTAAAAAGTTGTAGCTCAAGCCTGCATATTACACTTGCCATGATGACAAAATAGAGATTGAAATTTAGAATTACAAACTTTTGCTATTTTGGCTGTCTTACTGTTAAGACAGCCAAACCACTACTATTATAAATAAGGTTAAAGAACTTTTTTTCATTAAAACCCTAGATTTTTTTATTTTTTATTTTTATTTTATTAACTTCTTGCCTAGATCATAATTTAATTTTACTTTAAACAGTGTTTATCTTTTCTCATTTTTACCTACTCAAGGAAATGGAGCTAATCAGCTTTTGTTGCTTCTTAAAACTCAATTTGTTACTGTATCTTCATTTTATGGTCATCTGATTGTCTCATTGAAATCTGCAATTCTTGTATTTTTCTGTAATATTCAAAATACAAACCTGGAATGAATTATTCATTAGAATATTGCATTTTGAATATTAACACTAATTTTAAATTTGGAATATATAATAATTGTAACAGAAGCTAACCAAATTATCTGTGGTAAATTTTTTTTATATCCTTATTAACATTGTTATGCTCCTTAATTTCCTTGCCTGCATAAGTAGGATCTTTGCTGTAAGCTCAGAACTTCTCAAAGCATAATGGAGTGAATGAGTGATTTGTTGCCTAGAGTCTTATGTTATCAATATTTATTTTTGTTTTTAAGACATATTACTTTTCCATTGTTTAACAATTTTAAATCAAATGAATTTTGCTCAGTTGAACTTTTAAAAAGACTAGCCCTCAAACACACAAAATTATACCTGCAGGGTTGTGGTATTTAGAACAACCTCAAAATGTAGACTTCCCCACCGTGTTAGGAGAGTAAGTCCTGAGAAATACTGCCTCCCTCTTCTGTATGATATCTTTTCCCAAACCTCCAAATCTGCGGCGCTATAATTGGCAATATTCCTGGCTTCTGTGAGATTTCTGTAACTCTCAAATGATAATGAAGAACAGACATAGGGTCATTAGTGCCTCATCGAAAGCAAAACCATTATTCCAATCACAACGACAAGTTGTTTTTTTTTTCTTTTTTCTTTAATGCTAGGGAAGGGAAGAAAGCAGGTGTCAGGAGTTTTTGTTCTTTGAAAAATGAAAAATTTTAGACTGTCTTACTCATTAGACACTGAAGATCTCTATACTAACAGCAGAAAGGGAAAACCATTAAATCTGTAGACAAAAGTCTATTCTTCAGAATTGATGGTCCGTTTCCTCCTTCAAGAGGTAAATGGCGGCTCCATTGTAACTTGCTTTGTGACCTTGGATAAATTGCTTAATGTCCCAGGACTTCAATTGGTTGAGGTACTTTGATTATCTGCTTTCTGAGGGTCTTGTCCAGCTTTAAAATTCTACAAAAACATAAAATCCATTTCAAAACTGGAAAAGAAGCTGAATATGGGGAACACATTAAGAAACTTTGGTAGCTTTGTGCTTCTCTTGGGCCAGGCCATTACAATGGGTATTATCATTTCTCTGAGATATTGTGAAACATCAGAGCAAAACCTTTTTTTTCGGGTATGAATATCTGCCATTTTTTTTGTCTATGCTAATGTTATTATCAGCTCCCATGGGTAATTCAGCTCCCAGATCAAAGCTATTCCAGCAAGTATGTTAGCAAGCAAATTTTTATAAACTTGCATTTTTAGTACTTTTTTCTCGCCTATCACTAGAGAACTATAGAAAAAGGTATATTTATTACTGTTTATAAAGTGTATTTTCTTTTTCTTTTCTTTTTTGGCAGGAGAGTGAAAACCAAATATTTTAAGAATTCTTTTTTTCTTGGTCGTTTTCAACTCAGTATTTATTTTAAAATCTTTATATTTTTTGATTGGCAAATCATCCATTCCCCTTGCTTCACCCTTTTCTTTCTTGCTTCTCATTTTAGATTATCTTCTGTTTGCTATTATTGCTTCTATATCATCACCTAAGGGAAGAAGGATAACACTGGTGGAATTTTAATAATTTTGAATCCTGATGTTTTTAAATAGCTTAAAAATTTTTATATAAAATAATTTTGGATTATGTTTTCAAATTAAACAAATATCACGTTGTTTTAGTTTTGAAATAACTAAAGTACTAATAACAGAGAATTTTTAGTCATTTATCCCCCAGTTTTTTTTCTCACAATAGGTTCATTTCTGTGTAGTTCACTGTAGTTCATTTTGTCATGATTTTTAAAAGATTCGTATCAACGCTCAAATAGGAAAGAGCCAAGTTATACATTTTTTGTTTAAATTAGTAGACTCATTAACTGCTTTCTAAGTAAATAAGACATAGCCCGTTTCTCAAAGGGCTTACCTTTCTTCTAATCTTTTTATACAGCATAGCTATACCTAAATAACTTTATCATTTGGGTTTTTATAATCTTAAGCATTTACAAATGAGTGGAATATTTACTGTTCTACATTCTCTACCCCTGCTTCTAATCTCTTCTTCTTTAAACATCTCCTCTTCCTTCTTGTAGCAAAGTGGTAGTATCAGGAAATGGCTGATGCTATCAAAATGGCTTAAACAATAAGAAACTCTTATCCTCCTATCAAGAAGTCTGGAGAGAGAGCAATTCTGGTTTGACTAATTCAGCAGCTCAGCAACATATCAGGGATGTTGGTGCCTTCTCTCTTACCTCTCCATGTTTCTGCCAGTCATGTTAGGGTGGCTTACTTCATGGCTCCAGCTGGCTGCCATAGTTCAAGGAGTCACATGCAGATGATCACATGCAGAGGCGGATTGAAGAAGAGTTTCCTCTCATGCTTCTCTTTTTATCAGTAAGGAACATCTTTTCCAGACCAATTATGATTCACCGCAGGAACTAGGGAGAGGATCCTCCTTTCCAGAGCATATGATGGTAGGGGTGTTGGGGGATGACTGTGTGGGGTAGGCAGTCATCAGTGTTTCTCACAATAAGGAAGCCACAGTATTCGATGACTCTGCCCATCTGTATAAATAAGAAAAATAGAATTGCTTGACCATTTGTCTCAGGTTGTGGGGGAGAAAGATCGGGACAAGGAGGAGCTATATATGATTTTAAGGGGAAGTTAGAATTGACCTAAGGTATCCTTGGTTGTAAAGAGAACTTTTAGAGAAGTAAATAAAAAGAAGTTCCAGAAAGCTGTCTCCTCCATGAAGGGAATCCACTCATATTGTAGGTAAAAGAAGAGGGAAGGGCGATTTTTTCTCCACTCTTCTATGAGATAGCCCGAGCAGCTTTTATGGAGGCTATGATTTAGAAATGGGGGGGAAATGGCTGTCGTGTTATGAGTGCACAAATGCACAAGCTTTTCTAACACTGCCTGAACAAATGCAGACTTCTGTTGCTCCCCAGTTAATTAACATGCTCCCACGCATTTTTTTTGGCTTGGCTATCAACTCTTTGGTCATGTGCTTGGGGAGGGGCTTTGCACGACACAGCGGTCAGACATTTTATCTTTTCTCCATGTGACTTCCAAGAAGCCCTCTAGGGAAATGCAGGACATGGTCCATTTGGACACCAGCTCTATTCTTGCATTGACACAAGAGATTCTCTGCAGAGAACTCCAGGGAGCACCAGCACTATTTCCAGCCTTGAGACATGTGCTCAAGTCATTTCTATTTTGCTTATTTACACAGATGGGAAAAGTCATAGAATTCACATGATGGTTATTAGATATTTTTTATTCATGCAATATTTGTCTTCAAACCACCTACTCCTAAAATTTTTGTTTATCCTCTTCTGCTCCTTAAAACTAAAAGGCAACATGCAATGATTTGTTACAGTACCAGTATTGAGACACTGCATGAAAGTTGTCACCACAAATGGAAATATAATCTAGACAGCAGCCAGAAATAGCATGTTTGCCAAACAAAAATATCTGAAATAATTTTACTCCTTTTTTTGTTCTTTATTAGCTGTATTATTAATTGCCTATTATCTGTATGTAATACTCTTATATGCTGCTAAAATATTTGTAAACAAAATCATTCTTGAAAAGCATAGTAAATGGAATTTATCTATAGGTTATAATTGGTTTGCAGTTTCATTGTTGAATATTCGAGGCACTTTATTTTACTTTGTCTAGGAATCTTTATATACTAGCCATCTTCAGGAGTATAGGGAAACCAGGCCAGAATTTAAAATGGGAGGAATTTCCTTTGTTTTTATCCTGTGGAAGACAGTGTTGGGGTCCTGCCTGTATCCCCTGGGCACTTAACATTTTCTTATGCATGGTCTCAGCCTCCAACTGCCTGCACATGCAATTCTGCCTGAGTGCTCTTTCTAGCCATTGAGATTTCCTGTGCTCTGGCAAGGGAGAAGAGTGGAGGAATTAATACTTCCAGGGAGCAATTTTAGCCAGTGAATAATGGGAATTGGTGGATTAATATCCCAGCCCCATTACTCGTCACCCTTTGGGCAGGAGAACTCTGGAGTTAATGTTCTACACTAGCTCCCAGAGTTTCTTGACAGAATTAAGCTCCAGCTGCCCTCAGTGGTAACTATCTTGATAATATACCCTTTCATGGCTTCCTTTCCCTCCTGTCTCAATTCTCCACTTTCCTATTACTTCCCAAATTACTACTTGCATTCAAATCCTTGTCTCAGGGTCCCCTTCTAGGGGACCCAAATGAAAAGAGTCCTCCAGAGCAAAGCATGGCTTAACGGGAGGGTTCCTCATGCTTATTTTAAAGATCTTGCTATGTAAAGCTTAAATATTTTTTGGAAAAAATGGGGAATAAACGGGTGGAGAGGAAGGAAGAAAGAAAACAAGGAAGGAAAGAGGTTTATGAACCTGACAGTTTTACATACCTCTTAAAAAATACTCCTCCTGCCTGTAACATTTTAATTCCACATTCCATAATGTATAGTGTGATTTTGTGTATGTGTATGTATGTGTTTAAGGAAATATACAGCGTATATAAAATATTGTAATATATAATATAATGTATTAAGTCATTTTTTTAAAGAGTCATATGCTGATTAGCTTTCATAGCCTATTCGGGTAATGCAAATACAGACACTCTTCTACTGGATATTGATTTATACAGGGCAAATAGTAAAGAATGGTACATTCATTTATTTTGCTGCTTGAGCTCCACCCAGGGAAAAGGCAATGCAGCAAGTATAAAGCAGTTTGCATTTGCAAAAGTGAACATCCTGAAGCTCTAGTCCGTGGATTTTGCCTTTTCTTCCTCCTCAAAGAAAGGTTAGGAATCCTCACTGCCCACCCCCAGCTCTATTTTAGCATTTATCATGAAGTTGTCCAACTATTTATATACTTGTTGGCCTCCCCATGGGACTGAGCTCTCTTGGAGGGCAGGAGTTTTGTCTTTTTCATCTTTGTATCTCCAGCACATGGCATGGTATTTGGCACACAGAAGATAGTTAATAGACAGTAAAGTAACAGAAGGGTGAGATTTCCTGTCTCAAAGTCTTTGGCAGTTAGTTCCTCAGTTGGTGATGTCTGCCATGGGCACCTATAGTTTGCCATTCCTGCACTGCACCATGATGCCCTTTTAACCCCTGCTCTGTCCAAAGACTCTGCTATATGTTTGTGATCAGGGTGCGTAGAATGGACAAGATGAATTAGAGAGTTCTAACTCCCGAATGAGCTAGTTCCACGGGTTTAATTGTTAAAAAACAAAAAGCAGTGCATATTGTGGCATATGGTGATAACCCATAAAATAATTTTGTCCTTTAATGTGACACAGACATAAAAATAATATTTTTGTTTTACCAAGGGAAGGAAAAACAATAGAAATAAAATGAAACTCCATCTGTAGTATACTGTAATATACTTGCTACTAACCTCTACTCTTTTTTTTCCCCTACCAGCTATTCCTTTATGTACTTTTGGTTCCTGGCTTTTCCATTATTTTTATCAATGTGCCAATTTTTTGAATAAATATTACTCTCTGCCATTATATATCTTTTTCATGCCCCTTTACTTTTGAAAGTTATATATCATATTAAAAGAGATGAAATAACTTTAAAACAGGATGTTTTCCGCCATCAGTTTCTATCTACATGTAAATGGAGAAAGAATTACCGCAGCCTTAAATACATTAGAAGAGTCTAAGGTGGAAATAAAAATGGACCCAAATGAGCCAGACCTTTGGAGGTTTGGCTTTCATTGCCCCAAAGTGTTTACAGTGATTTGTGGTAACACCTGAAAGTACTTCTGTGATGCATAATTGCATTGGTCAGGACTCCCAGGTGCAGGTAAGAGCAGCCACCCTTTGCCAGTTTAAGCAGAAAAGGATTTGTTACAGAACACAGATAGTTCATAGCAGTGGTGGGAGGGCTGGGGGAGCAGGCTAGAGGGCAGAACATCACTAGTGAAGTGACCTACTGCTCTTGAGCTCAGGGCCATGCTGTTTCTGATTACACATATATTTGCAAAATGGAGACGCTGTGCCACCTTGTTTCTTGATGCAGCTCACACATCAAAGTGTTGGGTGGATGCAGCTGACTGACAGAACCTAGGTCACACATCAGCACCCAAGCTCAAGAGAGGCTGGGAGTCATAGGGTTGGTTTGTCTGTTTTTACCTCTCCAGAGGAGGCAAGACTCACAGCCCAGGGATCTGCCACAGTTTAAGGAAGCTGTCTAAAGTGGGCAGCCACAAATGACAAGTGTCTGCTACAATAATGTCTCATGAAAACAGCAGTGAGCAAATTGTGTAAGCTGTTTGGCCTCTACTATTAACAAATACATGTAGCAAAAAGATTGTAAGGAAATACACAGAAATTGTTAATTCTGATGGTCTCTGTGTTGGATTGTGGGTAATATTTTCCTTATGTTGCGTTTTTAAATTTTTCTATAATGAAACTATTTCCTTGTAAATTAGAAAAAAGAGGCCTTCCCATTTAAGAAAGGCAGATAAAAATAATTCCTGCCTTCCTAGAGGGATGAAAAATCTTAAAACCCCTGATTATATTTGATAATCTCTCTTTGTAAAACAGGCAAATGATAAAAAAAAAAAAAAACACAAAAGCAAAATCCAAAGCCAAAAAGTTACTCGTTTGTCTAAGTTGAAATTAAAATGTCCTGTGGCTTAGGCTAAGTGGGTACAGTAGCTGCTGATCACATCAGGGTCACAGTTCTGAAATCAGAAAGGCCTCAGACATCCTTACCTCAACTTTATAGCATTCATTGCAATTTGAAGTTTTGGAAAACACAACCATACATGATATATACACATCCATGCACATTTACCTGTTGTCTGTCTTTCCCACTAGACACAAAAGCAGAGACAATAACTCCTGAGTGCCCACCACACTGTAGTCATGTAGTAGGTGTTTACTAGTTACCTGTAACGAATGTTAATATTGAAATCAGAAAGGAAAGGACCATTGTCTCTACTGCAAAGTTTTCCAGTTCGACCAGCTGACTGGCCCTCACTGAGATGGCTATTGACTGGATGGGATGTCATTTTGCTGCTCCCCATGCCTTACTGGGATACCGGAGATTCTAGAGCTCTCTTAGGCCCATCTGTTTACGTGCCCCTTGGAGAGCTTTTTGCAGCTCCTTACCCTTGCTGGACATAAAGAAAATGTGGCGGTTTTGCAATCCTCTAAGCCCTACTTTGGAGGGAGAGCACAGGTCTCTTGCTCTCAGGCCTTCCTACCCATCTTGGAGTTCTCTTTTTAGTTGCCTTTCTGGACCTGACCTACAGCACAGCAACTATTTTCAAGGGCTCAGCAGTTTCTAATTTTTTTACCTGCCCTCTGACCCTGTCCCCTTCCCCTGGTCTAGATAAAGATCTCGTTCTCACCTGGCAGCAGGAAGAATGCTCACCCATTCACTGTTCATATGTTCCTCCAGATCCTTTCTCTTTAGCCTTGGTTTTTTCTTTAAAAACTCAAAAGACATGTGTTTGACTCATATTTCTGTAGTGATTTGACCTTTTACCTGAAGCAGTGTATGCTGCTGGTTGAATGGGGAAAATGTGAAAAGATATGTGAAAATCTGGAGAAAAGTAACCCTTAATATCTCAAAGATATCATCTTCCCCATTTCTACAAAAGGTAGGCCAATTTCAAGGGAATGAAATTAGCCATAGTTATCCCGAATTTCCAAAGTTATTCTCCAAAGTTTTTCAGTTCACTGATTCTAGAAAGAAAGAAAGCATGTAACTTGGGAAGGCTCCAGGGGATGCCTAGTTTTGCTACTGTCATGAAATTTCTCCTGAGTTGAGGCTCTGATAAAATAAATGTCTGTCATGTTATTTAGGAGGGGTGCTAGGCTGGAATCACTGAGCAAGTGACAAACTGTCCTTGACTTGGTAAGTTTCCATGCTGTCTTTGGCTGATACAGATCTCGTATTAAGTGATATGCAATGAGAATTTCCTCTGTCAGCTCAGTGACATGATTTTAGGCAAGGAAGGTGAACATCTTCGCATCAGCTAGAGACATTATAATAGATATCACCTGTCTTAATAGCCCTACCTTCATCTGCTAAACTGTGGACAAATGAGATTTTATGCTTTATCATCAGGGTGCCAGACGGGGCTCAGGTAGTTACATTTTATATGTAAAATCTCATGCTCTGCTGCACAATAGTTGGTGTTTGCAAGGAAAAATAAGTATCCTGAAGCTTTTTAGAGCATTTATTCCTTCATAGCAAGAGAATATTGCAAGTTTGTAAGACTTTATATTGTCACGCTTAACCACTGTGACTTTTATAACTGCATGCTAGCTGGGGTACCGTAAATTACTGAAAAGCTCTGTGAAGATGTCATTGTGCCTTGCCTGCTGCTTTGTAATCTTCAGTAGTTAAAAAAAAATTGTCTTGTATGTCATTTCAAGCTTCTTTGGGTATACTAACAGTCTGAAATGCCACTCCTAATAACATTAGGTCGTTTTAAACCAAATTCTTGATAGAACAGTCTTTCTTCAGAGTGTTACCAAGCAGGCATTTCTCTAGAATCTACTTCTTATTAAATAGGAGCCTAATAGGCTGTTTAAAACCAATGTGAAAACACCTGTTAGGGGAAGGAAGACAAGTGTTCCAACTTTCTATATTGCAGTCACATTTAAAGACACCTGTTAATGGCATAGTGGAGTCCTTGCCTGTGAGGCTCCGGAGGCAGAGCTGCCCTTTCTAATGCAAATTGGCCTGTGGAAGCAGCTTATGCCTGCTGTTGGCTGTCTTTTGGGGATCAGATGAGTTCAGAATGGGAAGACCATGGAGAACATTTAAAGTGAATAAAATATTAAAGGACTCAAATTTTAGGGTAAGTGACTTCCCAGTAATGGTCATCTTGGATTAGGTTTTCCTTATGAGATTTTTGGAGAATGGAAACTTAACCCAGCTTTTATTGCTCTGGGAAAAAAAAAGTCAAATGTTACCCAACCCCGGAATAGGATAAGGGCACTTTCTACATTTTCCTACTTAGGCTCTCAGCTTCTAGGACAGATTTCCTAATTTAGAATTGTAACAAGTTTTTTGTTTTGTTTTGTTTTTCTAATTGTAGTCTCTCACTGAGAAATGGGATGGGGGAGTATACTATACAATAGTGTGCTGACTGCAGTATCAAAACTTCTAGACCCTGAATATGAAACAAGAAGAAAGCTCTACCTCTGGTAATGCCTGAGGATATTACGGTTCTTCCATCGTAAAACAGAGGGAGAGGCTTGTTTGAATTACTGAAAAGTTAATAGCATAATCACATTTTTAAAAATGGTAGAAGCTCTTCTCTCCAATGTGATTGAAGCTAGTACTTGGTTAAAAAGAGGAAACAATTTTAAAATAAAATGACAGTAATTAAAACATTTACATCAACTTAAAATATATAATTGTACATTTTCTCCAGTTTTTGGCTGTATAGCCAGCATCCAATGTCCTCTGGTTAGAGACTCCTTCATCTTTTTTTTTTTGCATAAACTACATCCATAAGATATATATTATTTTTATATTATTTTTTAGGACCTAGTTTTCTAGATTTATTTTCTGTAACAATCTGAATTCAGAATACTAGATCTTCACATTTTTAACCTTTTTAGAACTGTCTTTTCAGTTACTTGACAGCTGTTTATTTTTGCAACTTTTTATTTTCAAGTTTTTTGGTAATCATTTGACTTAGTTTTCCTAGCAGAGCTAACTCTCACGCTCACTCTTCATTTAAGTTATATTGAAGTCATAAATTTACAATGATGAGCATAACTGGCATTAGCAGGCTTGGGAATAAACACAATGACTTGGGTAAGCACACATCTCAACTGGGAGGGCGGAAGTTCATGGGCATGCCAAGGAGAGCTTACTAGCTGGAGGCATTCCCTGTGGCAAGGGCATCTGTCAGCATCTGTTAGGAAGGACTGGAGAATGATAATTTATGCATTGGTTAAAGGGCCTGAAGACATTTTCTACTATAATACATTTTTATTGATATACATAGGTAGCAACTCCTAAAGAAGATTTTTGTAAAATGTTTCCTAGTACAGTTCCTGCAGAACTTGCCTTAATGAACTGCCAATGCTTGCTTATAATCAGCAGACTGTGTCTGCAGACATAATTGGTGTTCTAAAGTATTTTTTTCCAATAGTCTAGTTTACACTTTGGTACTATAATTGATTTGTTTATCAGACTCTTTTTTTTTTCTTAGATGGGAAGAGATAATGTTTTGGTCTATTCCTCATAGAGTTATCACAATTTTTAAATTATTGATGGGGATTTAATGAGCTCTTCTTTCATTTATACATGTTAGGAATACTACATATCTCTGTTAATGTTTTTAGTTAATTTTTCCTGTTAGATACTGGTAGTAATAAAGTATGATATGCCAAGGATAGTTTTAAAAAGAAAATAAATAAATATTGCTCCTATTGATATTAAGTCAATATATCTGGAAAATTTTAAGCTGAGAGAGAGGGAAGCATGCCTGTGTGTGTAAATATATGTAAATACATACACAGAGGCAAAGAGAGACACAGAAAGAGACAGAGACAGAGAAGGAAAGAGATAGGCAAAAGAAGAATAAGATACAGAGAGACAGAGTGATGGATTACATATGTGTGTGTGTGTGTGTGTGTGTGTGTATGAACACACATAGAAAGAGACAGACAAACAGATAACTATAAGAGAAGCCAAGAGACAAACATCTAGAGAGGTGGAGGAGGGGCCACCCCAGCAATATTGCTCAAGATTAGTTCCATGTCTGCCCTTATAGAACTGTAACTGTAGGGTACACAGATGAGGAGGTCAGAGGCCTTCGGGAAGCAGGACAGGAAAACAGGCCCAGGTCCCACCAGGGGACACAGTGTCATAATAGGCAATACCAGATATATGAGTAGGTCACAACCTGGGCATTAATTAGTGGCTCTGTACCACTTGATGATATTTGTTAAATGTGTTTTTCAGACCTAAATGTTTTTTAATTTTTTTTTGACCGCAGAAAGGTACTTAAGGAAATATCTGTTGGAGAACTAAATCCAAATGAAACTGTGCAGGCCAATTTGGAAGCCCAACTCCTCTCCAAGCTGGACCACCCAGCCATTGTCAAGTTCCATGCAAGTTTTGTGGAGAAAGATAATTTCTGCATTATCACGGAGTACTGTGAGGTGAGACTCTCCTTTTCTCTTGGAAGTCTTTATAAAAATATGCTGAATGGTAAAAAACCTTCGGTAAAGAGATCTTAAAAGTCCAATTATCACACCATAAATTGAACTATAAAGACCTGGGATCCCATGTCTTGCAGCTAAGAATGATTATCTGTAGATAATTGACAAAACTTGTTTCTAAGGAAGGGTTTTTTTTTTTTTTTTTTTTTTTTTTTTTTTTTCCCCTCCATTGGCAAACTCAGTAAAAACGAATATATTTTAAGGAGGAGGCCAGGTGTGGTGGCTCATACTTGTAATCCCAGCACTTTGGGAGGTTGAAGTGAGAGGATTGCTAGTCCAGGAGTTCGAGACCAGACTAGGAAACATAGTAAGAACTCCATCTCTACAGAAAATTTAAAAAATTAGCGGGGCGTGGTTGTATGAACCTGTAGTTCCAGCTAGCCGAGGGACTGAGGCAGGAGGATTGCTTGAGCCTAGCAGTTCAAGGCTTCAGTGAACTGTGACCATGCCATCGCTCTCCAGCCTGGGTGATAGAGTAAGACCCTATCTCTAAGAAAAACAAAAAACAAAAAAGGAGAAATTACTGCAGAAGAATGCTTCAACAAGTTTTTGATAGGGAGAGGGGCAAACCTTCTAGAATGGTCTGATGCTTAGATGGACATTTAAATGCTCTAACAGATGCTCGGTTAGAGTAGAGGTATATGTCCTGAGTTTTGGATTCCAGCTCTATGGTTTAATTTCTTCAGTGGAAGTTTGGAAATGGAAATATGGCTTTTTTCCCCACAAGAATTCCTCATATTTATCAATTTGTGGTTTACAGCTTGAGGTATTTACAATTTTTCCAACCTCTCTGAGTTCTATCCAAGTAATAGCTTTGTATTTTACTGAGCCCCAAGGGAGTGTGAAGCTGCTTGGAGAAGTGGGAGAGGGGAAAATGGACAATGTGTAGCTGCAGTGTGGGTCTGTGTGTTTACTCCTGAGACGTTATGGAGAGGGGATTGACAGGGCTTGGGTCAGGTAGAGAATACCCAAAGATGACTACGCTCAAAAAGTATCTCCCAGAATATTATGGAAGCTAGGGTTAGCCAAATGCACCTTGGGAGAATTTGGTACTGTTCATACTTTAGGATGAAGTCAGCTTATCACTCGGATGTTGCTGGACCCCAAAAGACAGGAGGAAAAAAAGATGCTCTTTAGAGTAGACGGAAAAAAAGATGCTCTGTTTGGGCCAGAAACTTTGGACAACTCGACCTAACTTGAATGTGCCATTTGTTTGAGAGAGAGAGAAGAGGAGACAGGAGAAAGAAAAGAAGAGACAGGAGAAAGAAAAGAAGCTCAGAAGGAAAAGGGATAGCAGCGAAAACAACCTTGCCTGCTTTACACATTAGCTGATGTACCACCCAAAATGAAACCAATAGCCAAGTTAAAATATCTGAACAAGTTTGAAATATTCCATGTCTTGGCCATTCCCCTTCAGGTCAGCCTCAGCCTTGCTGGGTATTTTCCCATCTATGTCTTGACCCTGCTTTGCTTGGAGGAAAGTGGACAGGGCAGAGGGTGAGTGGAGAAGAACCAGGTAATTTGGATATCTGCTTGTCCATCATCCAGTGGATTGTTGAGAAAATCAGTAAGATGATGACAGGTGTGATCAGTGATATTGAATAGTTACTCTGGCAAATATGTCACCAATTCATGCAAAACTACAGATACTTGCATATGCATATGTTGCATACTATGATCCACCTGCTATAATTTGTTCATAGTTCTTCTTTAGCCTCCTTCAGTTAATAAACTGTGTTATTTTAGAAACAACTGACTCATACTGCTTATAACTATTACTCCTACCTCTATTGCTGCTTTTAGGACATTGACTTTTTCAAAGACTCTTTCCATGTCTTAGAATATTTAAACTGTAGTCAGCACTATTTCACAGAACTTTCTGTGCTGATGGAAATGGACTATAGTTGTGCTGTCTAATATAGTAGTCGCTAGTCATATACATGGCTCTTTAGCACTTGCTGTGCGGATAGTGCAGTTGAGGGCCTGGATGTTAAATTTTATTTAAATTTAATTAGTTTAAATTTAAATAACCATATGTGGCTTCTCGCTACCATATTAGACATACATAGTATATATTGCTATAACTTTCTTTCCCTGTATTAATTGAAAAAATTTATAATTGTAATGTAATTATAAACTACCAGAAATGTTACAAGAATAACACAATGAACTTCCATATGCCCTTTATCCAGATTCCCAAATTGTTATTTTTCCACATTTGCTTTATCTTTCTATCCACATTTTTTAATGAACCATTTGAGAATAAGTTTCAGACATGACGCGCCTTTGTCCTAAATATAATACAGCTGTGAGTATTTTCTAAGACCAAGGACATTCTTTTACGTAACCATAGTACAGTAATCAAAATCAGGAAATCAACAGTGATACAATGCTAGTATGAAACCCAGTGGTTCTCAAAGTGTGACCGCAGACCAGTATCATCAGCATCACTTGGGAACTTGCTAGAAATACGAATTCTTTGCCTCTACCCCAGCCAGCTGCGTTGAATCAGAAATTCTGGGGGTGGGGTTCTGGCAATCTGTGTTTTGACAAGCCTGACAAATGAGCCCAAAGCATACTGAATTTTGAGAATCACCCATCTAATTCACAGTCTATATTGGCTGAATTACATTCTTAGAAAGGACAGTTCTATAAGATTTTTGTTGTTGTTGCACAGGATCTCATCCAGAATCATCTTGTTGATTTTTAAATGATGGGTGGTTTCAGTGGGCTGAGCTGCTCTCCTGGGAGGGGCCATTGTCATGGTGATGGCTGCTGGCAGTGCTGAGAGACAGCTGTGGGGCCGCCTGGGCTCTGTGTGCCACTGAGCTGGCAGGTTGCCACTTCCCCAGACTCCTGAGGAGTGACTTGCACAGATTGCTCCATTCTTGTTAATAGAGATATTTCTCATCATCAGACCCAAATTTACTCTTAACTGACACAGGGCTGGTGTTATCCTCTTTTTATTAAGGTAAAATAATAGTATAGGAAATGGCAGGTGACCAAAATTGCCCCTCATAGAAAAGTGCTATCACTACCATTGAAATGGCTTATCTCTTTATCTCCAGGTTCCCTCTTCTGTAATTTAATTTGGGGCCTTTCAGACTGAAATATATAAATCCATTAGTGAGGCTTCTGCATCTACTACCCAACCCTTTGGACACATACATCAGATTATGAGTGTAAAACAGCAGACAACTGAACTCTCATAATTTCTGGTCAAGATTTAAACAAATCTTTGATGGGGAATAGTTCCAAAACTACCAGAATGGCAGAATATTTCAAATATTGGTGTCTTCTCTTTTCCTCCATGTAGGAAGGAAATGGAACTACTGCCCATCCTCCACAGTTTCACGCCTTTTCATCTTTGCTTAGGCCATATCCTCTGAGAATGCCATTCCTCCTAGTCCCACATCTTCAGATCTTACCCTGACTCCCAGGCCCAGCTTAAATGCCACCTCCTCTCCCATAATCAAAGGTTCCAAGAAACAAGGTTCCTTTCCCATAAACAAAGCCTCTCATAATCTCCTGGCTAGAAATCACTCCCCACCCCAATCCCAATCCCCGCAACTCTCATAGAATCTTTCTCTCTCATGGTACAAAGCACAGTTTACATCATATGAGCCATGTCAGATTATCAGCATGTGGGATTGATCCTTTTTTTATTCATTTTTCTATCACATTGTAGACCCACATAGTGAACCACAAAGAAGTTAGCACTCAAGACATTTTTTGATGTATTCTTTACCTCTTGGTTCCAGCTGCCTCCCACCTCATTTCTGTCAAACACTAATGGTAATGATAAAATATTGACTCCTTCTACCTGTTGTATATGTTTAAAGTATTTTGTCCTACCTTACTGTGCTGATATACCTAACAATGTGCTGCACTGGAGACCTGTGAGATACTGCCTGAAAGCCTTCCATTTGGGTGAAGACAAGGCATCTCCAGAAACCTAGGCATTAAATTAGTAGACACACTAGAGAATAGGTGAGGTCACATATCTTCAGGAGAGGGTGGTGGTAGTGGTTGTGGTGGAGAGAACATATGATATCAGGGAAAAAGGCAGGAAATGTTGGACTTGTCTGTTTTCTGCTTGGTGACATTAACATAGGTAAATAAAAATTTTATCAATATAGTACTAGTTCTCAACATTGGCTGCATCTTAGAATCACCTGGAGAGCTATCAAAAATCCTGAGGCCTGAGGCCCACCTCTAGAAAGTCTGATTTAATTGATCCTCGGGAATGGCCCAGGCATCAGGGTTTTTGAGAGTTCTCCAGGTGATTCTAAAATGCAGCTAGGGCCGAGAATGGCAAAATAAATGATAAAAAAAATTAAAAAGGAGAGAATAGTTAGTGTGGAAATAGACAAATAGTCATAAAGGAAAAATTTGTCAGTATTGTTGGAGCAGTAAGCAAATATGAGGCCCAGAGCTGAGAACAAGAGATTCTGGCCCTGTAGTGAGTGTAGTTTTATGATCAAGCCATTTAGCCTATTGCTCCCAACTTGTTCTCCTTGCTTCCCAGACAATCTTCTGATCCTGATTTAGCTTTCCATCTATGTCTCCTCTAATAGGAAAAAATATGCTGGCTAACCTGAGATGAGTTCCCTATTGCCTTGGCAGTTCTAGCTCTCATTGCATGTGAATACATTGGCAATCTGGATTATTTATTGATGCCTTATGAACTAGAAGTTCACAATGGCAATTGTAATCAAGGGACTTTCCAAAAGCCATTACTGAGCCCCAGATCTGTGTCAGATACAATTATAGTCATTGTGTGGCATAACAGAGATAATATTATAATATTTAATGAATTGTCAGGTAGGATTAATGAGTCATTTATATCAGTTGCTAAAATACAAGGGGGAGTGTGGTATGTGTTATGGGAAGGGTGTGGTTAAAGTGCTGTGGGGGTAATAGGAGAGAGAAATGACTTCTGACCATGGGAACCATGAAGGGGCTAGCATTCTATTTGAGTTTGCAGTACGGGAAAGATTTGGCCAAGAAGAATAGAGCAAGGACATTTCAGCTAAATGGAATGATGTGATAAAAGGCTCAGAGGTAGAAAAGCATGGGATGTGATTTAGGAACCCAATACTTCACCTTTAATTGTAATATGTTTGCAGTTAAATACATTCTCTAATTTTAACAACTTATATAATCATAGTTTAGTTATCAAAACTAGGAAAATTAATATTTTACTAGTTTTCCCCTTAATGCCTTTGGTCTATTCTAGGATCCAATCCAGGATTCTACATTGCATTTAGTTCTATTTCTTTAGTCTCCTCTAATCTGTGACAATTTCCCTTTCCTGCCTTGTTTTTTATGAACTTGACACTTTTGATGGGTAACTGGCAAGCTATTTTGTAGAATGTCTCTCAGTTTGGGTTTGTCTAGTGTTTTATCACCATTAGAATGAGGTTACGTATTCTTGGCAAGACTACTACAGTAGTGGTATTGTATTCTTCTCAGTACATCATATTAAGGGGTACCAGCTGTATCTTATTACTGATGATGTTAACTTTGATCACTTGGTTAAGGTTCTGTCTTGTGGGTGTTTTCACTGTAAAGTTACTATTTTTTCCCTTTGAAATTGACAAATATCCTGGGTAAGATAGTTTGAGAGTTTTCTATTAATAATAGCCTGTTTCTTTCCAAATCTTCACTCATTAATTTTAGTCTCTTTCAGTGGAAGTTGCCTGTGGTGATTCTTACTCTCTATTCTTTATCTAATTGTGATTATATATTTCTCTCATTCTTTCTGTATTTACTAATTGGGATTCCCCTGTAAGGAAGAGCTGCTGCTTCTCCTCCATCCATGTATTTTTTCAGTTATTTATTTATATTAGCGTGAACTCATGGATTTTAAAATATTATATGGGTTATCACCCAGTACCATCACTGTTTATTTTGTTGCTCAAATTGTTCCAACTTTGGCTAATGGGGTTCCTTCAGATTGGCTCCTGTGTCTTTTTAACATGCCCCTATCCTTTTTTGAGGAGAAGTCAATTCTTGCTTATTAATTCCATTTTACAGATGAAGAAACAGGACCCCAGACTTATTCTCAATTATTTTCTGTGTCTTTATCCATATCTATAATACATATACATATTCACATGAACTATTTGTACACAAACGCAAATTTTAATGTGATATGATTATTTTGTCTCAGTGGAAGACTAGATAGGGTTTTATAGTGGAAAGTGTGTAGACTTCGGCATCTTCTATTCAAATCTTTGTCCATTTCCTTCAGCAACTTATTTCATTTCTCTGACCTGTTTTTCTTAAGAGTATGACATGTATTTTGTTTTTACAGGGATTTGAAATAATGAATGTTGAAAATGTGACTATCAGAGCTTTTCTCCTAGTAGATTTTCAATAATGAAAGTAATTATAATTGTTCGTTATTTCACTGTTGCTCACCCCCCTTTCCACCCTCCAGCTGTTTTCTAGAAGTCAAGCTAGTTTTTACCTCTGAGATTTTGTTGTGTAGCCTTTAGTATGAGGATTCATGCCAAAAGGAAGAAATATGCAAATTCTTTTTTTTTTTTTTTTTTTTTTTTTTTTTTTTTTTGAGACAGAGTCTCACTTCATTGCCAGGCTGGAGTGCAGTGGCACAATCTCGGCTCACTGCAACCTCCGCCTCCCAGGTTGAAGCAATTCTCCTGCCTCAGCCTCCCAAGTAGCTGTGACTACTGGCGCGTGCCACCACGCCCAGCTAATTTTTGTATTTTTAGTAAAGATGGGGTTTCTCCATGTTGGCCAGGATGTTCTCCATCTCCTAACCTTGTGATCCACCCACCTCAGCCTCCCAAAGTGCTGGGATGACAGGCGTGAGCCACCATGCCCGGCCGCAAATTCTTAAACACTAATAGGCCTGATAGTAACTTTGAGGCAAGTACTTTCCGATCTGATTGTACTATAAAACGGAACATTTGAAATTTCCTCATATGTTTCTTTTTTATGCAAAAGTATTTAAACAAACCAAGTAAGCAGGTTGAATTTTGCAATCTTGAATCTCTAGTGGGTGTCAATAGACTATTACAAGTAAATTTGGCAATGACGTGCAGCCACCAGGCTTACTAGTTCTCAGAGGGTCCTTATAGGACTTCATATTGGGTGTGTTGTGTCTAGTATTAGAAACAAATCCTTTTCTGTGCTTCAGAGCCACTGCTTATAGTCCTGAAGCCTGTTTGGGACCACCACCCCCCAGAATTGGTTATTTATAGATGGGGAACACCCCTGGAATTTCACCATTGTGACATTGATTGGTGATCATCTTTCCTACCGTGAACTCAAATCAGGCATCCACACGTTGGGGCTGTCCACACCTCAGGACTGTCTTCAGTGGTTTGCATTGCTGGGATTGCTGCTGATTGAAGGAACTAAGCATTGTTTTCAGAGTGGTGGGTCCCATTGGGGCCCTCTGATTTTCCTGGGCAAGCTCCATCTAGGAGTAGGTAGGCCTCCGTGAATTTATCCTGTGTCAATTCTATGGGTCTAGATTTTGTCCAGTTGGGGAAGGCTGTAAATAATACGAGTGTCTAATGTTTTTATATACCTAAACTGATCCATTTGTGATTTTTATAAGTATCAAAATTAAAGTCATTTGGTTTGTTCCATTTACTTTCTTTCTTAAACTATGAAATATTTTGACCTTTTAATGAAAAACAATAAAAATAAGACACTGATTTTTACCTGAAATTGTTAAATCTAACAATTGAAAAGCAAAACTAGTTTCGTTTAAAAGAAATGCACTAATGCACTAATAGAAAGCGATCTGCAAACCCAGTGGAGTTTATGACATTTGGGGTAAGGCTTTGGCTGTCATATGAAGTTATATAAATACAAATGTTTAAAAATAGAATCATACTAATTTATTTCAAAATTTTTTTTAAAAAACCCTGTGCTTTATAGATAAAAACATTATTTCACATTATTTCACATCACTGAAGAATAAGTTCTGCCATTTCTTATTCATCTACATTTGCCTCAGCAAAAAGAACACTATCTCTAAAAGAATTTGAAAAAAATACTAAACTCAAGATGTTCATTTATATTATTAGAAATGAAAATCATAATACTGCATGGCATTCTTCAGTACCTATTTAGAAGCTGTTTTTTTTCTTGTTTTGCTTTTAAGAGCATAATGTGGCTTGACATTTCCCCCATGTTTTATGCAGTCTCTTAAAATGCACTTCCAAAATTCTAGGAAAATGTCCTCGGGTTGCACAATATAATGACAAAGGATCTCCTCCCTCACTGCCTTTACCTCCATTTATTGGTATTCTCCTAAGTAATGAAACAGAGTTTCAAAAACATGTTATTGTAAAATGACTCTTATTCAACCCTGCCTTTCTCAAATACATCTTTTGCCTTTGGAGTTGTTCAAATTTTAGACTAAATGTTTCCACTGACAGGCTAAATATCAAGTACATGGCCTGTTTATATATTGCCTAGCATCATGCCTCAAAGTTTGTTCCCTGGACCACCTGTTCTAGAGTCACGAAGGATGCTTGTTAAAAATACAGATTCCTTGGGCCTATGTGGATTTACTGAGTTGGAGTTATTGTTGCTAATGTCTAGGGATATGCATTTTAAACAAGCAACTTGGAAGATTCTGATGTATAAAATTTGAGGTCCACTGAAAGGATGCTTATTTAATGGAGATATGGTAGGGTATGAAGAACAGCATTTTAAGATATCAATCCAGTGAATTCATAAGGGAAGCTTTTTCATTATTTTATTTTGTGATGGAGTCTTGCTCTATTGCCCAGTCTTGAGGGCAGTGATGGGATCTTGGCTCACTGTAACCTCCGCCTCCTAGGTTCAAGTGATCCTCCCACTTCAGCCTCCCGAGTAGCTGGGATTACAGGCGTGTGCCACCATGCCCAGCTAATTTTTGTGTTTTTAGTAGAGATGGGGTTTCATCATGTTGGCCAGGCTGGTCTCGAACTCCTGACCTCAAGTGATCTGCCTGCCTTGGCCTCCGAAAGTGCTGGGATTACAGGCGTGAGCCACTGCACCTGATCTGCATTTACTGAGTCGGAGTTATTGATGATAATGATAATGATAATTGATGATAATAGGGATATGCATTTTAAACAAGCAACCTGGAAGATTTTGATGCGTAATATTTGAGGTCCACTGGAAGAATGCTTATTTAATGGAGATATGGTAGGGTATGAAGGAAGAGCATTTTAAGTTGTCAATCCAGTGAGTTAATTAGAGAAGCTTTTTCATTTTAAAATAAAAAGTAGGACAGAATAATTTTTGAAGTTCCTTTTAGCCTTAAACATTGCAGGGATTTTTTTGTTTTTGTTTTTGTTTTAAATTCAGGCCTCTGAGAATGCTCTTCTTTTGCCTTTTAAGGTTGTAAGTGCTTTGATTGCCAATGTTAATACAAGGATTAATTTTTAAAATCAAATCCTTTTAGGTTTTAAAATTTGATAATAACAATCAAAGGTGGGGTTGAGAACACTGAATTTGGGTTGTTCTTCATTTCTTTAAAGCCTCAGCATTTCAAAGGCAATCTGTCATTGGCTAACTGGAATGGTAAAAGGAGATACTATTAATCCATCAAATGTTATAGTTTGGGTTACAGATTTTCAAAACCTTAGAAGTTAACATCAAGTCTTTTATTGCAACCTTCAAGGGATAATATTAGTGAAGGAAAACATTTTTTGATAGCTGTATAGACTTAGGGCAATATTAATTTTAGGTCAGTTAAAGTCAATACATTTTTCATGAAAGTTATTTTAGCAATAAAAGTCAGTATTAAATATTTCTCAAGGACAAAGTTAAGAAAACAGAATATACTTGCAGATATTGTAATAAGAATTTCTTAGACCAACGCATTACGTTTCATCAAAAACATTAGCTTTTTACTTTAAAGACAGCTTAGAGAAAGAAAGTAATGCTTTTCATATTGCTGAGTTAAAATCAGACTAAAAACTGTATTTCTTTGTTGTGTCAAATCATAATTTGTTGTGTCTAAATCTTTGAGTGACTTGTCTATTATAATTAAATCCTTAGAAAAAATCAGAGGTTTTTGTTTGTTTATTTTTTGTGTTTTTTGAGATTGGGGTTTCATTCTGTCACCAGGCTGGAGTGCAGTGGTGCAACCATAGCTCACTGCAGCCTCAATCTCCTGGACTCAAATGCTCTTCCCACTCCAGGCTCGCAAGCAGCTGAGAATATAGGCATGACACCAGGCCGGGCTAATTTTAAAATTGTTTTTTAGAGATGGGATCTTGCTATGTTGCCCAGGCTGGTTTCAAGCTCCTGGCGTTAAGTGATCATCCTACCTCAGCCACCTGAGTTACTGGGATTACAGATGTGAGTGATTGCATCTGGCTGTGTTTATTAAAGGACACAGTAAATGCAAAACAAATAGTTTTTCTTGAGGATAAACATGTCAAATGGAAATAGGAAGAATAACTTGAGGAGCACAAGACACAGATCTTGGATTAATTTAATCTTTCAGTGTTCTCTCTTCCTGTTGATTTCACATAGCCCTTGCTTAATGCTAACAACAGGTATCTTTCTTCTTTTTAAAGTTCTACCCAGAAGGCAGTGGGGAGTTTGGCTATTTCCTTTGGACATTTCACTTTGAGGCCTGTTATTGAAGGCCCTTTTCTGGTTTTTCCTTCAAGAGTCTAAATATATATTTATGTAATTACAGGAAATCAGGCCCTTAATATCAATGCAGGAAACAGACACACAACTTTTACCCACCTCTGTTTTTCTGCATTTCTCCTTCCACTTGAAAGATTGTAAGCAGGTGATTGTCAGACCAACAATAAATGTCAATCAGAGAGCATGCATCCATATGGCAAGGTAACCCAGAAAACATAATTATGCTCATTCACAAAAAATAAAGAAGTTGATACAAAATGTATAGAATTTAATATTTCTTTAACACAGTTTAAAAATGACAATAGGATGTGAAAAGCAGCATTGCAGTTTGGGGATAAATTCCTGAAAGGAATGCTATTTTAATGCACAAATGTCTCCAAATTTTAGTATTATAACCGTTAAAAGCTTTAAATAAATTAAATTTACCAAAGTTTATTTAAGCACACACACAAAAAATTTCTTGAATTGGGCAAACTTCAGAACTTGAAGAAGTTCGGACAGCTCCTTCTGCCCAGCAACCTGAGCAATGAGCTTTTATAGGATGGACACAAAAGCAAAGTAGAGAAATCATTTGATTAGCTATAGCCAGGCATTTGCCTTATTTGGGCATGGTGTGATGATTTGGCTGCCTGTGATTGGCTGAAACTCAGCTATTTGTTCTGTGTATTGGTTTGTTTACATAGTACGTTAGGGTGAGGTTTGCTGCACAGGAATGCAAGGTATGGAGGCAGCTTCAGGCCAAATTTAAGTTAATTTAACAATTTCTCCCTTTTAGTCAGTCTCTCAAAATTGGGCATTGATGCCACTCTGTCACTATCGTCATGGACTTGTTTGGTTTTGGTATGAAATACATAATTCATGGCATCAGGCTAGTTGAATGATTCCTTATGTTCTCTTTGTGTTTTTGTTATTTTAACAGTAGTGAGACCATTTGATGTGCAACAGATGGCTGTATATGAGCATTTAAGACACATGAGAGAATATAGCACACCAGGGAGACTATTGTGATGGTTATCAGGAGGAGAATACTAAGAGAGTGAAGTGTATTCCTTAACAGAGGCCACCATGAACCAAAACAATTATAATAAAATCAATCAAAAAAATGAGCCACAAGAGGAATCTACTTGTTTTAACCAAGTAGCTTGTTTGTTTACTTTTTAAAACTGAGTTTCTACCATATCAGACATATTTATGAAAGGGCAGCATGAGATGTTAGCCATTGCATACATATTCCCATATTCATCGAGTAGTCCAAAACAGTCTAAAACAATGTTAGCAAGAGAATTTATAAAGGATTCTGGGCAATGATAGCCTTTGCAATAGAATCAGCTATAGTGGCTAATATTTGAGATAGATTTCTAATGATAACTCTGTATACATTTATGCCAAGCCAAAGAAGAACCATTCTACAAAAGATGCCCATTTAGAGCCATTTAAGCCTGCCAGAAAATTCCTCTTTATTATTTTTATTTTTAAATATGGAACGCTTCATGAATTTCCATGTCATCCTTGCACAGAGGCCATTCTAACCTCCTCTGTATCGTTCCAATTTTAGTATATGTGCTGCCAAAGCAAGCACAATTTCTCGTTAATCCATGGGACAAATTAAGAGATACAGAACAATGTTCAGTTTCCAGTTGCTTATGAAGTGACAGTGGTACTGTTAGAATCTCTAATCCACATTGGTCCCTTATTTTCCACTTGAGATAAGGAGTTGCCCACACATATGGTTGATCATTAAATCCTCCACAGATGAAAATATATCCTGGAGGGGCACAAGAGATAGTTCCTTGTGTGATACATTGTGTGTTAGAAATCACCAGTTGGGAAGCACTGGTAATATTTATCCAAGGGTCCATTATTGAATCATTGTATGGTAGATTACTTCTTACAATGAAGGGATTAGGGTTATAAAGTTGTCTACAAACTGTCAACTTATCTTTCTTTTGGTTTTCTTAGTTTCTGGCATAATTTAGCTGCAAAACCCTCAATATAGGTTTTTCCTACTATTAGATTTAAACACAAGTCTGAATATATGAATCTAGAAACCTAATCCTGTGGAAAGAACCAGATGTGCAATTTTTTTTTTTTTTTGAGACAGAGTCTCGCTCTGTTGGCCAGGCTGGAGTGCAGTGGCATGATCTCGGCTCACTGCAACCTCCGCCTCCTCGGCTCAAGCAATTCTCCTGCCTCAGCCTCCTGAGTAGCTGGGATTACAGGCATGTGCCACCACGCCTGGCTAATTTTTGTATTTTTAGTAGAGATGGGATTTCACCATGTTGGCCAGGCTGGTCTCAAACTCCTGACCTCAGGTAATCCACCCGCCTCTGCCTCCCAAAGTGCTGGGATTACAGGCATTGAGCCACTGCGCTTAGCCCAGATGTGCAATTTGAACAAATAATCACACTTGGAATATTAGTGAAATTTGTTACATGGTGAACTAGAATATCTCTAAGATCATATAGGGATTCAGGTTTAACATGACATAGTCAACATTCAGTCTAGTTCCCTGCAAAAGCTATCAATTATGAAATCTTAATTATCACATTATCTTGCCATATATAAACAGAAAAGAAAACAAAGAGGAAAGGGAACAAAGATTTCATAGTGACAGAGGAGAACAGTCTTGACCTGTGATCTTGGGAAAGCTGTCCACATCTAGGATGCCATTTTCTTCTGGAGAAAAGCTTCCCTAGTCGGCTTTACCTTGAGATCTCCAGTGAATTTACTGTCCCAAGAGTCTGGAGGGGCTCTCTTGAGTTGAGATATAGGGATCCAAGGCTTGAGGCCCTGAAATTTTGCAGTAGTGTGGGTGGTGGGAAGAACTTGGTATGGTCTTTTTCAGTGAGGCTCAAGGGCAGTCTTTCTCTGGTGTTGCTTCCAAAAGACCCATTCAGTGGGTTCTAGATCATGAAAGATCTAGTTGTCATCAACTGGTGGGTCGCAAAGGGTTTCTTTTAACTGGTAAAAATATACTTTAGCATAATGCATTAAAATCTTTCAATATTAAGTCATGTCGGGACTTATAAAAGTGTGAGATTCGTGAGGTTCTATTATTAGGGCCATACACCTTCCGGTAACTATTTTATAAGGGGTCAGTCTGTGTTTTCCAAGGGGTTGGATCTGACTGCCATCAATCAGTAATACCTTTGAACAAGGTAATACAGTCAATGCAGTTAGCTTTGCCTAATACTATTGTGTTTGTAATAACTTATTTAACTGCTTTATAACTTGTCCAGTGAAATGAGCACCTCTACCACTGGAGATTTCTCCAAGAATATTCCATAAAGCAAACACATTTCATGATAACCTTTTAGCTACTGTTATATCAGCAACCTTCCTGCATGACGGGAAAGCTTCTGTATATCCAGAAAATATTCATTGAAGGTAGGAATTGAGTGATGTCCATTTGTAAGTATTCAAATGATCCAGCAGGTGCTGGAAATGTATCATCTGAGTGTTTTATTGTCTTGTCAAAATGATGGGTTCGACAAACCAGACAGTGGTTATAAACCATTTTAGGAATTTTAGAACAGACAGCCTGCCAGTATTTTTTAAAATAATTGGGATTATTTTCTCTCTCCTATGATGAGTTAAGGAGTACAGAGGTTTTAATAATTAAAGCTTTAAGGACTCAGGAAGGACCAAGCAACTGTCCAAGCCCTCCATTAGCCCCCACTTAACATTGAATTTACATCCTTTTAAATACCAGTTGATTTCTCCAATTCAGGCACAAAGCATTGTTTATGAAATAGTTCATTATAGGTAATTTGACTTGGATCAATCTTATGGAGCTCATTCAAATTGTATATCTTAACAATTTCAGTACTGGCTGACTTACTATGAAAACCTGCCAAAGCATTTCCTTAGCAACCAATTAATTCCTGTTCTGCTTGATGTGGGGTTAGTGGTTTTATGAACCAATCAATTTATTCATTAGAGTTCTAGAAATTCTTATCTAATCTAACTGTGTGAACCTAAGGTTATCAGAAACCTATGTTGTCAGAGTTCTTTCCATGAATCCCCTCAAAGATGAAAAATTTAGGTTTATAGTTGTTTTCAGTAACTTTCAGGAAAATACCAAAGTAAAACAATCAACTGTCTGTGGATGGCAAGACTTTAAATGATAATGGTTAAATGTCTGATGAAAATTAATTATAATGCAATTGACAAGAAAATTTTGTTTCCTTTACTGTATATACAATATTTTAAAATAATTAAAATTATGAGTGATAGTAATATGTCAAGACCATCAAGTTTCTGGGAATTTCATATAATTTCTGGAAAACATATTAATAACATGCTCATGCAATATAACTTAAAGATGGTTCAGCAACACTTATTATTTGACAATGCTTCCCATGTAATTTAACACATCAAATAAGCCTAATTAGTTTAACATCTCTCTTTTTTATAAGAAGAGAGGAAAAAATTCCTTTGAGAAATTCCAGAGGTCAGTTTGGAAACTTCCAAAGTTGGCTTGAGGTCGAAAGGCCTTAATTTAATGCTTGATTTTGAGAAGTGGTTAAAAAATGTCAAAGGGTTTAAAATACTTAATTAAAATAGGATCATAGGTCACTGGCAACAATAGTCATTTAAGCGGAGTGATAATTAAAATACTTCAAATAAAGTTACATAATTATAGAAAAACCTTAGCTTTTTAAATAGAACTGTTTTCTTGAGTGATCAAAAGACTAATAAAGAGCACATGAAGCACAGGAAATTGTCTTTTTAAAAAAATTGACATATTTTTGTTATAGAGGGTACATCTGTAGGTTTGTTACATGGGTATATTGCACCCAGGTAGTGAACATAGTACCCAATAGGTAGTTTTTCAACTCACATCCCCCTTCCTCCCTCCCCTATCTAGTAGTTGGCAGTGTCTATTGTTCCTCTGTTTATATCCATGTGTGCTCAATGTTTAGCTCCCACTTATAACATGTGATATTTGGTTTTCTGTTCCTGTATTGGTTTGCTTAGGATTATGGCCTCCAGCTTCATCCATGTTGCTGTAGAGGACATGATTTCATTCCATTTTTATGGCTGTGGAGTATTCCATGGTGTATATGTATCATATTTTCTTTATCCAATCAGTGATTGGTGGGCACCTAAGCTGATTCCATGTCTTTGCTGTTGTGAATAGTGTGGTGATGAACATTATGCATGCATATGTCTTTTTGGTAGAATGATCTATTTTCCTTTGGGTATATTCACAGTAATGAGATTGCTGGGTTGAATAATAGCTCTGTTTTGAGTTCTTTGAGGAATCTCCAAACTGCTTTCCACAGTGGCTGAACTAATTTACATTCCCATCAACACTGGGTAAGCATTCACTTTTCTCCACAGCCTTGCCGTTATCTGTTGTTTTTTGACTTTTTAAAAATGGCCATTCTGACTGGTATGAGATGGTAACTCATTATGGTTTTGATTTGCATTTCTCTGATGATTAGTGATGATGAGCATTTTTTCATGTTTCTTGGCCACTTGTATATCTTCTTGTGAGGAGTGCCTGTTCATGTCCTTTGCCCACTTTTTTTTTTTTTTTAGACGGAGTCTCACTCTGTTGCCCAGGCTGGAGTGTAGTGGTGCAATCTCTGCTCACTGCAACCTCTGCCTCCTGGGTTCAAGTGATTTTCCTGCCTCAGCCTCCTGAGTAGCTGGGATTACAGATGCGCACCACCACACCCGACTAATTTTTGTATTTTTCGTAGAGATGGGGTTTCACCATGTTGGTCAGGCTGTTCTCTAACTCTTGACCTTTGCCTACTTTTAAATGTTTTTGGTTTTTTTCTTCCTTGTTGATTTAACTTCCTTATAGATTCTGGATATTAAACCTTTGTTGGATGCATCATTAGTCAATATTTTATTCCATTCTGTACATCATTTGTTTACTCTGTTGATAGTTTCTTTGGCTGTGCAGATGCTCTTTCGTTTAATTAGGTCCCACTTGTTTTGTTTTAGTTGCAACTGCTTTTGAGAACTTAGCCAGAAATTCTTTGCCAAGACCAATGTCAAGAAGGGCATTTCTTAGGTTTCTTCTAGAATTTTTATAGTTTGATGATTTACATTAAAATCTTTGATCAATCTTGAGTTAATTTTTGTATGTGGTAAAAGGTAAGGGTCCAGTTTCAGTCTTCTGCATATGGCCAGCCAGTTATCCCAGGACCATTTATTGAAAAGGGATCCTTTCTCCATTCCTTGTTTTTGTTGGCCTAGTCAGAGATCAGATGGTTGCATGTGGCTTTATTTCTGAGTTTTCTATTCTGTTCTACTGGTTTATGTGTCTGTTTTTGTACTAGTATCATGCTTTTTGTTTACGATAGCCTTATAATACAGTTTGAAGTTAGGTAGTGTGATGCCTCCAGCTTTGTTCTTTTCCTTAGGATTGCCTTGGCTATTCAGGCTCTTTTTTGGTTCCATGTGAATGTTAGTTTTTTCTAATTCTGTGAAGATTGATGTTGGTAGTTTGATAGGAATAGTGTTGAATCTGTAGATTGCTTAGGGCAGTATGGCTATTTTAACAATATTGATTCTTCCAATCCATAAGTATGGAATGTTTTTTCCATTTATTAGCATCATCACTGATTTCTTTCAGCAATGTTTTATATTTCTCCTTGTAGAGATCTTTCACCTCTATGGTTAGCTGTATTCCTGGGCATTTCATTTTCTTTGTGGCTATTTTAAATGGGATTGTGTTCTTGATTTGACTCTCAGCCTGGACATTGTTGGTTTATAGAAATGCTATTGATTTTTGTACATTGATTTTGTATCCTGAAACCTTACTAAAATTGTTTATCAGTTCTAATAGTCTTCTGGTGGAGTCTTTAGGTTGTTTTAGGAATAGAATCATATTGTCAGCAAAGAGAGATAGCTGACTTTGTTTTGGATGCCTTTTATTTCTTTCTCTTGCCCAGTTGCTCTGGCTAGGACTTCCAGTAGTATGTTGAATAGGAGTGGTAAGAGTGGGCACCCTCATCTTGTTCCAGTTCTCAAAGAGAATGGTTCCAGTTTTTACCATTCAGTATGATGTTGGCTGAGAATTCTTCATAAATAGCTCTTATTATTTTGAGGTGTGTTCCTTTAATGCCTGGTCTGTTGAGGGTTTTTATCATGGATATTGGATTTTCTTCTTCTGTGTTTATTAAGATGATCATATGGTTTTTGCTTTTAATTTTGTTTATGTGGTGGGTGAATCACATTTATTGATTTGTGTATGTTGAGCCGACCTTGCATCCCAAAAATAAAGCCTACTTGGGCCGGGCACGATGGCTCATGCTTGTAATCCCAGCACTTTGGGAGGTGGAGGCAGGCAGATCATGAGGTCAGGAGTTGGAGACTGGTCTGGCCAACATGGTGAAATCCCGTCTCTACTAAAAATATAAAGAATTAGCTGGTGACTACTCAGGAGGCTGAGGCAGGATAATCGCGTGAACCTGGGAGGCCAAGGTTGCAATGAGCTGAGATCGTGCCATTGCACTCCAGCACGAGTGACACTGCAAGACTCTGTCTCTAAATAAATAAATAAATAAAGCCTACTTGATTTTGGCATATTAACTTTTTGCTGTGCTACTGGATTCAGTTTGCTATGTTTTATTGAGGATTTTTGCATCTATGTTCATCATGGATATTGGCCTGAAGTTCTCCTTTTTTGTTGTGTCTTTGCCAGATTTTGGTATTAGGCAGTTGCTGGCTTCATAGAGTGAATTAGGGAGGAGCCCCTCCTCCTCGATTTTTTTGGAATAGTTTTAGTAGGATTGGTACTAGTTCTTTTTGTACAACTGGTAGAATTCAGCTGTGAATCCATCTGGTGCAGGACTTTTTTGGTTGGTAGGTTTTATTATTATTATTATTGCAGAGCTCAGTATTGGTCTATTCAGAGTTTTAATCTCTTCCTGATTCAGTCTTGGGAGATTGTGTGTTTCCAGGAATTTGTTTGTTTCCTCTAGATTTTCTATTTTGTGTGTGTAAGTTGGTCATAGTATTCTCTGAGGATCTTTCGTATTTCTATGGGATTGGTTGTAATATCATCTTTGTCATTTCTGATTATGCTTATTTGGATCTCTTTTTTTGTTGTTAATCTAGCTAGAGGTCTACCAATCTTGTTTATTTTTTTATAAGAACCAACTCTTGGTGTCATTGACCTTTTGTATAGATTTTTGCATCTGAGTTTCATTCAGTTCTTCTTTAATTTTAGTTATTTATTTTCTTCTGCTAGCTTTAGGGTTGGTTTGTTCTTTTTTCCTAGTTCCTTTAGGTCCAAAGTTAAATAGTTAATTTGAGCTCTTTCTAACTTCTTGATGAAGGTATTTAGTACTACAAACTTTCCTCTTAACATGTTCAGCTACACCCTGGATATTTTGGTATGTTGTGTCTCTATTTTCATTAATTTCAAAGAATTGTTTGATTTCTGCCTTAATTTTGTTGTTAACCCAGAAGTTATTCAGGAGCAAGTTGTTTAATTTCCATGTAACTGTGTAGTTTTGAGAGGTCTTCTTGATATTGATTTATATTTTTATGCACTGTGATCTGAGAATATGCTTGGTATGATTTCAAGTTTTTGAATTTATTGAGACTTGCTTTATGACTGAGCATGTGTTCGATCTTAGAATATGTTCCATGTGGAGAAGAGAAGCATATATATTCTGTGGTTGTTGGTTGCAGTGTTCTATAAATGTTTATTATGTCTAGCTGGTGAAGTGTTAAGTCCATAGTTTCTTTGTTAGTTTTCTGCCTTGATGGTATGTCTAATGCTGTCAGTGGGATGCTGAAGCCTCACTGCATTATTATGTGGTTGTCTAAGTCTTTTCATAGGCCAAGGAGAACTTGTTTTATGAATCTGGCTACTATAGTACTGGGTGCATATATGTTTGGTATAGTTAAGCCTTCTTGTTCAATTAAACCTTTATCATTATGTAATGTCATTCTGTGTTCTCCTTAATTTTTGTTGGTTTAAAATCTGGGTTATTTTATATGGGAATAGTGACTCCTGCTCTTTTTTGTTTTTTGTTTGAATAGTGAATCTTTCTCCATTCTCCATCCCTTTACTTTGAGCCCATGTGTACCATTACATGTTAGATGGGTGTTAGCTTGCCACTCTATGGCTTTTATGTGGGATGTTTAGCTCATTTACATTCAGGGTTATTATTATTATTATTCTTTTTTTTTTTTTTTTGAGATGGAGTCTTGCTCTGTCACCCAGGCTGGAGTGCAGTGGCATGATCTCGGCTCACTGCAAACTCCGCCTCCAGGGTTCACACCATTCTCCTGCCTTAGCCTGCCGAGTAGCTGGGACCACAGGCACCCACCACCACGCCTGGCTATTTTTTTGTATTTTTAGTAGAGACGGGGTTTCACTGTGTTATCGAGGATGGTCTCGATCTCCTGACCTCGTGATCCGCCCACCTCGGCCTCCCAAAGTGCTGGGATTACAGGTGTGAGCCACTGCACCCGGCAGGGTTATTATTAATATGTGAGATATTGATCCTGTCATCATGTTGTTAGCCGGTTGTTATGTAGAGTTGTGATTGCTTTGTAGTCCCTGTGGGCTATGTGCCTATGTGTGTTTTTGTGGTAGCAGGTGCCATTCTTTCAATTCCATGTTTAGCACTCCCTTAAGGACCACTTGTGAAGCTGGTCTAGTTAAAATGAATTCCCTCAGCATTTGCTTTTCTGAGAAGGGTTTTATTTCTCCTTCACTTATGAATCTTTGTTTGATGGGATATGAAATTCTTGGTTGAAATTTCTTTTATTTAAGAATGCTGAAAATAGTACCCCAATCTCTTCTGGCTTGTAAGGTTTCTGCTGAGAGGTTTGCTGCTAGCCTGATGGGTTTCCCTCTGTGCATGAATTGACTTTTCTCTCTTCCTTTAAGATTTTTTTTTTTACCTTGACCTTGGTGAATCTGATGACTATGTGCCTTTGGGATGGTTGACTTATATGGTGTCTAACCAAGGTTCTCTGTATTTATTCGTTTTGCATGTCATCCTCTCTAGCAACATTAGGGAAATTTTCATGGACTGTATCCTCAAATATATTTTCTGAGTTGTTTATTCTCTCTCTCTCAGGAATACCATTGAGTCATAGATTTGGTCTCTTTATATAATCCTGTATTTCTCAGAAGTTTTATTCATTTTTAAAAATTATTTTTCTTTATTTTTGTCCAACTGAGTTGATTCGAAGAACTGGTCTTTGAGCTCTGAGATTCTTTCCTCAGCTTCGATCCTTCTGTTAATACTTTTGATTATATTATGAAATTCTTGTAGTGAATTTTTCAGCTCTAGAAGTTCAATTTGGTTTTTTCTTAAATGGCTACTTCATCTTTCAGCTCTTAGATCATTTTACTAGATTCCTTGGAATCCTTGGGTTGGGTTTCAACTTTCTCCTGAATCTCCATCAGATTCCTTGTCATCCAGAGTCCACATTCTATGTCTGTCATTTCAGTCATTTTTGATTGGTTAAAAACCATTGCTGGGGAGCTAGTGGACTTGTTTGGAGGTAAGGGTACACTCTGGCTTTTTGCATTGCCAGAACTCTTGAGTTGGTTCTTTCTCATCTGAGAAGGTTGGTGTTCCTTTAATTGTGGTGTAAATTGAGTACAGTTAGTTGGTTTCGTTTCTGGATGTTTTCAGAGGGCCAGTGCTCTATGCAGGTTCTTTATTTGCGGCTGAATTCTTACCCTTGGTCTTATAGGAGGTTATATTAGCAAAGCATTTTTGTTGTTGTAGTTTGGGCTGCAATCCAGTAGATGAAGCTTAAGCATATTTGCTGGTAGAGGCTCTTACTCTGCTGCATGGCTCCTTTGTATTTCCTGCCACTTGCAAGCTTGCTCTGTGGTGCAGTGGCAAGAGAGGTGACCCCTTTGCCGAGTTTACTCCTGGGCCTTGGGGGAGCTCCTTCCAATCACTGGCACTGTACCTGCATTTCTTTTGTTAGGTGTTTGGGCTGCAGGGTTCCCTCAGTCAGAGGCTGAAGTAGGGAGATAGACCATACCTTTTCAGTCTGGCTCTGTGGAGAAAGGCATGCCTATTCCTGCTGCAGCCCATGAACCCATGTGACTCAACCCTCTTAGTGCTCTGAGAGTGTGGGCTCCATTCCCACTCGAGTGCCTTAGTATTCCTAGGCTATGCACTGCAGCCTTGGGGAGAGATCAGGCTTTTTGTTCCTTCCCCACCTTGGGGGCAGCAGGGGTGGGGCTGCAGTGGCAGCAATGGCATACAGCCAGCCAGTTACCTCAGGGGGTGCCACCCCAAAGAAATGCATAGCCATGGCTAATTTGAGTGATCAGCTAGGGATGGGGCAGCTGTGCTGTGGGCCCAAGCTTGGGAGTAGGTGGCGGGGGGGGGGCTCTGCCTAGGGAAGACTAAAGAGGATAGTTTGGCCTCTTCTCCATAGGATGGCTGTGGTGTGCTGTAGGCTTGCAACAACAATCAGGCTGTTTGTTCCCTTTCTAACCTGGGTGTTGGGGGTGATGGGTGGCTACTATGGTGGTGGCAATGACAGAGGGCCTGTCAGTTGTCTCTGGAAACTCCACCCCAGAGAAATGCAGAACCACCACTAACTGATCAGGTGGGAGTGGCGCAGCTGCTCTGGGGGCCTAAGCTGGAAGGCCCTGCCCAATCAGGAGCAGCAAGTTCAGAGATCTGCATGGAAAACAGTCTGGCCACCTTACTGTATGACAGCTGTGGCATGCTGGAGGCCAATGACAGTTCTTAGATTCTTTACTCTCTCCCCAGCTTGAGGAGGCCAGCAGGGGCAGGGGCTGTAGCAGTGGCAATTACAGCAGGCTTGTTAGTTGCCTCTGGGAGCTCCATCCCAGAGGAAAGAAGAGCGATGACCAGCTGGAATGTTCAGGTTGGAGTGAGGTGGCTGTGGTTGGACCTTGCCTGATGAGGTACAGTCTGCAGTTCATCCTCTCCTCAGCACTGTGCATGTGGTACCTATCCTAGAGGTGCACAAGAGAGCCTGAGCTCCTTTGTTGGTAGGGCTATGGCAGCTGGTACCAACATGCTTGGGGATCCAAGGCTCATGGAGCTCAATGTGGGCTTCAGTGGTAGCTCTGCACAGACTCCACAAGCTCTCTTTGTCAATCTGGAAGCCCAGGGGAGCCGGGGGCCTCTCCTGTGCCCAAGATTACAAAGCTCATGCAGACATGTGCTCCCTAGGGACTCTCACTCATCCTTACCTTGCAGCTGGGAGCCTCCTCTGGCTCTGCACCAATCCTGGGTGGGCAGCTGTCCTGCCTTGCTCTTCTTTGCTTTCTGTGGGTCGCTGTTGCTTCTTTGATGAATCAAAACATGGCCACCTGTATGATCCACTTGCAGGATTAGTGTTTATTTGCCACTCTGCCTCTTCTCCATGAGAGCGGCATGCACTAACTGCTTCTAGTCAGCCATCTTGGCAAGTCAGCCATCATGGCATTTCTTTTACTGACTTTCTTAATTATCTTGACAAAACGCAGAATATTTCCTTGGCCTAAAAGGTAAAAACAAAACAAACAAAAAACCTTTTCACAATTTCCTATTAAAAGTAGACCAGTACCTCAAGAAAAAGTTGTTTTAACATAAAGGATGAAATTCTAATTTCCCTTCATAGTGTTTTTGATATTAATGCTTAATTTTTAGAAAAATTTATAAATAGCACATCTAATCTTAGCTAGCTTAATCACATATAAAATTTCTTTCCCAAGGTTTCTCTTCCACAGAGTTTTTGTATTAGTCCATTCTCAATGAAGAGATAGCCAAGACTGGGTAATTTATAAAGGAAAGAGGTTTAATTGGCTCACAGTTCCGCACGGCTGGGGAAGCCCCAGGAAACTTATAATCATGTTGGAAGGCAAAGGAGAAGCAGGCACTTCTTCACAGGGCAGCAGGATGGAGTGAGTGCAAGCAGGGGAGCTAGATGCTTATAAAACCATCAGATCTTGTGAGACTCACTCACTATCATGAGAACAGCATGGGGGAAACCACCCCCATGATTTGATTATCTCCACCTGGTCCTGCCCTTGACATGTGGAGATTATGGGGATTACAATTCAAGATGAGATTTTGGGTGGAGACACACTAAACCATATCACTTTCTAATATCCAGTTAGTTTTTTTCCCAAATATTTCTTTCTCATTTTGGACCAATCATTCTACTCTAGAACAAAAATTATTCTCTTTTTGTTTTAACAAAACAATACACATCCTCATAACTTATGCTTTTCCTTACCAAAAGTGCATCTTACCTGTATTGTATACTTGCATATAAAGTTTTTTCCTTATTATTTCTAGTAATTTTAGTTACATATTTTAATTAGAATTCTTAGCCCTTTATGACCTTAATTTCTAGTGAACACTAGGAAGCAAGCAAGTGTGAATATCATACCAGCAGTCTACAGATTGGAAAACCTGTGAATTATAATTCTAGGAGCATGTACTTTTTTATAATATATTTTTTCAATGTGGCACAGAACATTTATTAACAGTCCCAACTGTCTTTAGTCTCTCTGTAGTAAGAAACTGTAGAGGAAGCAAATTTTTATTTCTATCATGTTAGGGCTTTTTTTTTTTTTTCCCATCCTTCGTAAGAATGTTAAAAGTTTCTGGTATAGAAAGGACATTTTTCACATGGGAATTCTATCTTACCTCTATTTAACTCTTGCTTTTAACAATTATGCTTGAAATGCTCATAAAGATGAGACATTAAATAGCCATCACCTTAAGTTATTTTTCTTGATGACAAGCTATGTCACATAGAGATAACATGAACTTATTTTACTAAATAAGCCTAGGGAAGAAGAGTTGTGCATCTGTATTATACTAAATGCTGACAACTCTGAAGGTATGCCTGAGTTAATCAAGCCAATATACTTTTATTAGCTACTATTTACCCAAGATTATCCAAGATTAAGTCAACTTGAAAAATATTTTAGGTTTGTTTCTAAGGGTTTAAGGAATACCTATTTTACATAAGCGCTTATTTTTCTTTAAGCCAATTAAATAGTTCTCTTTTACAACTTAATTTTGGCAATACCATAAGGAAAAAGAAATATATTACACATTCATAACATACATACTGACATATATAAATATAAACATAAAAACAGATCTTGTAGTATTCATTTAAAAATTTTAGCCAGGTGCCAAATACAATAACACAAAGCTCACTAATCTGGAAGTGAATTAAGACTTAAGATTTTTTCCATTAGCCTTCTCTAAGGAATCTTTTAAAGAGGAAATCTTTGATTCATTTCATATCTTAGATATTTAATACTTCTGTGTATCCGTTAAAGAATGTGTCCCATTGCTTTTGTGGTGTGTTGGATCCTTTCTTCTCTAATGTGTCTCACAAGTGACCAGTTTTATCTGGGTTAAAACTTCACTGTGGCCACTGTAATTCTAGCTTGTCCTTAGTAAGGTTAACACATTTTAAAAAATGCACAGGTTCTGGGACCATAATTTTTGTACACGGAGAAAATTGTGCTTATTTTTGGTGTTTTTAAAGTGATACATTGGGTTGACATACATTGTGCACATGGACCCTAAAACAAAGTATAATAATAATTAAAAAAAGAAGAAGCTAGCAGGCAGCTTCACTGATATTTCTTTAAGGCAAGTTTTTCTTTTCATTTTTCTTTATCATTGTCTTCATCTTCTTCTCTCTCCTTTCACTCCTCCTCTGAAGGTATTCAGGAAGAAGATGGCAACATGTAGGCAATAGTCTTTCCACCACTGGAGATGTTTTATCGTATTCAGAGAAACTAAATGAGATATACCAGAATCCTCGCATACTCAAGTCCTGCAGTTGGCCCTGCAGAACCTTCATATATACAAAAGCCCTTCATATATGCAGATTTCCATTCCTGCAAATATTGTATTTTCAATATGTGTTTGGTTGAAAAATATCAGCTTAGAAGCTGATATTATAAGCTTGTAAACTGATATATTAAGCAGACCTACGCAGTTCAAACCCATATTGTTCAAGGGTCAACTGTATATTTGCAGGTCACCTTTCATCTGAAGGACTTTCATGTCTACTACACAGGTTGTTATAATGATCTATTGTTGAAAATGTTCTTTGCAATTTATAGAAACATGAGAGTACAGCTTGTATGGCTCAACAGAATTCTGATAAACTCTAGGAGTAAAAAGAGAGAAGAAATAAAGGCAGGTTTGAAGAATGAGAAAGAAATGATAGTCTTTTAGACAAGGAGTTAAGTATTCAATTCGCCATATTTTTGAATTCCACCAAGCTTTGGAACACTCTCTTTGGCCCAGAAAACTATCAGGAAACCGTACTTGAGCTAGGCTGCAAGTGAATGTTTGCTATACTTTTGATTTGTTATGGTCCTGTGTAGGAGAGAAAATGCTAAGCAAATAGTTGCACATTGCACTGTAAGGAAATAAAAAATGTATTAGAAGTGAATCAGTTGACCTCATGTTGTTTCATTAGAAGTAATTTCTTTTGGATTGTCTCATTGCCTATACATGTTCTTCCTTTGCATCTTAACAACAACTCTGTCATGAGTAGTCTGTGACTAGCTTATTTTTTCCACTTTTGCTCCCCATGAACATGATAAGGACCTCTTCCACTCTTTATGGGGCCTGTGTTTTGCATCCTGCAAAGACCAAACACAGTTACATTGAATCCATCCTTTTCTTTAGAGGAACATTTCTCAAATTATCTCTAATTTTTTGGTGTTTTACAGTAAAATGGATCAGGTCTAAGGGTTCTCTAAGAGAATTTAGCATTTGACATTTTTATTTTTATAGCAATTGAAATACATCGTACAACCGTATTCAGAAAGGGCATTATATCAGACACTGCCAGGCTATTTTAGATGTTTGTCATTTTTTATCATAGTTTTTGGCCTTAATAATAAGTATTATTATTTTACTTATTGCCAGTGAGTGATAGGATAGAGCTTCACTAAATGCTTAAACGATGTGCTTGGATCCCCACATAGATACACAGTTATAATATTCCTTAGGGCTTTGCTATAGCCATATAGAGGAAAGGATAATTCAGTCATCCCAGTGCACATGGTACCCTGGGCATGCTGAACTCAAAAGAATCTATACTACAGCAGCTATAGGCACAATGTAAGTACCAATTTAGTCTCATCAAAAATCATCACTTTATATTAAATTCATATCACTGATTTGAATTTTATTGGCCAACCTTTTTAAGTTTTATATATGTTAAGATTCTATAATTATATAGAACTCAAAGTGTAAGAAAAGTTATTGCTAGTTTTATGTGGGTGCATATATAGGTAATATAATAAAAAATAATTTAGGTTGAAGGTTTATGTGATAACTTTTCTCCTTATAAGGGTTTTTTCCTGGAGTGATATCATTAAAGCATTTAAAACAGATTTTATGAAGTAACTACTGGTACTAGAGGAAAGAGCTAAACTCCATTCTGATTTGTGCAGAGTGACTGGGTATTCAGGGAGAATAAGGGAGTAAGGAAGAGGAACAGCAGGGGCCTGAGCAGAGTCAAGGAAGTGAAAAATTACAAGAATCAGGAAGTGGAGGTTGGTCCCTGTAAACTCATGTGGGTTTGTTATCTGGTGCTCATCAAAGTTAGACTCTCCTAACCTTCCTTAGAGATTGGGAGACAAGAGCCCTATCTTCAGGCATTGGCTGGAAGAAACAGTCAATTCTTCTGTCTACCTTGAGTTTTCTCAGGCAGGAACTTTAAGGGGTAGGAGGGTAGGACCATCCTAGGGTTGTGGCCTTGGGCTTTTAGAAACTATTAATACATTCGTGTTTGTTAAAGTCTTTATAGGTCAATGTTGAGGCCGAGCTGAGAAGAGTACTCAAAGGAACCTGGATAGACTTTGATTAAAGAGAGAATCTTTGTCAGTGATAATTACAGAATGGCACTTTCTTATAAACAGTGACTGCTATGTATTAACTGTTGTTAAATGAGCTTGATTTTAATATATTAGCTGAAAAAATATGAAAGATTATGCTCTTCATTTCAGGGCCGAGATCTGGATGATAAAATACAGGAATATAAACAAGCTGGAAAAATCTTTCCAGAAAATCAAATAATAGAATGGTTTATCCAGCTGCTGCTGGGAGTTGACTACATGCATGAGAGGTATGTTCATTTGCTACTGGGAACATGATATAGTTGTAACAGTCATGTTTGAACTTGAAAAGTGAATTTTTTTTTCTATAATTGAAAGAAAACAAGTTCAAAGGGTATATGGCTATAATTAAACATCTATAATATGTTTTTCCTTGAGAAAACTGTTGAATGATTATATCTAGAGGATTTACTTGCATAGCTTTTTGTTGCTGTTCTAAAACTCAAGTTGGCCTTGAATATAAGACAGAAATTTGTATTAAACACATTTCATTATGTCTGATCATGTCCTGTGAATTACAGGAAGTTCTCAGAAACCTTTGGCATCCTACGAATTTATTGTATCTTACAGCAGGCTTGAGTTGTAAATACCTTAGTATGCCACAAATGAATTGTGTGGTCACCTTGGAATGTGTCAGTGCACACTTAGCTAGGTTCACATCCCAAAAGAGCTCAGTAATTGAGACAGAATGTATTCTTTCACCTCAGAGAGATAAGTATTCAGATAGAAAGTCAGTTTTGATATGAAGTATCTGATAATGAAGTCAATTATTTCTATGATTTACATTTACAATCTCTGCCTCAAAAATGTATTTTAAAACTTTTAATGAATTTTTATAGGTCAAAAGTAAGAAGTTTTAGAAGTTAAATGTTTTAGAGACCCATAAAATGATATGAACATGTTTGAAAAGATGAACATACATAGACAAAAAAGAAGTGGATACCCTGCGGTGTCTATGGTCGCTTTCACCTTGGAAGTGGGCGTTAACACACGGTACCATTCTTCTTGAATGAAAGGGGGTAATTTATAAGGCACACCAAGGTCTAACTATCCATGGATGTCAGATTGCTTAAATGTGTCATCTGTACTTTCTGACAGCATAAAAAGTAATAAGATTATTCTGTAATTCGCCATGTATCTTCTAAAACACGTGCTTGTTGATACAGTTAGCTACTGATTTAGTGACACCTCATAACAATCTGTTGGATGATGTCAAACTATCTTAAGAAATCTTTTATTAAAAGATTATTTGACTTAAATGAATCAAATAATCTTTTAATAAGCTACCTAAAGCTACTGACTGTAAAACTTCTGTGTACGTACATTTATATTGGTACTTCCTTTATTTCTTAGCATATTGTTAGGTTATATGCAATAAAAACAACTAAAAAACAGCACATATTAAGATGCTAACTATGGTATTCTATGCACAAAATACAAAACTGGAATTTGGTTGATTTAAGAACCCAAATATTTTTGATACCTTTAAGACTGCTTAGTAATAGTTAAAATAAATGAGTTTAAAATAACCCTTTGAACAGAGGCTTATAATTTTTTAATCCTTTAATATTCAAAGAAAGTCATTAAATGAGACTAAATATTTGGATATTTGTGAATCTGTGGATCTGAAATACAATCCTTTGTGATTCAGGTAACAAGTGATGGTGCTTCTTAGTCATGTTGTTATAACCAATTACTGTAAAGTTTTTATGTACAGAGAAATTACAGTTTTATATTTCAGTTCATTCATTCCTTCATTAGGTAGTGATACATTAAAAATAAGTCTCAACCTCAAAGAGCTGTTAGTAAGCTAGCAGACATAAAGCATGTACCCTTATAACTATAAGCCATGTACCATGGTGGATGTGCATAATTCAGTGTCTCCACTATTCACTAGATTCATGACCTTGAGCAAGCTGGTCATGAAAGCAAGCTCTCCTCTCTGAACCTGTTTCCTCATCTATTAGATTGGTGCGAAAGTAATTGTGGTTTTTGCCATTATTTTTAATGACAAAAGCCATAATTATTTTTGTACCTCCCTAATATAAAGTAAGGTTAATAATAGGACCCTCCTTGCTTACATTAAAGGGTAGAAAATATGCATTGAGATATTAGACAGTTTAAAAGTTTGCAAAATGTTAAGCTCTATGTAATGTTGTTATAATTTAATATAGAAATGAGAGCACAGACATCAAAAGGGGATTTAAAAATGATGACAGTAACAAGTGTTAAGCATATGGAGCACCTGGAATTATTTTATATTGTTAATAGGGTATACATTGATAGAAACACTTTTGAGAAATGTTTGGCAATACTTTCTAAGCCAAACATACAAATAGCTATGACCCAGTAATTCTATTCCTAAGGGTAGGAATGAGTGCTGATGTCCAACAAAAGGTATGTAGAAATGTCCATAGAAGCCTTTTTTGTAATAGTGAAAACACTAAAAAATATTCATCTGCAGTGGAATGGTTGCATGAGTGTGGTATGGCCCTATAGTGGGCTTTTTAAATTACTATTCTATAATTTAAAAACAATACACAATTGACAATAAGCATGACCTGGGTGAATCTCAGAGATCAGAGGTAGGATGAAAGAAGCCAGATGCAAAAGGGTGTATACTGCATGACTACATTTATATGAAGTTCAAAAATAGGCAAAACTAATCTAAGATAAGTCAGAATAGTGATTACTCTTGCAAAGAGGTTTTGCCTGGAAGGGGCAAAAAGAAACCTGGGATGTTAGAAATGTTCTATATCTTAATCTGGATGGAGGATTACAAGAGTGGTACAGATGTTGATATATATGTAAAAAATCATCAAATTTAAGATTTTTGCATTTTAATGTAAGTTATACTCTAGTTTAAAACAAGTGATAAAAGTGCCAAGAAAAGTACAATTTAGTGTTACAGGAGATCAGAAGAGAGATAATGTTTTCATTTGGAGAATCAATGGAGGCTTCTTCTTGGAAGAAGTAGCACTTGACCCAAGGTAGGTTTCGACTATGATGAAAAATGGGTCAGAGCTTTCCAGATATAGGGAACAGAGCACAGCCACAGAGTTGGGAAAACATGGAACTTTTAGAGAGAATCGTGAGTAGTTCTATTGGGAAAGCTCTTGGAGTAATGAATAAAGTTGTTGGCAAAGGTAGGCTGAGGTCAAGAGGGCTTTATTTTGGAGCATAGACATTGAACTTCACAAGAGCTTTTTGAGTGGAGTTATATAATATTGTCAGAGCTTGCTTCAGGAAGGTTAGGAAGGTTAGATGATAAATTATACCAAGGAGAGAAGGTAACTTGGGTTATCAGTCAAGAACCTTTTATAATATCCATGCATGAGATTCTGAGACCTAAACCAAGCTGGCAGAGGTGGGTAGAATGAGGAAAGATGAGAATGAACTCAGTAAGTTGAAGTGACTGGACTTGCAATTAAGTGTATCTGTGAGATGTGATAGAAGGTCAAAGATGAACCTGAGGTTTTGTGCCTGGATGAATGAGAAGTTGGAAAGACAGGTTTGAAACAATGGTGATGAGTTTAATTATGAATATGCTGGGTAGAATATGGAGAGAGAGTAAGGAGAGGGAGGAGAAAGAGAGAATGAGAATGAGAGAAGGAAGTTAGAAGTGAGGCTCTGGATCTTAGGGAACCATTAGGGCTTGACTTTGTTTGGGTTCCTACAATATCAGAGCCCTGAAACAAAGACTAGGGTACAAATAGAATTTTAGGAGGTAATCTTAGAAATCAGAAGCCAATAAGTGGGAAGAGTGAGAAGGAGAAGCCAGAAAAGCTGTGCAGAATGCATGATTGAACTAGTGGCTGCTGTGGGTAGAGGGATGCAGAGGCAGGACTCTTCTAATAGTGTTTTAAGTTTTGGATTTCTCTTCCTGCATTCTTTCCTGGCTTTTTGGGAAAAAAAGAAAAAAAGAAAAAAAGAAAAAAAAAAGCAGGCCGGGCACAGTGGCTCACGTCTGTAATCCCAGCACTTTGGGAGGCCAAGGCGGGTGGATCACGAGGTCAGGAGTTCGAGACTAGCCTGGCCAACATAGTGAAACCCCATCTCTACTGAAAATACAAAAAATTAGCCAGGTGTGGTGGCGGGCACCTGTAATCCCAGCTACTTGGAGGCTGAGGCAGGAGAATGGCTGGAACCTGGGAGGTGGAGGTTGCAGTGAGCTGAGATTGCACCATTGTATTCTAGCCTGGGTGACAGTGCAAGACTCCATCTCAAAAAAAAAAAAAAAAAAAAAAAGCAACCTTGCTTAATTTAACTATTGTTTTCTAGCACTATTATGAATTTCCTCTTGAAAAATTTCTTGTATTTCTGGGAATTTGGAGTGAGGAGGGGGAGGAAGGTGTCTTCATCTTGATCCGATTTTAGAATGGTTTTTAAATGGAGCAGTTATATATATATTATTCCTGATTGTAAATGTGTAATCTATGTTTCACTTCTGTTGGTTTTCAATATTTAATTTAGTATAAAACATGTTTCCTTCAGAAAATAAACTTATTTATCTTAATTATCTGTCTTAAAACTTTTTAAATCCAAAAGAATGATTTTTTTTAGCATATGACATAAACATTTATAAATAATGATGTTAAAAAGCCAAGACTATTCACAGTTCACTGAAAGCTACTTTGAGAACGTAGCACTAAAACATGTTCTTGCTGAAGGGAGTCATGCTGTATTAACGAAACTCCAGTGTCAGTGGCTTACAGCAACAATCATTTCCTGCTCATGTTGCATATTGACAGATATGGGTCATCTGCAAGTCTGCTCTACATGTCTTCGTTCCAGTACTCAAACTGAAGGGGCAGGCCCTATCCAGGACAGGCTTTACTCCTGGTAGAGGGAAAAGCAAGAGAGTTGGAAACCTCTTGCTCAGACATGACAATCATGCGGTCTGCTCACATGTCATTAACCAGAGAAGTCACATGACCACTCTTAATGTCAGAGGGGTGGAGATGCCTCTTCCTCCCAAAGGGACCGCTCACTGCAAGGAATAAGAAGCGTGAATACTTTGGAACAAGAATAAGTCTACTACAATGTTTCACTCAGCTTTAAACTAAAATCTTTCAAATTAACAGCTGATAAATATAGGCTTGTCTACAAAGCATTATTCTAGTTTTCTCCTTATATGATCTATGGTATATATTAAAGTATATTTTGAAAATTACATAAATTGGCTTACATATGAGTTAAGATTACCTTGGAAACAATACATGTGAAGAGGTTACGTTTGTTGCAAATGCCTTGCAAAAATTTCAGTTTATATATATGATGGTTGATTTTATGTGTCAAGTTGACTGGGCAGTAGATGCCCAGAATTACACATTGTTTATAGGTATTTCTTTGAAGATGGTTCTGGATGAGATTAGCATGTGAATCTGTGGACTCAGTAAAGTAGATTGCTCTCCACAGTGTGGGCAGGCATCATCCAATCCCTTGATAGCTTGAATGGAACAAAAGACAGAGGAAGGAGGAATTTGCCCCCTTGTTCCTGCCTCACTACTTAAGCTAGACATCTCATCTTCTCCTACCCTCGGACTGGGATTTACACCATTGGCTCCCCTGGTTCTCAGTCCTTTGGACAGGGCCTGAATTACGCTATTGGCTTCCTGGGTCTCCAGCTTGTAGACAGCAGATTGTGGGACTTCTCAGCCTCCCTAATTCATGAGCCAATTCTTCATAATAAATCATGTATCATTAGAACCCAGACTAATACAGTGCAGCCATAGAGGAGATAAAGAAGACCCTGGAAACACTAAGAAGAATGAAGTTACAGAAAAAGTGAAGAATCTGTTCACTCCTTTGGAGCTTTCCTGTATTTATTTTAATTTGGTTTATTTATACATTATTCTAAATCTATAACATATGGCATAAACACATAAATAATGATGTTAAAAGCTGAGAAAATTCACAGTTCACTAGAAGCTGTCTTGAGAATGTTGCACTGAAACCCATTCCTGTTCTGGGCAGGGAGTTCAGTTAATGTCAATTTCTTAAGATAAAGGACAGAGCAGCCTCTCTGCAGAGAGCCCACCTGCTGGTGGTCTCAAGGCCTTGCTGAATTTGGTGCTTTCCAAGTGGAGGAGAGAACAGGGCTGGGTACTTACTCCAAGACAGCTTCCTCATCACTTCACTGCCCATGGATTTCCCAGCCAACTTGGTGAGGTATTGTGGTAGAGTGGCTAAAATGTTCCCTGAAAGGTAGTGTTTTCTTTTTTTTTTTTTTTTAGTATACTTTAAGTTCTAGGATATATGTACACAATGTGCAGGTTTGTTACATATGTATACATGTGCCATGTTGGTGTGCTGCACCCATTAACTCGTCATTTACATTAGGTATATCTCCTAATGCTATCCCTCGCCTTCCCCCCACCCTATGACAGGCCCCAGTGTGTGATGTCCCACCCTGTGTCCAAGTGTTCTTATTGTTCAATTCTCACCTAAGAGTGAGAACATGCAGTGTTTGCTTTTCTGTCTTTCTGATAGTTTGCTCAGAATGATGGTTTCCAGCTTCTTCCATGTCCCTACAGAGAACATGAACACATCTTTTGTATGGCTGCATAGTATTCCATGGTGTATATGTGCCACATTTTCTTAATCCAGTCTATCACTGATGGAGATTTGGGTTGGTTCCAAGTCTTTGCTATTGTGAATAGTGCCACAATAAACATACGTGTGCATGTGTCTTTATAGCAGCATGATTTATACTCCTTTGGGTATATGCCCAGTAATGGGATGGCTGGGTCAAATGGTATTTCTAGTTCTAGATCCTTGAGGAATTGCCACACTGTCTTCCACAATGGTTGAACTAGTTTACAGTCCCACCAACAGTGTAAAAGTGTTCCTATTTCTCCACATCTTCTCCAGCACCTGTTGTTTCCTGACTTTTGAATGATGGCCATTCTACCTGGTGTGAGATGGTACCTCATTATGGTTTTGATTTGCATTTCTCTGATGGCCAGTGATGAGGAGCATTTTTTCACGTGTCTGTTGGCTGCATAAATGTCTTCTTTTGAGAAGTGTCTGTTCATATCCTTTGCCCACTTTTTGATGGGGTTGTTTGATTTTTTCTTGTAAATTTGTTTAAGTTCTTTGTAGATTCTGGATATTAGCCCTTTGTCAGTTGGGTAGATTACAAAAATTTTCTCCCATTCTGTAGGTTGCCTGTTCACTCTGATGGTAGTTTCTTTTGCTGTTCAGAAGCTCTTTAGTTTAATTAGATCCCATTTGTCAATTTTGCCTTTTGTTGCCATTGCTTTTAGTGTTTTAGACATGAAGTCCTTGCCCATGCCTATGTCCTGAATGGTATTGCCTAGGTTTTCTTCTAAGGTTTTTATGGTTTTAGGTCTAACATGTAAGTCTTTAATCCATCTTGAATTAATTTTAGTATAAAGTGTAAGGAAGGGACCCAGTTTCAGCTTTCTACATATGGCTAGCCAGTTTTCCCAGCATCATTTATTAAATAGGGAATCCTTTCCCCATTTCTTGTTGTCATCAGGTTTGTCAAAGATCAGATGGTTGTAGCTGTGTGGTATTATTTCTGAGGGCTCTGTTCTGTTCCACTGGTCTATATCTCTGTTTTGGGACCAGTTCCATGCTGTTTTGGTTACTGTAGCCTTGTAGTATAGTTTGAAGTCAGGTAGCGTGATGCCTCCAGCTTTGCTCTTTTGGCTTAGGATTGTCTTGGCAATGTGGGCTCTTTTTTGGTTCCATATGAACTTTAGTTTCTTTTCCCAATTCTGTGAAGAAAGTCATTGGTAGCTTGATGGGGATGGCATTGAATCTATAAATTAGCTTGGGCAGTATGGCCATTTTCATGATATTGATTCTTCCTATCCATGAGCATGGAATGTTCTTCCATTTGTTTGTATCCTCTTTTATTTCATTGAGCAGTGGTTTGTAGTTCTCCTTGAAGAGGTCCTTCACATCCCTTGTAAGTTGGATTCCTAGGTATTTTATTCTCTTTGAAGCAATTGTGAATGGGAGTTCACTCATGATTTGGCTCTCTGTCTGTTATTGGTGTACAGGAATGCTTGTGATTTTTGCACATTGATTTTGTATCCTGAGATTTTGCTGAAGTTGCTTATCAGTTTAAGGAGATTTGGGGCTGAGACGATGGGGTTTTCTATGTATACGATTATGTCATCTGCAAACAGGGACAATTTGACTTCCTCTTTTCCTAATTGAATACCCTTTATTTCTTTCTCCTGCCTGATTGCCCTGATCAGAACTTCCAATGCTATGTTGAATAGGAGTGGTGAGGGAGGGCATCCCTGTCTTGCACCAGTTTTCAAAGGGAATGCTTCCAGTTTTTGCCCATTCAGTATGATATTGGCTGTGGGTTTGTCCTAAATAGCTCTTATTATTTTGAGATACATCCCATCAATACTTAGTTTATTGAGAGTTTTGGGCACGAAGGGCTGTTGAAGTTTGTCGAAGGCCTTTTCTGCATCTATTGAGATAATCATGTGGTTTTTGTTTGTGGTTCTGTTTATATGATGGATTATGTTTATTGATTTGCATATGTTGAACCAGCCTTGCATCCCAGGGATGAAGCCAACTTGATCGTGGTGGATAAGTTTTTTGATTTGCTGCTGGATTCGGTTTGCCAGTATTTTATTGAGGATTTTTGCATCGATGTTCATCAGGGATATTGGTCTAAAATTCTCTTTTTTTGTTGTGTGTCTGCAGGCTTTGGTATCAGGATGATGCTGGCCTCATAAAATGAGTTAGGGAGGATTCCCTCTTTTTCTATTGATTGGAATAGTTTCAGAAGGAATGATACCAGCTCCTCTTTGTACCTCTGGTAGAATTCAGCTGTGAATCCATCTGGTCCTGGGTTTTTTTTGGTTGGTAGGCTATTAATTATTGTCTCAATTTCAGAGCCTGTTATTAGTCTATTCAGGGATTCAAATTCGTCCTGGTTTAGTCTTGGGAGGGTGTATGTGTCCAGGAATTTATCCATTTGTTCTAGATTTTCTAGTTTATTTGCATAGAGGTGTTTATAGTATTCTCTGATGGTAGTTTGTATTTCTGTGGGATCGGTGATGATATCCCCTTTATCATTTTTTGTTTGCATCTATTTGATTCTTCTCTTTTTTCTTCTTTATTAGTCTTGCTAGCTGTCTATCAATTTTGTTGATCTTTTCAAAAACCAGCTCCTGGATTCATTGATTTTTTGAAGGGTTTTTTGTGTCTCTATCTCCTTCAGTTCTGCTCTGATCTTAGTTATTTCCTTCCTTCTGCTAGCTTTTGCATGTGTTTGCTCTTGTTTCTCTAGTTCTTTTAATTGTGATGTTAGGGTGTCAATTTTAGATCTTTCCTGCTTTCTCTCATGGGCATTTAGTGCCATAAATTTCCCTCTACTCACCGCTTTAAATGTGTCCCAGAGATTCTGGTATGTTGTATCTTTATTCTCGTTGGTTTCAAAGAACATCTTTATTTCTGCCTTCATTTCGTTACGTACCCAGTGGTCATTCAGGAGCAGGTTGTTCAGTTTCCATGTAGTTGAGCGGTTTTGAGTGAGTTTCTTAATCCTGAGTTCTAGTTTGATTGCACTGTGGTCTGAGAGACAGTTTGTTATAATTTCTGTTCTTTTTCATTTCCTGAGGAGAGCTTTACTTCCAACTATGTGGTCAATTTTGGAATAGGTGTGGTGTGGTGCTGAGAATGTATATTCTGTTGATTTGGGATGGAGAGTTATGTAAATGTCTATTAGGTCCACTTGGTGCTGAGCTGAGTTCAAATCCTGGATATCCTTGTTAACTTTCTGTCTCATTGATCTGTCTAATGTTGACAGTGGGACGTTAAAGTCTCCCATTATTATTGTGTGGGAGTCTGAGTCTCTTTGTAGGTCACTAAGGACTTGCTTTATGAATCTGGGTGCTCCTGTATTGGGTGTATATATATTTAGGATAGTTAGCTCTTCTTGTTGAATTGATCCCTTTACCATTATGTAATGGCCTTCTTTGTCTCTTTTGATCTTTGTTGGTTTAAAGTCTGTTTTATCAGAGACTAGGATTGCAACCCCTGCTTTTTTGTTCTGTTTTGTTTTCCATTTGTTTGGTAGATCTTCCTCCATCCCTTTATTTTGAGCCTATGTGTGTGTCTGCATGTGAGAGGGGTCTCCTGAATACAGCACACTGATGGGTCTTGACTCTTTATCCAATTTGCCAGTCTGTGTCTTTTAATTGGAGCATTTTGCCCATTTACATTTAAGGTTAATATTGTTATGTGTGAATTTGATCCTGTCATTATGATGTTAGCTGATTATTTTGCTCGTTAGTTGATGCAGTTTCTTCCTAGCGTAGATGTTCTTTACAATTTGGCATGTTTTTGCAGTGGATGGTACTGGTTGTTCCTTTCCATGTTTAGTGCTTCCTCCAGGAGCTCTTGTAAGGTAGGCCTGGTGGTGACAAAATCTCTCAGCATTTGCTTGTCTGTAAAGGATTTTATTTCTGCCTCATTTATGAAGCTTAGTTTGGCTGGATATGCAATTCTGGATTGAAAATTCTTTTCTTTAAGTTGTTGAATATTGGCCCCCACTCTCTTCTGGCTTGTAGAGTTTGTGCTGAGAGATCTGCTGTTAGTCTGATGGGCTTCCCTTTGTGGGTTACCCGACCTTTCTCTCTGGCCGTGCTTAACATTTTTTCCTCATTTTAACTTTGGTGAAACTGATAATTATGTGTCTTGGAGTTGCTCTTCTTGAGGAGTATCTTTGTGGCATTCTCTATATTTCCCAAATTTGAATGTTGGCTTGCCTTGCTAGGTTGGGGAGGTTCTCCTGGATAATATCCTGAAGAGTGTTTTCCAAGTTGGTTCTATTCTCCCTGTCGCTTTCAGCTACACTAATCAGACATAGATTTGGTCTTTTCACATACTCCTATACTTCTTGGAGTCTTTGTTCATTTCTTTTTACTCTTTTTTCTCTAAACTTCTCTTCTTGCTTCATTTCATTCATTTGATCTTCAATTACTAATACCCTTCCTTCCACTTCATCAAGTTGGCTACTGAAGCTTGTGCATGCATCACATAGTTCTCGTGCCATGGTTTTCAGTTCCATCAGGTCATTTAAGGTCTTCTCTATGCTGTTTATTCTAGTTAGCCATTCGTCTAATCTTATTTCAAGGTTTTTTGTCTTCTTTGCGATGGGTTTGAACATCCTCCTTTAGCTCGAGGAAGTTTGTTATTATGGATCGTCTGAACCCTTCTTGTCTCAACTCATCAAAGTCATTCTTCATCCAGCTTTGTTCCGTTGCTGGAGAGGAGCTGAGTTCCTTTAGAGGAGAAGAGGTGCTCTGATTTTTAGAATTTTCAGTTTTTCTGCTCTGTTTTCTCCCCATCTTTGTGGTTTTATCTCCCTTTGGTCTTTGATGGTGGTGATGTACAGATGGATTTTGGTGTGGATGTCCTTTCTGTTTGTTAGTTTTCCTTCTAACAGTCAGGACCCTCAGCTGCAGGTCTGTTGGAGTTTGCTGGAGGACCATTGCAGACCCTGTTTGCCTGGGTATCACCAGCGGAGGCTGTAGAACAGCAAACATTGCAGAATGGCAAATGTTGCTGCCTGATCCTTCCTCTGGAAGCTTGGTCTCAGAGGGGCACCTGGCTGTAGGAGGTGTCTGTTGGCCCCTACTGGGATGTGCCTCCCAGTTAGGCTACTCGGGGGTCAGGTCCCAGTTAAGGAGGCAGTCTGTCTGTTCTCAGATCTCAAACTCCATGCTGGGAGAACCACTACTGTCTTCAAAGCTATCAGACAGGGACATTTAAGTCTGCAGAAGTTTCTGCTGCCTTTTGTTCAGCTATGCCCCGCCCTCAGTGGTGGAGTCTACAGAGGCAGGCAGGCTTCCTTGAAATGTGGTGGGCCCCACCCAGTTTGAGCTTCTGGGCCACTTTGTTTACCTACTCAAGCCTCAACAATGATGGACACCCCTCCCTCAGCCTCGCTGCCCCCTTGCAGTTCAATCTCAGACTGCTATGCTAGCAGTTACAGAGGCTCTGTGGGCGTGGGACCCTCCAAGCCAGGCATGGGATATAATCTCCTGGTGTGCCATTTGCTGAGACCGTTGGAAAAGCATAGTATTAGGGTGGGAGTGTCCCGACTTTCCAGGTACCATCTGTCACAGCTTCCCTTGACTAGGAAAAGGAATTCCACGACCCCTTGCACTTCCCGGGTGAGGTGATGCCCCGCCCTGCTTCAGCTCATGCTCTGTGGGCTGCACCCACTGTCCAACAAGCCCCAGTGAGATGAACCTGGTACCTCAGTTGGAAATGCAGAAATCACCCATCTTCTGCATCGCTCATGCTGGGAGCTGTGGACTGGAGCTCTTCCTATTCAGCCATCTTGGAACCTCCTCCCCGTTGTGTTTTTTCCTGAAAGGTAGTGTTAAGAACTCATTTTTAATGTAGTGAGGCTTCCAGGGAAAAGCCATACTTGGAAATCTGAGTCAGTAAATATGACTGTGGAAGGAGTTATCCTACCTCAGATTTGAAGATTGAAAAGCAGAGAGAGGTTGTGTTTGGTGTTACTGGAGATTCCTGCTTTCTCCTGGTCCTCACTTCTTGAGGATATCTTGCAGTCACTTTTTCAAGGTAACCTCACCCCTGAGCCAGGTGTAGGCACACTCCTGATATGCTGGCAGTGGCCAATAGTTTGAGGAAGACCTGACCCTGCTTCTGACTTACAACATAGAGGACTCATTGTGTTAGTGAGGGGACATGAGACTGATGAAGAAAGGCAGGCGCCTCAGTGGCCAGGACAGGGGCCACAAAGACCAGTAACAGGAGTTGCCTAGGTTGTGCATCACAAAGGAGTCATTGGCTGTGCCAGCACCTTTGGCAAGAAGAGTTTGTGATCTACCCTGAGAACCTGCTAGATGAAGGACAGACCTCCAGGGAGGGTTTCATAAACTATTCATATAAGGGCTTGAGGGGAGGTGAAAGGAATTGTCTATACCTTCTCCACAGTTCTACCTTGGGCTGGAGGCCTGAGAAATACCTGCCATCTGTACCTCCACAGACTGTTCTTCATCCTAGCATGGGACCTGGATGCTGGGGAAGAATGACCTGATGGGGTGATGGAGATGGGATTTTTAGCATGAATTTGAACCAGAAACTGTCAGCAAATCTTAACCAGATCACTTGGGTATCATGAAACATAGAAATGAGAGGGACTCACCACTTGAACAGATATGGTATGGTGCACATGAGATAATAGATGGAGAACTGTGTTGAGCTTTTCAGAAGAAAGATTTCATATAAACTGTATTGCCTGTTACCTTATTATTTGTTGGATTTCATTTTCATATACTTCAAAGGAATGGATATTAGCCAAACATAGGATAACATTATGCTGGCTCATTTTGGCTTACTGTAACCACAAAGCCAATACATTATGATTGTTTTTTTCTTTCCTGAGATGGAGTCTTGCTCTGTCGCTCAGGGTGGAGTGCAATGGCATGATCTCGGCTCACTGTAACCTCTGCTTCCCAGGTTCAAGCAATTTTCCTGCCTCAGCCTCCCAAGTAGCTGAGATTACAGGCATACGCCACCATGACCGGCTAATTTTTGTATTTTTAGTAGAGATGGGGTTTCACCATGCTGGCCAGGCTGGTCTCGAACTCCTGACCTTGTGATCTGCCCGCCTCGGCCTCCCAAAGTGCTGGGATTACAGGCATGAGCCACCACACACGGCCAATTATAATTTTTCAATAGATATTTAGCAAATAGCTTGATACCTGGTTTGTTGCATAGAATTTATTGTTCCATTACCACAGTGCCAGCTAATTACTTCTCATAACTGCTTTCTAACATATTGTATGCCTTATTCTTAAAGTATCTACTGATGAGTTACTAATTTATACATTTATAGATTCTTCTGCTTGTCTAGTCTAGGTGTCATCAGGTGAGTTTCTTTGGAATGTTTTACTTACTCCAGAGTTACAACACCAAGTCTTCTAGTGGGCTCCTTAGCTCACTATTCCAAATCCTAAACCTGTTGTCTCTTTGACTTCCTAGAATCAATAGCTGTAGAAACCAAGTGATCAACTTAAGATGCTCTTAATTGCAAATAACAGAAGCAGTTTAAACAGTAGAGAAAATTTATTACCTTGCCTAACATGAAGTCTCCAAAGTGAGTTGTTCTAGAGCTGGTTAACTTGGGTGGCTGAGCAGTATTCTCTGGGGTTCTAGTTCTTTCTCTTTATTCCACCATTCTCAGTGTGTTTGGCTTTTGTAGTCAGACTTGTCCTCTTGTGGTTGCCAGGATGGCTGTAACACGACCACGTATTCCGCCTTCACACAACAGTAACCAAACTCCAGAAAAGGTAAAAGGGACATATGGCATGTCACTCCCCCCTTTTTTTGTCTTTTGTAAGAGTAGGGAAATATTTCCTACAAGATTCCAGCAGACTTCCCTTATGTCTCAAAGATGTTAGAAAAATTTCAAAAAACATGGAAGAGACAAAAGATATTAGTGGATATTTTTCCATTGCAGTGCTGGACTTAACTTTCTATTATCTGGGCTACTTCATAACTCTGTGGAGGCATAGGCACACTTGAATATTTTTGTCCAGCAGAGATGCAAATAATTTCTGTCCAGTAGAACAGATATCCCTGGTGATGATGGTTTATGGCCTTGTTGGGCATTAACCAGTTTTGTATCTAACTCAGCAATCGTATCCCCCTGCCACATTCACCCCCTACACCCCCCACTTCCTTTACCTAACGGGTCTGAGGAGGGCTGAGCCTCCCCAGAGGCTCATGGGGTTCTGGTGTCAAGGGAGAAGAGGAGGAGAATGGTTATTTGGTAGGCATTTCACAGTTCCTGCCACACCAAGAGAACCCCAAGAGTGGGCATAGAGAAAGCCAGATTTCATTTAACACAGTTAGTAAATACTGTTGTTCTCTTTTTAAATCAGTAAGAAGTCAGCAACATACTCATGTACAGCATAGGTCTAGGTATTGTGGGAATGTAAGAAAGCAGTAGAAAATAGTTATTAAATAGCAAAGTTTTTATAGATAAACAGACCTACATGAGAATAGTGGTTTATAGAGTCAAAGAGACCTCAGTTTGAACCAATAGGCTATACAACATTGGGCAAGTTATTTGGCCTTTCTAGGCCTTGATTTCCTCACCTCCAGATTGGGCATAATAGTAAAAAAATAGTAGTATAGTGCTTAGGATTATAGCATCTGGGGTTATGCACCTCAAGGTGAAGTGGCCTAGTGTTGCATTGTCTAGTTTTGCTCTTCTCTTTTCTCTCTAAGAAACATACTTATTCCTCTCTAATCCACTAAAGGGTTAAAGAGGCTAAAGATTATTTGAATTAGGGGAAATTCTCACTATCATATCCAATTCTTCACTTTATATGCTGATTTTATAGGCCCGGTTGAGTTTCTGCCCATTTGTGTCCTATAAAGTAAACTATATGATCTTTATGAGTGACTTTTCTTTAAAATATTCTTAGTCAGAACGTGCTTAGTCAGAATAAAGCTGGATGGTTGAGGCCTGAACACTTTACAAAGGTAGTATTATTACACTTGTATTATCATTAATTCTAGTGGTAAAAATTATTTTTATAATTGATATTTCTGGTTTTAATTAATAATAGTAATAATAATTTGGTGGGCTTGTACCTGAGAGTGATCATTTACTGAGAGAGATGTTTCCTCATGACCAGGTGAATGTCTTTATTGGTAATTATTTACAGTTATAAATAATTCTTTAGTAAAGTGACAGTGGGTAGATTTCCCTTCTGCCATCTCTTACAGTTGCTGATGTACTTAAAAAAAATCTCTCTGACCTGAGTGTAAGCATTATGAGATACACAGCCTTGTCTTATGAATCTTTATATCTGTCACATTATGTAGTACAGCACATAACATCTAGTTGGCACTCAATAATTGTTTTTTGGGTTAATCAATGAGTCCCACTAGATAGTATTAATCTTTGTACCAAGGATAGTGTTTTAAAAACCAACATGCATTTATTGAGCATCTCCTGTGAGTAAAGAACTGTGAAGAGGAAGAGATGATATTAATAGAAATGTGGCTCAAGCATTTGCTAAGGCTGCCAGAAGCATTGGTAGGGCCAGATCTTGAAATCTCTAGCAGGCCACGTATAGAACTGTAGACTCTATTCTGGAAGCAGTGCAGAGCCCTTGAGGGACTTAAGTTGGTGTTTAAAGGACAGATTTTCATTTTATAAAGCCACAACCCCATTTCTGACCTAAGGCTCAAGAATACTGCTCCCAGACTGGGTTCTCCTATTTAAGCAGGGGGACAGATACACTGCAGTCAATTTCTCCTTAAAGACTTTGACTCCAATTGTGTCCTTCTTTTCTATTATTTTTATTCAGGATTTCAGTTCTACTTCCTTTATGTACCCCACAAATTGTTAATTAGTGCTACCATTATTATTGGTTTATAAGCCAAAACTAGTTTAGATTTCCCCACTTTTATCAATCTCTTTGTTCACCACTTCTTCTTCCACTCCATGTCTTCCTTCTGTGGTCATTTTTTTCCTCCCTAAAACAAATCCTTAAGTTACGTGAATGATAAACACTCAGTTTCTTTGCTTGTTTGTTTGAAAATGTTTTTATTTTTTCCTCATCCTTTTATAATAGTTTAGCTACTACTGCAGCTAACTATGTATTATTATTTAGCTATTATTAAAAATGAAATTCCAGATTGACAGATATTTTATCTGACATTTTGAAAATATTATCTCACTGTCTTCTGGATTCTGTTATTGATGTTAAGAAGTCACTTTCCATCTAGCAGATATCTTATTAAGGTAATTTCTTTCAGTTGATTCTCAACATCTTCTCTTTGTCCTTGGTGTTTTCCAATATTACAGTGTTATGTCTACTTGTGGATTTTTGTTTTAAATTCTGCTTGGGATTTGTTTTGCTTCTGAACTTGTGAATTCATGAAAACTTCAAAATTCTGAAAATACCTCGTCATTCTCTCTTTGAATTTTGCTTCTCCCCTATTCTCCTTTTACAATGCTTAAAGATGTATGTTAGACCATCACATTCTGTTCTTCATTGCTATGCACTCCTTCTAGGAATCCATTTATATGTATATTAGAACTTTAAGCCTGTATTTCAGATGTCTCTTATACTCTTTTCTATGTTTTCTTTTTCTTTCTTTTTTTTTTTTTTTTTTTTTTTTTTTGAGACAGAGTCTCACTCTTGTTGCCCAGGCTGGAGTGCAGTGGCGCAATCTTGGCTCACTGCAACCTCCGCCTCCTGTGTTCAAGCAATTATCCTGCCTCAGCCTCCTGAGTAGCTGGAATTACAAGTGCCTGCCACCACACCTGGCTAATTTTTGTACTTTTGGCAGAGATAGGGCTTTGTCATGTTGGCCAGGCTGGTCTCGAACTCCTGACCTCAGGTGATCCATCCGCCTCGGCCTCCCAAATTGCTGGGATTACAGGCGTGAGCCACTGTGCCTAGCCTTTTCTATGTGTTTAATCTTTTTTTCTTTTTGTGCCTCAGTTGAAATATTTTTCACTAACCGTTATTCCAGTTTCTAAATCCTCTCTTTTGCTGTGTCTAATTTGATTTCAGACATATGCACTAAATTCTTAATTTTAGTAAAATTTTGTTTCAATTTTAGAATTTCCATTTGATTCCTAGAAAATATATATATATATTTATATGCACTCCTTCTAGTGCATATAAATATATATATATTTTCTACATAGAAAATATATATATATATATATGCACTCCTTCTAGTGCATATAAATATATATATATTTTCTACATAGAAAATATATAGAATCTAGCTCTCTATTGAAATTCTCCATTGTGTCAATTATTTTCTTGAGCATATAATCACAGTTATTTTCAAGTCCTTCTCCAATAATTTCAATAGGTGGATCACTTGTGTATTTGTTTCTATATCTCTTTTTTTCTTTTGGTTTTTAATCATTTGGTCTTATCTTTTGGCATGCCTGGTAGTTTTTGAGTGAAACTGAACAATATATGTGAAATATTGAGAAATGTTAGATGATATTATCTTTCTCTGGAAAGGATTTATTTTTTTTTCTCTGCCTGACAGTTATATTTAGGGTGGATCACCTTGATCTAATGAGGAACTGAAATAGTTTAACTGTAGGCTGTAGGCTTTTGGAGGGTTGGTCTATTTTTAGATTGCCTTTATTTCTATGAAGAAGTTTTTCAGAGCTTTCAGCTGAAGGCTTTAGTTTTTTACTAAGATACCTCTTCCTTTGTGGACCCTGAAATCCAAGTTTATTGAATCTACTCAAAGCTCTGATTAAAAATTTAAAATAAACTTTATTTTTTAAAGCAGTTTTAGGTTCACAGCAAAATTGAGTGGAAGGTACAAGAGAGTTCCCTTATACCCCTGCTCCCACACATGCATTGCCTCCCCTGTTATCAGCATTGCTACCAGTCATACATTTGTTATAACAGATGAACCTACATTGACAGATCATTATCATCAAAGTCTATAGTTCACATTAGGGTTCATTCTTAGTGCTATACATTCTTTGGTTTGGGCACATATATGACATGTACCCATCATTTTAGTATCATAAAGTTGTTGCATGGCCCTAACAATTCTCTGTGCCCTCCTTACTCATTCTTGCCTCCCTCTTAAACCCTGGCAACCACTTATGTTTTTGTTGTTGCCATAGTTTAACATTTTCCAGATTGTCATATAGCTGGAATCATATATAGATTTCTCAGACTGACTTCTTTCACTTAGTAGTATGCATTTTAGTTTCCTCCATGTCTTTTCATGCCTTAATAGCTCGTATCTTCTTAGCACTAAATAATATTCTATTGTGTGAATGTACCATGGTTTATTTAACCATTCACCTACTGAAGGACACTTTTGTTGCTTTCAAGTTTTGGCAACTATGAATAAAGCTGCTATAAACACCATTGTGCAGGTTTTTGTGTGGACATAGTTTTTAATTCATTTGAATAAATACCAAGGAACATGATTGCTGGATTATGTGGTAAGCATTTGTATCATTTTGTAAGAAACTGCCGAACTGTCTTCCAAAGTGGCTGAACCATTTTGTATTCCCATTAGCAGTGAATGAGAGTTTCTGTTATTCCACATCCTTGCGAGCATTTGGTGTTGCCAGTGTCTGGATTTGGGCCATTCTTATATGGTGTAGTGGTACTTCATTGTTGTTTTAATTTGCATTTCTCTGATGACATATGATGTGGAACATCTTTTCAGGTTTATTTGCCTTTTGTATATCATCTTTGGTTAGGTGTCTGTTAAGGTCTTTGGCCCATTTTAAAACCAGATTATTTTCTTATTGTTGAGTTTTAATAGTTCTTTATATATTTTGGATAACAGTCTTTTTTTTTTTTTTTTTGGAGACTGAGTCTCGCTCTGTCACGCAGGCTGGAGTGCAGTGTCGCAATCTGGGCTCACTGCAAGCTCCACCTCCCGGGTTCATGCCATTCTCCCGCCTCAGCCTCCCAAGTAGCTGGGACTACAGGTGCCCACCACCACGCCCGGCTAATTTTATTTTTGTAGTTTTAGTAGAGACGGGGTTTCACCATGTTAGCCAGGATGGTCTCGATCTCTTGACCTTGTGATCTGCCCGCCTCAGCCTCCCGAAGTGCTGGGATTACAGGCATGAGCCACTGTACCCGGCCGACAGTCTTATCAGGTATGTCTTTTGCAAATATTTTCTCCCAGTCTATGGCTTATCTTTTTATTCCTTGACAGTGTTTTCTTACAGAGCAGAAATTTTTTATTTTAATAAAGTCTAGCTTCTCAATTCTTTCATGGATTGTGACTTTGGTGTTATATTTAAAAAGTTATCACCAAACTTAAAATCATCTAGATTTTATCACATATTATTTTCTAGCAGTTTTATAGTTTTACATTTTACATTTTTTAGGCCTATGATTCATGTTTGAGTTAATTTTTGCAAAGGCTGTAAGGTCTGTGTCTAGATTTATCTATTGTAAATGAATGCCCAGTTGTTCCAGCACCATTTGTTGAAACGACTGTGTTCCATTGCATTGCCTTTGCTTCTTTGTCAATGATCAGTTGACTGTATTCATGCAGTTTTATTTCTGGGCTCTCTATTCTGTTTTACTGATTTTTTTGTCTCTCCAATACTGTACTGTCTTAATTACTGTACTTTATAGAAAGTCTTGACATCAGGTAGTATCAGTCCTCCAACATTGTTGTTTTCCTTCAAAAGACTCAATATTATGGGTCTTTTGCCTTTCCATACAAATTTTAGAATCTGTTTATCAATGTCTACAAAATTACTTCCTGGGATTTTGATTGGGGTTACATTGCATCTATTGATCAATTTGGAAAGAATCCATATCTTGACAATATTGAATCTACCTATCCATGAACATGGATTATTTTTCCATTTATTTAGTTCTTCCTTGATTTTTTTTCATTACAGTTGTGTAGCTTTCCTCATATAGATCTTGTACATATTTTATTAGATTTATACCTAAGTGTTTCATTTTGGGAGTACTAATGTAAATATATTTTGATATAAATGTCAAATTCTACTTGTTCATTGCTGGTATATAGGAAAGCAATTGATTTTTGTGTATCAACCTTGTATTCTGCAACATTGCAGAATTAATTACTTGTTAATTCCAGGAGGTTTTTTAAATTGATTCTTTTGGATTTTCTACTTAGCTGATCATGTCATCTGTGAACAGAGAGAGTTTGTTTTTTCCTTTCCCATTTCCATTCCTTTTACACTTCCTTTTCTTGTTTTACTTAATTAGCTAGGACTTTCAGTATAATGTTGAAAATAAATGATTAGAGGGGACATTTTTCCCTTGTTCCTGATATCAGCAGCAAAACTTCAGGGTTCTCATTGTAAATTGTGATGTTAGCTGTAAGTTTGTTGTAAATATTCCCTATTTCTAGTTTATCAGAGTTATTGTCATGAATGGGTATTGGATTTTGTCAATTGCTTTTTCTGCATCTATTGATTTTTTCATGTGATTTTTTGTCTTTATTCTGTTGATGTGATGGATTACATTAATTGACTTTCAAGCATTAAAGCAGCCTTGCATACCTAGTATAAATCTCACTTGGTTGTGGTGTATAATTCTCTTGACACAATGTTGTATATATATGTATATTTTTTAGACAACATCTCGCTCTGTCACCCAGGCTGGAGTGCGGTGGGGTTATCTCAGCTCACTGCTACCTCTGTCTCCTGGGTTCAAGCGATTCTCCTGCCGTAGCCTCACAAGTAGCTGGGATTACAGGCCCCTGCCACCATGCCCAGCTAACTTTTGTATTTTTAGTAGAGATGGAGTTTCACCATGTTGGCCAGGCTGGTCTTGAACTCCTGACCCCAGGTGATCCACCCACCTCGGCCTCCCAAAGTGCTTGGACCACAGGAATGAGTCACCACACCTGGCCTACAATGTTGGATTTGATTTGCTAATATTTCATTAAGGATTTTTTCATCTACATTCATCAGAGGTACTGGTTTTTAGTTTTCTTTTCTTGTAATTGTTTGGTTTTAACATTAGGATGATGCTGACATCTTAAAATGAGTTAGGGAGTATTTCCTCTGCTTTTATTTTCTGAAAGAGATTATAGATATTTGGTGTAATTTCTTCCTTAAATATTTGGTAGAATTCGCCAGTGAACCCATCTGGGCCTGGTGTTTTTTATTTGGAAACTTATTAATTATTGATTGAATTTACTTAATGAAGATGGGCCTATTTGATTATCTACTTCTTCTTGTATGATTTTTGGCAGCTTGTGTCTTTGAAGGAATTGGTTCTTTTAATCTAGGTTATCAAATTTGTGGTTATGGATTGTTAATAGTATTGCTTTTTTATGCTTTTAATGTCCACAGAATCTGTAATGACGCCCTCTCTTTCATTTTTTATTTTAATAGTTTTTGTCTTCTGTCTTTTTATTTTACTTAGGCTGGCTAGAGGCTAGTTGATTTTATTGATCTTTTCAAAGAACCAGCTTTTATTTTTATTGATATTCTCTATTGGTTTCTTGTTTTCAATTTTATTATTTCTGCTGTAATATTTCTCCTTACTTTGGATTTAATTTGCTTTTCTTAGATAACTGATGTATCTTTCTTTTTTTTCTAATATATACATTCAGTGCTATAAATTTCCCTCTAAGCACTGCTTTTGCTATATCGCACAAATTTTGATAAAGTGTGTTTTCATTTTCATGTAGTTCAAAATATTTCAAAATTTCTCTTGAGATTTCTTCTTCATTGTTTAGAAGTGTGTGGTTTTATATTCACATATTTTGGGATTTTCCAGTTATCTTTCTGTTATTAATTTCTAGTTTGATTCCATTTTGATGTGAAAGCAGAAATGGTATGATTTCTCTTCTTTCAAATTTGTTAATGTTTTATGGCCTAGAATGACTTTCAGTTTCTTTTTGAATAATTCCCAGGGATTTTTTTTCATTTTTATGTGAGCTCAACTGTGCATATATGAAGATATTTGTATACTTTATTCAGCATTTTAGTTTTTTTATGTAAAGATTTTCAAGTTTTCTAGTTCTTCATAATTCCATAAAATAAAGGTCTTAACTGACATAATTTACATCACTGACTTATAGTCAGATTTAATAAATGTTACCTATTCTTAAATATCATCAACAACGTTATTATTTTCACAAGTATACAAAACTTGGACATTTGGGTAATAATAGATTACAAACTGGTCTATCAATTGAGGATATGGTTTACTGGATATAGTACTATGTAGATTATGCTACAAAAACGTAATAAAATATAGCCTACTGAAATAGTTGAAAGCATATCACCCTTCTCCAAACTACGTGTTCCCCAACCTTTAAAATCTTTATGTTAAAACTTTTGTTTCCTCAGGGAAACTGGAAAGTGTTGTGGCTTTGTAGCTTTCAAACATTGAAAGATATATCTATGGGAGTATATATTTATGTATAAATCACATGCAACAATATATATTATTTACATGGGGATTTAAAAATATTATATTCTGCCTGAAGTTGTATATCTTTTTTTGCCTTTTGTAGGAGGATACTTCATCGAGACTTAAAGTCAAAGAATATATTTCTGAAAAATAATCTACTTAAAATTGGTAAGATTTTAAAAAGTATGAATTCCAAAAACACAGAATAGTATATTCTAGATATTATCATATCAAACTGAAGTAAATGGTACATGGAAGTGTTAGAGTAATCATTGGTTTAGTTAAATTTCTCAAATTTTTAAGTACATGTGCTGCTGAAACGAACACTAAATTTCTTAGGTTTCTTACCTGATGGGCCCAACAAAACCTAGTTGTTTTGTTTCTGAGTATCTGATATAAATTGAGATATACAAATTTACCACATATTTGATAGATTTTTCAAATATACTTTGAGTTCCCTGTTTCATGCCAGGCACTTTACAAGTTATTAGAGTCGTTTTACTGGTTTGGTTAGTTACTACAGGTTTCTCATTTATATTATTTCATCACAAGCAATAAGTGGTTATAGATAATTAAAATGTTGATATAATGGCTTTATTAACCTTTAGCTCTTCAGAACTGTACCTCTCATAACAGCTACTGGATCATCTAATCATCATATAGGGTGTTCTTGGGGAAGGAAGGAAGGAAGTAATAAAAGCGTGCAACTAGTTAGGCAAGTATTAAAAAGCTGATAGATTCAAATTTTTATAGTCATGTTCTTAAATAGTCTCAGATCTTTTCTTTAAAATGCTCCGTTATTGTAAATTTAAGAACAAATTCTTCTCCCCTCAGGTGAAATTGTATATCATCTTATTTAGTTTTTCCAAAATCATTCTGTTTGCCATTATTCAGACTTGAAATAGCTTTTTATATCAAATTGTCTAGTAATTCCAGAAATAAAGAATTTTAGCTTACATAATTCAGTTTCCTGGCTCAAACTCTTCCTTCTCCTATAAAACTTATGTTTTTGAAGCTATTTACCAGCGTTGTATAATTTAAGATATGTTACTTTTCTTTCCTGTTAAAATGCTATGAACCATTGCATAATAAAATGGTCAAATTAGGCACTCATTCAGTTGTTAATTTCCAGGGCTAATTTTTCGTTGGCTTAAAGTATTCATAAAAATTAATTATGATTTCAAGGAGATTTTGGAGTTTCTCGACTCCTAATGGGATCCTGTGACCTGGCCACAACTTTAACTGGAACTCCCCATTATATGAGTCCTGAGGCTCTGAAACACCAAGGCTGTGACACAAAGTCGGACATCTGGTGAGTGGGCTGGTGGGCTAGACTCTTCATCTGCTTCCCTGAAAGAATGCTACAGTTTGTCTTTCAGCTCATTTACTTACTGCATACATTCACTTTATCCCTTTGACGTGAATGTTTCTGTGACCAGAGTAAAAGAAGGTCTTTTGCATTTAGAACTTGATATATTTCATTAAACTAGTTTCAAAAATTCTCTTTATTCATTGATAATTGGTTGGTTTTGGATTTTTGGTTCCTGAATCACAAGGGAAAGTTCTTAATGTACCATAAGCATTAAATTTTCATACATTTCTGTTAACCTATTAAATAAAGTATTTGTAACCCTAAGTACTGTGCTTATTCTATTTTAAGGTTAACTTCAATCTCTGGGGAATGTACAGCTTTTCTATTTTTTTTCTTTTTGTTACTTTTAAGAATTTTACTAAAGATATTGGCTTTAAGGATAAACTATTGTTTTTTTTTTTTTTGAAACGGAGTCTTGCTCTGTCGCCCAGGCTGGAGTGCAGTGGCGTGATCTCAGCTCACTGCAACCTCCACCTCTTGGGTTCAAGCGATTCTCCCTCCTCAGCCCCCTGGTAGCTGGGACTACAGGCTCCCACCACCACACCCGGCTAATTTTTTGTATTTTTAGTAGAGACGGGTTTCACTGTGTTAGCCAGAATGGTCTCGATCTCCTGACCTCATGATCTGCCTGCCTCAGCCTCCCAAAGGGCTGGGATTACGGGTGTGAGCCACTGCGCCTAGACTAGGATAAACTAAATTTTAAAATTTCTGGATTTTCAGTGACAGATGCATCTGAGATGTCTCAGTTTCTCCGAGCTCTTATATTAAAGGAATTTCTCCTTCCTTGTTATGGAACCAGGTGAAATCTCACTGCAGAAGCCATGTGGAAAATTGTATTCAGTATGTTCTAGTGTAAGCAATAGATCCTATTTCTTTTCCTTAGAAGAGGAATCTTATTATATACTTTTCTGCTTGTTAAGGGTTGAAAGAACAATCTAGCTGAGCGCTTGTTAATTAAGTAAATAATTACTGTATGCAAATCAACATAAATAGTTCTGAGCTTTCAAAGACAAGCAGTGTAAAAGATGCGCTCACTTCACTCTTCTAAAGAAGACAAAGTAGAAAATTACATTTTCTCTGGTTAGAGAAAAGTGAATCACAACAGGGGATATTGCTTAGGATTTTCACAAGGGTCGTTATCTGTTCCTTGTTCTCGTGCCTACCAAATGGGAGAGAACATTGTCAAGATTAGATCTGGGTATGGCAATTCCTCACGAATCCTGTCCTTTCAATTCAGTCTTGCAATTGTTCATTTCTAAATTATTCACGAGTTTTTTTCATCATTGGCTTACTTATGCCCTGGAGGTCTTTTCCAATTCACCTATCATCTTCTCTCTCCTTTTCTCCTAACCCCCTTAACTACCACATCCAAAAGAAAAAGAAAACCCAAACCAAACAACACAAAGGTATGTATAGAGGAATAACTAATGAGTTCCTTTAAATTTTGCTTTATTGAACACCTACTATTTGCCCAAGACTGTGTAACATCCCTTAGGTATAAAGCAAAAGTGATAGGATTCCTACCTATCAGGAGAAATCTTGCTTCTTTTGGAGTCCCTTTCTCTAGTTTGAGAAATCAATTTCGGGCTTTGCTTCAGATTGAGTTTCAATTATGTACCTATATATCTCTTTACATTTAATTTTAAAAATATTATGGACATTTTAAAATAGATTCAAATATATATATATTTATAGTTTAAGGTTATATGGTATCTCAGGAAGATGTTATGTCATCTGAATTAAGAGTAAATTAATTTACAAAACCTATCATTTAAGTTTTTGGAATTATATGTAACAAACCTGGCTCCTTTTGACAGGCATCTATATCTGCTTTCCAGATCAGATGAATATTTCCTAGAAAACGCAAGCAACAGAACCCACAGAGAGGAAAGGAAAGCATAGAGTATTTGTCTCAGTTATGTCAGTGTTATTTCTTTTTAAAAAATTGCTCCTACTATTACATGGAGAATTATGGAATATCATACAGTATTGCTGTACTTTAGGATTACAAAACTGTCTGACTCAAGAAAAAAAAACAGCCAAAACCTCCAAAATATACAAAGCAGAAGGATTTTAATGTGTTTATCTGAGGATTAGGTTAGCTCTCCTTGCAGAGACTAACTTTTCACAAGTACAAGCTTAGGATTCATCATCATCCTGACCCTAAATAACCACCTTATTATGGATTTAGTAATTACCTTGGTTGTATCAGAATCAAAGTGGGCTTATCTGGTAATGAAATTTCTATTGCCAAATATAAAATGGAAAGAATAAGAGAGAACGATTAATTATAGTGTCAGATACATACGTGTGATGAGTAATCTTTAGTAGACACTCTTAGAAAAATTAGATTGAATGAGGTTGAGAACCTGTCTCTGAATCTCAGTGTATAGCATCTGTTTATTGTGGAATTTCTTTTTAGGATTCGAAACACTTATGAATAATTGACAGGTGTTTTGTTTTAGCACTAATAGCTGTACATATTATATTTATAATGCTTAAAGGAGAATTTGCTTAAAGGAGAATTGGCCTAATACTAATTATGTTTTCATCTGTTAATGTTTGCCCATATGTAACATTATCTTCATTCTGCAATCTGTTAAACTTTTCTGGCTTCATTTATTTATAGTATTCAGTACAGGAAGTCCTTCTCCTAAAAGTGGGTTAGGTTCCAAAAGTTTATAAAATTATTTGCAAAGTTAGGATAGTTCGGTTTACTGAGGACAATGCTTTGATCACAGCTGTTTTGTATAAGCAATTGTTGAATACTCTTATACCCACAGGAGAAATACAAATATGAGTTGGGTTCCTAGGCCAGCTCATTAAATTGATTTAAACTATGAATATTTAGAGTATGTTATTTTGGTAGGAGAAACAAATAAAGGGGACAATAGTATTTGAATAATGGTACTGCAATTAGACAGAAAGAAAACAATATTTCACTGTTGGTCTTATTTACTTTGTTGTGAGAAGCCAACCAGATGGCTCTTTGATCTTGTAGCCCCCATATTCTTTGGGTGATTTAAGTAAAGGGAACAGTGGTGGGAATAGTGGCAGCATCCAGAGTGTACGGTGAAGCTCTCAGGGTTTTTCTCAGAAATTTGGTGTGGAGGTTGGTTGGGTGGGGGACAGAGAAGGAATCTAGTTCATGCCCAACATTGGACTCAGGCTTTCATGATCTTGGGGCAGAGGTGTCAGGCAAGGATTAGCTGTGAGTAGAAGAAAAGAGAGAAGAACCAGCACCTGCCTGACCTGCCAGGACCAAGAAAGTATCCGCACGGAAGAACATTTCCAGGGTGGACAGGGAAGGGATGGGGACAACAGCCTATTTTTTTGAGAAATACAGTCCAACTTGCCAGCATTTCCTGTAACTAAAATGGGGCTATCTAGTAGCTGGCAGCCAACAGCTTCATCAGCTCCCTCTTGGTGAAGAAAGCTCTGGAGCAAAAGAATTCATTTTTTTCACTTGCCCATGGCCTGGGAAGTTCTTATATGGGTTCAGAAGAAAGCTATTGACCAGGAGTGCTTTCCTAGGGAATAAGCACTGGTGTCAGTATTTTCATCCAATAGAAGCTTGGGTAAGAAAACATTTCAGTCAGGTGAAGTATATTTGAACATTAATATATTTTTTTCAATGACTAGCATGAAATGGTTGATACAAACTCTGCAGATAGTACTAATTTGGCCTGATGAATTTTAAAAGGGTTAATAACATAGCTAATAAATCCTTGTTAAATTGATATTGATGGAGGAGGGGCAGTGCAAGATGGCTGAATAAGGGCCCCACTGATCATGCCCCTCCCCAGGAACACCAGGTTTTAAAAAAATTTAAATTTTTAATTCTCGTGGGTATACAGTAGATATATATATTTATGGGGTACATGAAATATTTTGATATAGGCATGCAATTCATAATAATCACATCATGGAAAATGTGGTATCCTTTCCCTCAAGCATTTATCCTTTGAGGAAGACCAAGTTTTACAACTGTCTACACAAAGGAATCACCTTCATAAGAACCAAAAACCAGGTACCAGCTCAGCCACAGTGGTGTAGAGGACCAAGTGAGATCTTGGAGTCCCTGATTTCATGTCGTCGCTCTTGGATAGCATTTCTGGACCTTCCCTGGGCCAGAGGGGAGCCCACTGCCCTGAGGGGTGAGTTCCAGGCCTGGTGGTATTCACCACAAGCTGAAGGAAGAGTCCTTAGGCCTTAATTGAGCATCAGTGGTAGCCTGGGGATATTCCCTGTAGGCCTGTATTGGTGGTGTCATGGGGTGAAGCACCTCTGCACACAGAAAGGGGAGGAAAGAGTGGGAAGGACTGTGTCATGTGACTTGAGTGCCAGCACAGCCACAGTAGAATATAACACCATGCAGATTTCTAAGGTTTTTAACTCTAGTCCCTGGCTCTGGGAGAACATCTCTAGACCTACCCAGGACGTAGGAAACTCATACCCCTCAAGGGAAAGACACAAACCTGGCTGGCTTCATCATCTGCTGATTGTAGAACTCCAGGGCCTTGAGTGAACATAGGTAATAGGAAGTGGTTACGGGGGCCTTGGATGAGACCTGGTGCCACTACAGTCCCAGTAGTGGTGACCAAAGGAGTGCTTGTGTCACCCCACCCCCCAGTTCCAGGCAACTTAATACAGAGACCCCATTTGCTTGGGAGAAAGTAAGGGAAGAGAACAAGAGTTTTTGCCTTGTAATCCAAAGAATTATTCTGCATGTTATCTAAGACCACCAAGGTGGTACCTCTACAAGTCTGTAAGAACTACAGTGTTACTGGGCTTGGGGTGGCCCCAATGCAGATGTAGCTTAGATCACAACACCCAAGTATTTTCAAATACCTGGAAAGCCTTCCCAAGGAGGATGAGTACAAACAAGCCCAGATGGTGAATACTGCAATAAATACCTAACTCTTCAATGCCCAGGCACTGATGAACATTCACAAGTGTCAAGACCAACCAGGAAAACATGACTTTACCTAACAAACTAAATAAGGCACTAGGGACCAATCCTGGAGAAACAGAGAAATGCAACCTTTCAGACACAGAATTCATAATAGCTGTTTTGAAGAAACTCAACAAAATTCAAGATAACACAGAGAAAGAATTCAGATTTATATCAGATAAATTTAACAAAGAGAGTCAAATAATTAAAAAGAATCAAGCAGAAGTTCTGGGCTTGAGAAATCCAATTGACTGGAGAATTCATCAGAGTCTCTTAATAGCAAAATTGATCAAGTAGAAGAAAGAATTAGTAAGCTTGAAGACAGGATATTGGAAAATACACAGTCAGAGGAGATAAGAGAAAAAAGAAAAAAAAAAAAAAGAATGGAGCACACCTACAAGATCTGGAAAGTAGCCTCAAAAGGCAAGTCTAAGAGTTATTGGCCTTAAAGAGAAGTGGAGAAACAAATAGGAGTAAGAAGTTTATTAAAAGGAATAGTAACAGAGAACTTCTTGAATCTAGAAAAAGATATTAATATATAAATATAAGAAGGTTATAGAAGACCAAGCAGATTTAACTCATTAATAAATGATGTGGCAAATTTATATACTCTTGTTTTGTTAATTCTGTGGGAGAGCTGGAGAAGGGAGGGTTAGTTCAGAATTTTCTTTCATTCCTCTTACTAAAGAAAAATTTACTTGTGTCAACAAGTTCTTATTTCAAACATGCAAATTTATTTGGCAAATATTAAATATTATCACCACACTTCATTGTTTACATTGCTTTTTAAATTTGTTTTAAGTCTTGGAATCCGTAGTTGAGACTAGTCTTTCTATAGGAAGTCAAATTGGGATTAAATCTTTCAAATTCCAGGATTGGGCACTTTGTAGCAAGGAGCATCAGGGGCGAGGAAAGAGTGTGGCCATGAGAGCCTGGGCAGGGCCTGGGTTTCTGAGGAAGGAGACCCCTTTGGATAGGAGCATAAGGTAGAATGTCCCATGATCCACAGGGGCATGTGGCAGATTGTATTTTCCAAAAATGGCCATCATAACATATCACTTCTCACATGTTCTTTTCTTACATGTTCTTTTTATAAGGTGATGTTGACACACTCTTACTGAGAGGTGGGGTCTGTGTTCCCTCACCTTTAATTTGGGTAAGCCTGTGATTGTTGCAAAATTGATGCTATGTGACTTCTGAATCTAGGTAATAAAAGCAATATAGGTTTTGCTTGGTTCCTTTCAAATTCTTGTTCTTGGAACCCAACTACCCTGTTGTGAGGAAGCCTGAGTGGCACATTGAGAGACCAACATGGAGAGGGCAACATTGAGAGGAACCAAGGCCTTTGGTCTTTACCTCCATTGAGCTTCCAGCTGATAATCAGCATCAATTGGCCAGTCATGTGCATGAGCCATCTTTGAAGTGGATCCTTAAGCCTCAGTTGAGCATCACCAGCAGATGCTGTGGGGAGCAGGTTCAAGGCTTCCCTGTCAATCTCTGACCAAAAAGATTCATGATCAAAATGACTGATTATTGTTGTTTTAAGGTACTAAGGTTTGGGGGTGGTTTTTTATGCAGCAGTGGTGACTGGAGCGGGACTTCATCAGGAGAACGGCAAGCAGGAGTTGAGAAGTAGCCTCTAATCTATGCCTCCATAAGACAATCTGGCAGTGTTCGTTTTCTTTATGTCAAAAGGCTCAATAAATTGCTTAAGAGAAGTGGCTTGTGCCAGGAAAGCAATCTGGCACTCTACTTGCTGGTCTGTTTGGTGGGTAGAACCGAAGAACCTGGACCACAGCTGAGAACTTCCAGACCAGCAACTTTTCCATGTGCCTCAGAACTCTTTTTTCATTCCTCCTGACTTTGCCTTCTTTCTCCCAACCCCCACCTCAACGTCAGCCCCAGCACTGGACCATCTGACTCCAGCCTTACCTTTCTATCACTCCCATGATTCAGTGGTATGCTGGAGCTCATACCAGCTCATAAGACCCAATTTTCCACATCTCTTCTCAAGTCAGTGTTCACTGATGTCACATTAGTAACTTGAAAACAACCATGGTATTTATACCATGGAAATTTGTAAATTAGGGCTTCTCCTCCTACCTCAGAAAGGCAGTGTACCAGAACAGCTCATACCTTTAGGCTTACTCCTTCTTGCCCCTAGGGTGGTATGGTATTTGCAGAAAGGAAAAGATGTGAAGACATGAAGGTTTCTGTCCTCGAAGGAATGATAAACATATAAACTGCTGTATACTGTTATAGTGCAATACATGTTCTGATGTATAAAGTGGAGAGTGATTGACAGCTGGCGATAGGGGTGGAGAGCATCAGCTATAGTCTTAGAGAGTGCATGATTCCTGCTCAGGATGCGGAAAAATGGAGAAGAGTTTGGCAAATGTATTTCAGGTAAAAAGACCCAATGTCAATGACCAAAAAGTGAGCGGGGCCACTGGAGAAGAGGGAGGGAACTGTGTAGGGAAAGAAAGTGGCTGGCCAGAAGAACCATTTGGCCAGGGCCTTCTCATTCACGAAGGGCCTCAAATGTATGTGTTTAAAGTTATTTCCAAATGAGGTGGTATATGTTGAAGGTGTTTATTTAATGCCAAAATTTCAGATATATCACCAATTTTGAAACTTTTATTGGGGTATTTATTCGTTTAAAAAATATACTGGGAATTTAAAAATAGTTACAAATGACTTGGACCTTCTCTGACTACTGAAAGACTCTGAGAAATGGTATGAAAGGACATGGAAACGTGAGAAAGCTCAGGGTCTTCTGATTAGCTGTAGGACAAAGTGTGTATGTGGCAAGGAGGGGAGTGTTGGTACATTTGACTGAAGGGTGGGCAGGGGTCAGATGGTGAATGACCCATGTAATTATGATAAGAAGCTTGCACTTTTATCTTCTGGAGTATGAGAAACTGCTAAAGGCTGTTAAGCAGAGGAATGATGTATCAGTCAGCTTTGCTGCAGTAACAAAGAGCTCCAAAAAATCTCAGGTACTTCATATATTTATTCTTTGCATTACCTGAGGACTGCAGATTAACTGAGTTTCTGCTCCATTTGCAGTCCTGCTCTGATCCATGGTTTTCCCAGTTCCAGGACACAGGTTATGCTCTGAAAAACATAGACAATACAGTGCTAGAGAGAAAGAGCATGTGTCTGCCTTTAGATCCTCCACCCAGTTAGTTGTGACACACTTCATATCCACCCATATTCCATTGGCTGAAGCAAGTCCTGTGCCAATTGCCCCCATGGGGGAAGGGAAAAAGAATATTTGCAAAGAGCAATCAATCTACCAGGGGAGTCAGTCTTATTATGATGCCAGCTGGGCTACAGAAAACTGACAGGAGGGAGAAGATTGGTGGAGACTAAAGGAGGGAGATAGGTAGGTCTTCTATTAACTTGGCACATTCTACTACTTTTGATGTTCTGTCCATCATAAAAGAGCCTCTGGAGATTATATAAAATGATTAAAGCAGTTGGAACACAGCCATTCAAAGTGTGAAGCAGTTCATGCCCCATGAGCAGTGTCGGCTGTTGCCATATTCGGTCTTAACAGAGTGGCTGAGTAAATAACAGTTGGTAATGTAAGCATGCTTTGATCATTGTTTCCATTGCCAACCTATCTCCCTACCCCAACTCCAAACACTGTCCACATCCTTTCCTAAGCTGTATGATTTGCATAAAATCTGTAACTGTGACCTCAAGAATAGTTAAAGATGCAAAGAAGCTTTGACTTTTAGCCAGTTTTTCTCTTCTGCCACCCTGTGGTCTCCTTGTCCTCCTCACTCACTGGTTTTGATCTTTTTCCTCCATTAGCCACATTCTTATGGTATAGAGGATGTGGGACCACTACAGAGGAGAGAGATTTGATAATCTTCCTTGAAACATTGTAAAGCTCAGTTGTGGAGGAAAGTAATTAGAAAGAGCTGGTATGAACAGGAGAAAATTCACCCAAACCTTGTTTTGTCTATAATTTTATGGGTCGTCTTCCCTAAAATGTGACAGTATGTTAGAATATGATAAAAGAAATGAGTTCACTTTTCTTTTTAAATATTCTTTAAAAAATTCAGCTCATCTGTCACACTAGCCACATTTTCAGTGCTCAAAAGCCAAATGTGGCTGGTGGCTATTGTTTGTAGAAATAAGAACATTTCTATGAGTTCAATAAATTCTTTTGGACAGCCCTGAACTATTTTGCTCCAGCTGCTTTAAGCCTTATCTTGGGATTTCTTGCATTCACCCTGCTTTTGGATTGGGCAGAACCCCTGCTGGGTTTAATTGCTATGCTTAGATTGGTCCACTGTGGATAGTTTGAGGTTCTTCTGTTCTCATGTCCCTTGATCACTCCATTGCTTCCCTCTGCTTCTTCTCAGACAGATGCTGATATTATGCCAGTCATGTAGCTATGTGGCTTATGTTCCTTCACTTGCACAGCAAGGTTCAAGGGGACACCTTATAACTTCACTTTATAATAAATTATTATTAAATTATAATATTATTCATGGGTTTTGAGTTTTGTTCTGTAGCTGCTTTGTTTTCATGTGTGGATTCAAGAAAGATCTAAAAACTATGCTTCCACTGTATCTACTGTTTCCCCCCAAATGCTGGGAATCAGCATTTTAACAAAACCCCTAAGTGATTTGCATATATGTTAAAGTTTGGGAAACACTGATAGAGGTTTTGAGATAAGGTAAGTCATTCATAAACAATTGCTATGTAATATTTTTTCTTAAGTACTATTCTTCAAGCAGCCCAATGTTTTTCATTATATTTATTTTCATTTCATTATATTTAGACTAAATTTAGGTTAATACTCAATTCCACCTAAGTAAAGACTTTCATTTAGGGTGATACACACTAAAGCAAAACCCACTACTCTTGTATTACATTTCTATTACTCTTTCCATAGATTGAACTGATTCCTCTTTTCTAGATGAATATATCAGGATGCTCCTCAATTACATCAAATAAAAACATTATCTAGAAGATCAACAAAGCTTCCTAACCAACTAGAGTCATACATTGCTCTGGGGCAGGCCTCTGTTTGCAGAGTCTGGCAGATTTTGAAGGGTAAATTTAGTTACCTTGAGAAAGGATAAAGTCTGAGTTACGTTTGTGATTTATTATCAATCAACCTGTGCTTCAGACGTTTTCTCAGCAGTTCCAGACAAGTTGTTCGATTTGGACAGATGGCAAGTTTATGGAGTTCAGGTGTAATTTGCTTCACAGACACCTGATCCCAGCCTTCTTTTTCATTGCTTGTATTCATACTCCCTCAGGGATTTATTTGCTTATCTCTTCACAGTTGTCTGTATTTTGGAAAAAGAAAGAAATGCAAATTATAGACTTCTAAGTAAAATACACATCTCACTTGTTTATTTCAGCTCTCCCCCACCCCCAATCTGTTTTTGTATCAGCAGATTTAAGACCTGGGAGTTAAATAAGAGAAAATTATTTTAAAAGGATGGAAGTGAAGAGTTTTAGATGATTCCTATATGGAAATGTCTGGTTGGAAACTAGAAAAAAGAAACACTGGTACATAGAAATATAGTCACCATATGTATTTTGGTTACCTATCGTATGTATTTAACAAAACCCCTAAGTGATTTGCATGTATGTTAAAGTTTGGGAAACACTGACAGTGGCTCTGAGATATGGTAGGTAACCAAAAATCTTTTATCTTTGAGTGTCAAGGTAGTTTCTGTAATGAGATTGTCCAAGTTTCAGTTACTGGTGCCCATTCCAGGTAGGTGCGCTGGGACCACTATAGCAGGTCCATTTTCACAAGTTACTGGCTGATAAATGAAGTCTTCTCTATGTGCTAGAGTGCAAGCAAATATTAGTCATCAAAGTGAAACAGGTAATTGCACTGCATACTACAGTGTAGCTGAGAGGATTTCCAAAACAGAGAGTACTGTAGTCTTATATGAGAATTAATTGATTACTAAGCCTGTAGATCTAATTGTTCCATAGTTCCTTTTTTTTTTTGAGACGGAGTCTTGCTCTGTCGCCCAGGCTGGAGTGCAGTGGAGCAATCTCGGCTCACTGCAAGCTCCACCTCCCGGGTTCACGCCATTCTCCTGCCTCAGCCTCTCCAAGTAGCTGGGACTACAGGTGCCCGCCACCCCGCCCGGCTAATTTTTTTGTATTTTTAGTAGAGACGGGGTTTCACTGTGGTCTGGATCTCCTGACCTCATGATCCGCCCGCCTCAGCCTCCCAAAGTGCTGGGATTACAAGCGTGAGCCACCGCGCCCGGCATCCATAGTTTCTTTAGCCAGATAATTGCGTATCTTTTTTTATTTTTATTTATTTTTAGAGATGGTCTCACTCTGTTGCCTAGGCTGGAGTGCAGTTGTACAATCATAACTCACTGTAACCTCAAACTCCTGAGCTCAAGTGATCCTCCCACTCCAGCCTCTGGAGTAGCTAGGAATACAGGTGTGGGCCACCATGCCCAGTTAATATATTTTTATTTTTTGTAGAGACGGGGTCTTGCTATGTTGCCCAGGCTGGTCTTAAACTCTTGGCCTCAACTCATTGTCCCATCATAGCCTCCCAAGTCACTGAGATTACAGGTGTGAGCCACTGTGCCTGGCCTACCCCATCTTTTTATAACCTTAATAAATTCATCAAAGTAGAGTTATATCTCCATCAAACCAGCATTTGACTTGGTGATCAATTCACTGTTAATAGACCAGTAAGCCCTCTTTCCTTCCAAGCAATGAAAAGACAAAAGCCAAACTTGTCTGCCTTCCTTTTTCCACAGAAAGTCTCATTGTCTGTGTGCCCTATATTTGCCGTGGTGTGACGCCCTTCGTAGCTTGTTGTCTAAGGCCCCAGTGATTTTTAAAAGTGAATTAAGGTTTTATGTAGAACCTGAAATTACCTTGGGAAATCAGCCCCTGCTTAAAAGGCTCTGTCAGGGCTAGCCATGATTTCCAACTCAAGAGAGCCTTTCGTGATCCAAAGTGCTCTGATTGGTGCAAGATCCAGAGGCAGGATAGCATAGAGAGTCTTTGTCTCTAGAGCCAGATAGCCTGGGCTACAGTCCCAGCTTTATGACCTACTCAGTATGGAACCTTGAACTATTTACCTAATCTTAGGGTTTTCTCATCTGAAAAATGGGAATGATAATAATAGTTCCTACCTCATTAGGATTGTTGTGAGTGTAAGTCAATGAGTTAAAATATGAAAGGAACATAGAAGGGGGCCTGGCTCATAGTAAACACTATTAACATTCCAGCTATCATTTTCATTATTATTATTACTATTATTATTATCATTATTGTTGTTACCATTTGTATTATTGATGGAGACAATCTAATAGCTGCTTCCAAGACACTTTAAAATGTTCTGGATCAGGGGTTGTTGCTCCCATACAGCCCTTCAGATATGCCCAGGCCAGGAGAGGTTGTCTAGCTTGTTCTGTTTCTAATCTTGTCCTCAAGGAGACCCTGAGCCTATGTGGGGTGAGCATAAATCATCAGAAGAGATTGTGTAGGTGCTGAGTGATTGCTAGCCTTCTGTTACTTGGACTTGCAAATTTGATATCTTTTTTTCAGTTTTCAGATTATTGTGTGTATTAGGCTACATAACAGAATGTGATCTATGTAACTTTTTAAAAGAGAAATTTTAAAAAGTATTGGATGAGAACTAATACCAATACCAACATGAGCTGATCTGACATGGTACCTTTCTGGGCAAATTACTTCCTCTCTCTGAGCTTTGGTTTTCTCACTGACAAAACCAGAGTTTGAAATGAGCAAATCTTTATAGTCTCTTGTAACTCTACTATTCTGTATAAGAAGACATTCTTGAAGTTTGAATTATAGATTCTTCTGTGGGGAAATAACTAAGTATATTGTGGCAATTCATAACGTAAACATTCTACATTAGTAAAAGTATTTGGTTCAACTTGATGATTTTTTTTTAGTGATGTTTAGCCTTGTTTTCCTAAAGAAACTTTTTTTTTCATAGTATAACAAGTACTGACTTGGCATTGTCTGTCTTTTTCTTTTTAGCCATTCTGATGAGTGTGTAGCATGTAGTGGTAGTACACAGTGGTTTTAATTTGCACTTTTCTGATGACTAAAAATGTTGAGCGTCTTCTCATGACTTTTGGCCATTTAATGTCTGTTCAAGTCTTTTGCCCATTTTTCTATTGGATTCTCTCATTTTTCTTATTGATTTATAGAAGTTTTAATTGATTTTATCCATATTTTGGTAGTCTGATGAATATTTGAATTGCAAATATTTATGTGTCTTCCTTTTCACTCTCCTAATGGTGTCTTTTTATGAGTAGAAGTTTGTAATTTTAATGAAGTTCATTTTATAAGTTCATAACTTTATCATTAGTGCCTTTTATGTTTTAAGAAATCTTTGCCTACTCCAAGATCATGAAGATATTCTCGTTTTCTTTTAAAACTCAGTTTTCTTCTCCTGTTTTCTTTTAAAGCCGACTCAATTTCATTCTATCTTTCACAGTAACATCTATCTATAATTGATCTGTGTGTGTATGTGACTATATGGTATGAGACAGGAATCCAAGTATGTTTTTTTCTGTATGAATATTCAATTGGCCCAGCATAATTTGTTGAAAAAGCCGTATTTTCCTCTACCATGCAGTGCAGTTTATTTTTGCATTAATCAAGTGATTAAATATGTGCGAATCTGTTTTTGAGTCCTCTATTTTATTTCATTGGTATATATTTTTTCTTCTTTGCCAATACCACACTTTCATAGGTAATATAACTTTATAATATAAGCAATATAACTTTATAATAAATCTTGATATTTGGTCATACAAAACTTCCAAATTTGTTCTTGTTTAATTGCCATGGCTATTCAGGTCCCTTTGTATTTCCATATAAATTTTAGAATCTGCTTGTCAGTTCCTGCCAAAATGTCTGCTAGGATTTTGGTTGGTATTTCATGGGCCACTTTAAGTGTGTTTTTGTGCAAGTTTTTAGAAATAAAGGGCTTTGTATTCAGCAGTCTTGCATAATTCCCTCGTTAATTCTAACAGTTTGTCAGGTGTTTGGAATTTTTTCTGTGCACAATCATTTTGACATGATTAATGACAGTCTAATGTTTTCTTTACTAATCTTTATAGATTTTTTAAAAAATACTTTTTCTGGCATTATTGCTTTGGGCAGCATCTTCATTACAATGTTGAATAGAAGTGATGATAGTAGGCATTCTTATTTTGTTCCTAATCTCAGAAGAAAATAATAAACTTTCAATATTTCACCGATAAGCGTAATGTTTACTATATACTTTTAAGCTTCAAAAAATCAGATTAAGGAAGTTCCCTCCTATATCTGGTGTGCTAGGAGTTTTCTTCTTTCTAAAAATACAATAAATTTTGAATTTCATAAAATTCTTTTTGCATCAATTGAGATGGTGATATGATTTTTCAACATTTTTCTGTAATGAGATATATTTTGATTGATTTATTTTCATATATTAAGTCAACTCTGTATTTCTGAAATAAAATCTACATGGTCATGATGTATTATCTTTTTAATATGTCATTGTATTCTATTTGCTAATATGTGTGTGTAAATTTGGGTTATTTGAATCAACACTCATGAAAACATTTGCTTGTAATTTTCCTTTCCCATAATATCCTTGTTATATTTTAGTATCAAACTTGTCCTGGTCTTACGAAATGAAGAAGCTGAGTAAGGTTATTGTTATTTATTTCTTAAATATTTGGAAGAATTTATCAGTAAACCCATCTGGTCCTGGAGTTTTTCTTTGCAAGAGCTTTTTATTATTTTGTTTTTCTGTATTCAACAAATATCTATATTGAGAAGATAAAGCTAGCCACTGTTCTGTTGTTGTGCTGAAAATACATTGGTAGGCAAAAACAAAGCCAAACAAATATAGCTCCTGTCCTTATAAGGGTTGCTTTATAATATCTACTTTTGAGATAGAGGATCAGGGGACACTTCTGTTGCCTATCTCAGTTATTATTATTTTTAGCTTTTAGGTTCAGGGGTACATGTGCAGGTTTATTACAGATATATATATATATATATAATATGTCACGGGGGCTTGGTGTACAGATTATGTCATTACCTAGGTGTTAAGCATAGTACAAAATAGGTAGTTTTTTTTTCATTTTTAAAAAAAATTTTATGCATACATAATAGTCGTACATATTTATGGGGCACATGTGATATATGGATACAAGCTTACAATGCATAATGATCAAATCTAGGTTATTGAGATATTCATTGCCTCAAATATTTATCATTCCTTTGTGTTGGGAACATTCCAAGTCTTCTAACTATTTTGAAATATATAATAAATTATTGTTAACTATATTTTTTGTATTTAAACCTTTATTTGTTTGTTGATAGTTTGTTACAGCAACTGCCTTCTTTATTTTTATTTTTGAGTTCCTCAACCTCCTCCTCTCCCTCTACCCTCAAGTAGGCCCCAGTGTTTGTTGTTCCCTTCTTTGCACTCACGTGTAGTCAATGTTTAGCTCCCACTTATAAGTGAGAAAATGTGGTATTTGGTTTTCTGTTCCTCTGTTAGTTTGCCTCCAGGTTGATCCATGTTGCTGCAAAGGACATGATCTCATTCTTTTTTATGGCTGCATAATATTCCATAGTTTATGTGTACCACATTTTCTTTATCCAGTCTACCGTTGATGGGCATTGAGGTTGATTCCATGTCTTTGCTATTGTGAATAGTGCTACAATGAACATATGCATGCATGTGTCTTTATGGTAGAACGATTTGTATTCCTTTGGGTATATATACCCAGTAATGGGATTGCTGGGTCAAATGGTAATTCTGCTTTGAGTTTTATTATCTTGAATAAGAAATTATCTCTGTTTAATAGATAAAAACTATTCAGATTATCTTTTTCTTCTTGTATCAGTAAGTTGTGTTCTTAAAAGACTGTTAACTTTATCCATATTGTCAAATTTATTGGAAAAACATGTTTATAATGTCATCTTAATACTTTCTAATATCTGTGGAGTCTACAGTGTTGCACTTTTTTCTATTTGTTATTGTTAATCTGTGTTTTTTTCTGATTTTTTTGATCAGCCTTGCTAGAAATTTATTAAATGTATTAGTCTTCACTGATTTTGTTTCTATTGTTTATTTCTATTTCATTGATTTCTTCTCTTTTAAAATTTATTTCCTTAAACTTTCTCTGGTGTGATTTGCTGTTTTTTTAACTTCTCAAGTTGACTTATACGATAGATATTAAGATTTTTTTGTAATATATACATTTAATACTTTTAATTTTACTGTAAGCACCTTAACTGCATTCAATGTGTTGATATTTGGTATCTTTATTAGCATTCCATTAAAAGTGTTTTCTAATTTCTTGTTTGACCTAAGGATTATTTAGATGTGTATTTCTTAGTTTTCAAGCAGTTGGCAATTTTATAGTTTTTCAGTTATCTCTTTTTCTCTGTCACTCTGTTATTCATGTCTAGCACAATTTTACTGTGGTCTGACTTTGAAGATTTCAGTCCTTAAAATCTGTTGAGGCTTGCTTTATGGCCCTGTGTATTGTCAATTTTGGTAAATGTTCCATGTGCCCTTGAAAAAAAATTGAATTCTGTTATTGTTGATTGCATTTACATTAACTTGCCAATTATGTCCATTTTGTCATCGTATAGATTTTTTCTATCTTTGTTGATTTTTTTAATTCTGTCAGTTCTTGCTTCATACACACACACGCACATGATGCACATGCACACACACACATTATTAGGTGTATACGGATTTAGAATTGTTTTATATTCCTGGTGGTTTGATTGTTTTATTGATCCACCATCTTAATCTTAGCAGTGTTCTTTGCCATTTTGGTGTTTGTATGTTTTTTGTATCAACCTCTCTGTGTTCCTACATTTAAAGTTTGTTTTGTGAACAGAATATACCTTTTTTCCAGTCTGATAATTTAGTTTTTTAATTGGAGTCTTTTCCCTCTTGTGTCATTTGCCTTATTTTTGTCATGAATTTTTATTCTACATAAATTTTAAGCAGCACAAGATATTGTTAATTTTATTTTGTAGAGTTAATATTCATTTATACTTATTCTTTGGTGCCTTTATTTCTTCTTGTACTCATTGTTTTTGTCCGGATCATTTTTCTTCTGTTAGAAAAATTTATGTCTAGGATTTAAGAAATGCTTTCCTGCTGATAATGAAATCTCTGTTTTTGCTTGGCTAAAAACATCTTTATTTCCTCTTAATTTGAAGGAGTGTTTTTTCTGGGTATAGAAATCTAACCAGATGCCATTTAATAGTCTTGCAGATAGATGCAAAATCTATTGATTTTCAAAAATTTTCATCATTTTTAATATTTACATTGATATTGGTATTCTAGCTGATTTCATGCACTTTCTTCTAACATCTCCCTCTTCTTTCTAGCATTCTTTAATGGAAACAGTCTAGGATTTGGAAAGATAAATGCCTTAATTCAAGAGTCAGTTCTACCATTTACTACCTATGTGACCTTGGCCAAGTCATTTAACTTTTCTGAGCCAATTTTTAATCTATAAAAATGGGAAAAATATTACATGGGCTCTATTTCACTGGGAAGTTATAAGGGATTGTTGAGATATTGTCAGTGCTTTGTAAAATGTAAAGTACCAATCAGCTCAGTTGGAAATTTTTAGTGTTATTATTTACTGGAACAGAAATATTCTCAGTGTATGTATCCAAAATTCTCTTACAAATGCATATTTTCATGAGCACCCACAAAATAGTTCAATGGTATTATTCATGTATTTATTTCTGTCTATCCTTTGTTGTATTAAGGACATTGTTAAAAGTTACATAAAATGTAACTTACACAAGGTCAATCACAAGTTTATTTCTTATCTTTCAAGTGACTAACATGAAAAGGAAAACCTGGACAGTTACATAATTCATAATGTCCATAAGATAAAAATAATTCATTATTCAGGAGAAGTGCCATTATTTCTTAATACTAAGCTCAGACAGGAATTTCCCTTTCAGTTTTTTTTAATGATGTAGAGTTATTTAAAATATTTTCCTGCTGGTTTAGAGGTTATTGATTTGCATGGCTAATCCAAATCAGTGTTGGACTTATCTAGAATTTTAATATTCTGTTTCATACTCACCATGGGAGAATTATGCATTTTAATGTGGGCTTCAAGTAGCTGCTCTTCCACTCCACTTGCAAATGAATTATATTCAGAGAATAATAAATAATGCCAGTTTCCTTTTCAAAATGCTTGGATACACATTAGAGGGAAGGTTAGACTGCTAAATTAAAATTATATTTTGCATATATAAAATTATCAAACTGCCTTAGGAAGATAATATTCAGCTGCATTTTATTTCTTAAAAGCTAATTCAAAAAATCCTTACATTAATCAAATACTTAAAATCCTTACTATGTGCAGGCATATTTGTTAACTCTTGATCTGCTTATTCTTTGATAGAAAAGCTGTCATTCAGACTTACTTTCGTGCTTTAATCTTTCACTTTTTTTGTTTTTTTTTTGGTAAACATGTATTTAAATGGAAAAAAACAGTATGAAACTGCAATTTTTAAGTCAACTACTGATTGTATGTTTGCGCCTCACAGCCAATGCCCCAACACATCTGAGGTTTTGTATGATGAAAAAATTTAAAATAGGATATTTGTTCCTTATTTAAATTCTTTGACTTTGTCTTCAGGTCACTGGCATGCATTTTATATGAGATGTGCTGCATGACTCATGCATTCGCTGGCTCCAATTTCTTATCCATGGTTTTAAAAATTGTTGAAGGTGATACACCTTCTCTCCCTGAGAGATATCCAAAAGAACTAAATGCCATCATGGAAAGGTATAGAAATAAATATGTTGTCACAGAAATAATTTAAAGTTGTACTTATATTTTAGTTCATTTGAAAAATAATTTTCTGTTTAAACATTACAGCATGTTGAACAAGAATCCTTCATTAAGACCATCTGCTATTGAAATTTTAAAAATCCCTTACATTGATGAGCAGCTACAGGTATTTAAAATGAAAGGGATTCTGGGAAACAGGTATGAGCATTTGTATACACATTCCATGACTTGAAGATATGCAGTGGGGATATGATGCAGTAAGAATCAATCAGAAAGGAGGAAAAAGGCCAAAAAGAAGCTGAGAGGCTGAGACAGATGGATCACGAGGTCAAGAGATCGAGACCATCCTGGCCAACATAGTGAAACCCCGTCTCTACTAAAAGTACAAAAAAAAATTAGCTGGGCGTGGTGGCACGTGTCTGTAGTCCCAGCTACTCAGGAGGCTGAGGCAGGAGAATCACTTGAACCCAGGAGGCGGAGGTTGCAGTGAGCCGAGATTGTGCCACTGCACTCCAGCCTGGCAACAGAGTGAGACTCTGTCTCAAAAACAAATAAATAAAAATTTGTAAAAGCTGAGAAAAATAGTAGTCAGGACAATCTCTCCAAAATAAGGTGTGTGTGAACTCCCATTCCCCAGTGCCACTGAAAATAAGAAGTTAGGTTTCTGATTTTATGCCAAAACTCAACATCCACCCTTGGAGCTCTGTTAACAGATCTTACCTGAACACTTTGTAACTATATCCCTGCAAGGACAAGAATATACTAACAGAGAATACTAAAATCTAGGGTTATCATTGAGCATTTATAATTCCAATCCTTTATTATATATCTCAATAATACTTTTTAATGATTAGCTAAGTTTATTTTGTTTTCTTGTAAATTAGGAAATTTGATATAGAGGCTGTGTCTCAGGTATTAAGAAAGCAGAAAATGGTCCCCTCTTTAGAGGGCTTTTGTTTGTTTGTTTTTTTTTTTAAACTTCTCAGGCTTTTACAATACAGGTCCCTGAGGCAAGTTTCCTCTGTAATTTTATGCGTGACTTTAAGAGGAACCACAAAATGGTCATCCACTTTAAAAACTGTGGATACCTTTTCATCAGTGGGGCACGTTCCAAACCCAAAGGAAGCAAAGGTGATAAATGATGTGTACTTATTAGTTGAGTGCTGGGCACTGTGCTGACACACAGGGGATGCCAAAATGAACAGGTATGTTTCCTGTCCTTTTGAAGCTTGACTGCTAGTGAGAGAATCTAATAACCAAGAAAAAGTAAGGATGTAAATAAAATAAGTATATGCCTAGCACTGGGAAGAAAGTATAATAAACAAACAGGATACTGTAAAAGTAAGGGAGAAAGGAAGGGCTTTGGTGGTCAAAGGAATAGGTGACATTTCTTTACCAGCGAGCCAATGGGAAGCAACCAGCCATGTAAAGAGCCTCAGAAACGGTGTTCGAATAGCAGGGAATAGCTGGCACAGAGGTCCTGATTATGTTGTGCCTTGGAGGTAGGTACAGATGGGAGGGTTCTTATGCAAGCATATGCTCTCAGGGAAGCCCATGCTGTCATGGGGAAGGCTGGACAAGAGAGGGAGGCGGGCTTAGGTTTCCTGATACTTCCAGCTCTCCTTCTGTGCGGGCCAAATGGGATCCAGTAGAACCTGCAGGTGGTCCTCTGAAAAAGAGCCTCATATGCTGGTTGTGGGATCAAAAACACACTGAAGAGGCTGTGAGCATTAAAAAAAAAAAAAAAACAGGTCAAAAGGTATTCACAGGGATCTGCTGGACCAAGATGAGGCAAGTGAGGCCCTTGACTCTGGGGCAAAAGTTAAGGGGACACTAAAAATTCATAATCAAGATAAGCAATATTTTTAAAATCCAAATTAATGCTTAAAATCCCAGGTAACAAGATATTAACAGTTTAAAGACAGGATCCAGCAGGGCCAGGATTAGGGTGAGGTAAGTGAGGTGGAATTGTGTAAGTTCAGGGTTGGATCCTATCTTTAAAGTTTTGCTATTGTATTCTTTATAGTTTTTTGACATTAATTTTGATTTTTAACAATAATGTTCATTAAAATTATGTGTCTTGGCTACTGAGTTTTTTGGTGCCCTCTTAGATTTTGTGCCTGAGGTATCTCACTTGCCTAAACCTTGCACTGGCCCTGGGAGTGTAGATACTGTCCTCTACAGTCTGGGAGGTTGGAAAAAGCTTGTGTCTTCTTGTGGCTGAAAGTAGGCCTGCCCATGACTGGCAAAAGGGAGTGAGAGAGTAAGCAGTGTAAGATGAAGCTGGAGAGACAGGCAGGAGCCTGACCCTGCAAGATCTTCTTGGAAAAGCTACCATGTAATTTTATGTAACCCAGGGAAAAATAGCATGCTTTGTTCTCAGGCTCCCTACTATGGTCAAAAGTACCCCAAATCTGAAAAGATACTTGGTAATTTATTCCCTTTCATCCCTAAAGAGGAGTCTTTAAGGTATGTCAGGGTTGTTGATCTTTTTTTCAGCACCTAATGTGTGGATATTCAGAAATGACTCTGGAAGACAAGAATTTGGATTGTCAGAAGGAGGCTGCTCATATAATTAATGCCATGTAAGTAATTGCTTTGTTTTTAAAAAGCCCATCGAGTGTAAACGTTAAATGCATTTGTCTTTAAAAATCTATTAGCACTAAACTGACTGCATCGAGTATCATAGAATTCACTTAAGTCTTGCCAAGAAATTAAGGAGCTTCAGGAACTTGGTGTTCCAAAGCCCTTTACCCCAGGTGGTAGCAAATTGAAATCATGAAAGTTTAAACCACTGCACAGCTTACAGATCTGCAGGGTAGCTTTGCAGTTGCCTTGCAAGGATATAGAGAAGTTAATATCTCAAATATTTAGTAACATTTATGCTAATGAGCCTTCCATAATAACCATAAATGGCTTTCACGTGTTGTTTGTTTAATGTGAACTGGCAGAGTATCTATTGATAAGAAAACATTGTGGAGTCCTGGGACAATTGAAAATAAGCCAAAATTCACTTTCTTGAAATATACATTCCTTCACATAAGAACTAAACAATGTATTTCCCAAAGAAACATAATTATTTCCTGATCTAACTTCTCTCTCCTACCTCGTTCAAAATTTTTGTTCTATAACTTGCAAGAACCCAGAATACTAGGTTCTTATGTTCTGGATTTTTGCAGTTTTACAGTCATGCACAACTATGGTATAGAGGAGGTGTGCAGGACAGTGGGGTGAAAACAGAAGCCCTCGATGGGCTGATCTAGCACAAATATACTCCTCCAACACCCAGTCCAATGTTTCTCAACTCTACCATGTTTGCTTTCCATCTTCACTTTCAAACTGAGGAAATCTGCATGATCTCCAGTTAAGGTACACTATATACCACAGGGGGTAAATTTTTAGGCATGTTCCTAATAGCCTTGTTTTTATGGTTTATTATCTGCTATTTAAAGAAATGTCGAAATTTCCAATTGTATTTTATTAACTAGAGATGTAAGAGTAGTAGGTATTTTTTAAATACTGGACTAGTTTTAGCTATCATTTTGTACTGTAGTTACAAAACTGACACTGTTTACAATTAACAGTGTTCTAGAATCCAGTTGTTTGGAGGGTATTTTACATTATGAAATATTGACTTCAGATGGTCACTGCTATTTTCGAGATCTATGACTATGTTTCAAGGAGATCCATTGGTCTGACAAAATAAGAGATGTATATTCCTGAAAATTGCATGTCCTCTGGAGTCTGTTGTCTGGATGGTATCAGAGAGGTATTAGAACTGTCCTCAGAGGTCATTACAATTTTCTCATAGTGTTTGTCAAGGAAAGAGTTGAGTGTGAAAGATCTTCTACAGTATTGGGCCCTAACCAAGTCAGGAAGAGAAGCAAATGCCATTGAGAACGTGGTTGGAGTTCTTTCAATGTGCCTTCCCTCTGAAGACTTTTAGAAGTGTGCCAGTCATCCCTGTCCATCTGGCTGCCTCTAGGCGGCCATCTAGCCCCTTCCCTCATGCTAAATTTTATTGACTGTGTCTTCTATTCCAGGCTTAATACAGTAGATATTTTTTGCTGCGGCATGGTATAGTGGTTAATTGCACAGATTAATAACACTATCTCAATTCAAATTCCAGTTCCCAGGTAATACTCCGTATTACTTTGGACAAGTTACTTAACCTCTCTATGACTATAAAAAAAAGTACCTACTTCATAGAGTTGCTCTGCATTTAAGTGAGTTAATTCATGTAAAGTGCTTACAAGCATGGGGTTATTACCTGCTAAAATGTTAGCCGATGTGATTATTTAGCCTCTTTTTCATTTAAGGAAATATGCTTAACATTAATCATACATTGAAAGAAGTTTATGTGCTGGTTGTTGGGATCGAAAACACTGAAGAGGCTGTGAGCATTCTACAAAAAAAAAAAAAAGTCAAAAGCTATTCACAGGGATCTGCTGGGACGAGGAAGAGGCAAGTGAGGCACTTGACCCTGTGGCAAAATTTCAGTGGGACACCAAAAACTCACAATCAAGATCAAATTTTAATGCAATATTGTAAAATTCCAAATTAATGCTTAAAATCCCTGGTAACAAAATATTAAAAGTTTAAAGACAGGGTCCAGCAGGGCCAGGATCAGGTGAGGCAAGTGAGGTGGAATTGTGTAAGTTCAGGGCAGGATCCTGTCCTTAAAATTTTGCTATTGTATTCTTTATTTTTTTGACATTAATTTTGACTTTTTAAAATAATTTTCATTAAAATTATCTTGGTTACTGAATTTTTTGGTGACCCCTTAGATTTTGCACCTGAGGTATCTCACTAGCCTAAACCTTGTGTTGGCCCTGGGAGTGTAGACATTGTCCATTACAGTCTGGGCGGTGGGAAAAAGTTTGTGTATTCTTGAACACAGAATGTGTTATTAATCTGTGCAATTAACCACTACACCATGCTGCAACAAAAATATCTACTGTATTAAGCCTGGAATAGAAGACATAGTCAATAAAATTTAGCATGAGGTAGGGGACAAGATGCCCAACTAGATGCAGCCAGGTGGAACAGCTGCCACTGAGGGACCAGGATGACTGGCACACTCCTAACAGATCTTCAGAGGGAACAACTGAGAGTGGATGGAGAGAAGACACAGAAGCTGGGCCGAAGGGGGAGGAAGGTGGGAATCCTGCATGGGGCCACTGTACACCTGTGCACCGGGACCTCCAGTGACGCTGGAGGAATGGGTGAGTTGAACTGGCAGAGAGCAACCTATTCTTGCCACAGGCCTCTGGAATCCTGGCTGGAGGACACCCCTTGACCACCAGGGACACTTGGGTTGGTAGGGAGAGCTGCTTAGAGAAGTGGTAGGGGCAGCGCACCAGCTGATGTGGAGCCCAGAGGGTTTCGTGCTTGAGTGTCTGCAGCAGAGCATGGCCAGGGAGACCATCCCCCTAGGCTTGACTTGCTCCCATGGGAGACTTTAGACCCAGGGGAACTGTCAGACCTGAACTCTGCAAACAGTCTTACCCATCAGAGGGGGCTGATCTGACCTGAGCACCCCTTGATCTTCTGGCCTCTCCTGAGGCCCAGCCTGGCCACGCCTGCTTGCAGTGCAGCCACGGGTGCCCTGGGGGTCTACATCATAGCTCCTGTACTGCTGAGGAATCATGCCTGACTGGAGGAGAGATCCAGTAGGGAGGCCTGCTCCTTGCCCTAACTGCAGCTTCCCCAGGCTCACAGCCACCACCCTCCCCATGTTGCTTTTCTGGCATGTATATACATCGGCAGATTTTGACTTTCCTGCCCTGCCAGCATGCATGTGCATGCACACTGCCCTGCTACTGCTGCTGGCAGGAGTGTATCCCACCTCACCTCCCCTGCCATTGCAATCAGAGCCTTGGTGGGCACAGAGACAGCCAGCCCTGGCCCTACCAGCACCCTGCCCCTGTAGCAACACTGCTGCCAGAGTGAAACTAGGTGCAGAGAACAGGGGACCCTTCCCTGCCCTGAGTGGCCACCCTTACCTGTGTCAACATGCACAGAGGTTGCACACAGACCTATGCCCACCAGTGCTGCACCCTGTGCTAACACCACCACCAGCAGGACCACATGCATAGTTGCCAGTTGAGGGCCCCGGCTCCCTGAGCCATTCTGTCTCTGCTGCTGCTGTGAACGCCCACAGGGAGACAGGCACCCTGACACCTGCTAGCACCCTTCCACAGCTGACAAGTGTGCACCCCTCCACACTGCCACTCCACCGCCACTGCCGCTGCTGGCACATGCAAGCAAGGATGGATCCTGCTGCCACCATCCTACAAAATGCTTTGGCTGGCATCATCCATCAGAGTGTAGTGACCAGCTGTCCAGGAGCACATTGGGCCCCCCAGTGCAATGAGTTGACGACCTTGAGGAGCCAGAGAGCAAAACTGGGGCCCAATACAAGTCTCCCAGAGTTAGAGCACACAGCCCAGGAGCTGGGAGCTGAGCACTGGCTGCCTAAAATTTTCCAGAAACAAAGCCAGTCTACTGAATCCACCTTATAACACAATCAAACCATCAAAGTTATCAAGTAGAATAAAAGGAAAAAACATCCAAAGGATAGCAACTTCCAAGATTGAAGGAACTTCAGCCCACAAAGATGAGATAGAGCCAGTGCAAGAACTTCGAGAACTCAAAAAACCAGACTGCCTTCATTCCTCCGGGTGACCACAGTACCTCTGTAGCAAGGGTTCTGAGACAGGCTGAGGAGGCTGAAATGACAGAAATAGAATTCTGAATATTAATAGGAATGAAGATCATTGAGATGCAGGAGCACATTGAAACACAATCCAAGAAAGCTAAGAAACATAATGAAATGATACAGGAGCTGACAGAAAAATAGCCAGTATAGAAAAGAATGTAACTGATCTGATTGAGCTGAAAATCACACTATAAGAATTTCAGGCTGGGTCCGGTGGCTCATGCCTGTAATCCCAGCACTTTGGGAGGCTGAGGTGGGTGGATCATTTGAGGTCAGGAGTTCGAGACCAGCCTGGCCAACATGGAGAAACCCCGTCCCTACAAAAATACAAAAGTTAGCCAGGTGTAGTAGTATGTGCCTGTAATCCCAGTTACCAAGGAGGCTGTGGCAGGAGAATCGTTTGAACCTGGGAGGCGGAGGTTGCAGTGAGCTGAGATAGCACCATTGCACTCCAGCCTGGATGATGGAGTGAGACTCCATCTCCGAAAAAAAAAAAAAAAAAAAAAAAAAAAGAATGCAATCTCAAGTATTAGTATCAGAATGGACCTAGCTGAGGAAAGAATCTCAGACCTTGAAGACTGGTTTTCTGAAATAAGACAGTCAGGGAAGAATAGAGAAAAAGGAATGAACAAAACCTCCAAGAAATATGGGATTATGTAAAAGAGATCAAATCATGTCCCTGAAAGAGGTAGGGAAAATTGAAGCAACTTGGAAAACATAGAAATACATTACATAGAAACATAGAAATTTCATCCATGAGAACTTCCCCAACCTAGCTAAAGAGGTCAACACTCAAATTCAGAAAATGCAGAGAGCCTCAGTAAGATACTTCACAAGAAGATCATCCCCCAGGACACATAATCATCAGGTTTTCCAAGGTCAAAATGAAAGAAAAAATTTTAAAGGCAGTTGGAGAGAAAGGTCAGGTCACATGCAAAGGGAAGCCCATCACACTAACAGCAGATGTCTCAGCTGAAACCTTACAAGCCAGAAGAGATTGGGGGCCAACATTCAACATTCTTAAAGAAAAGAAATTCCAACCAAGAATTTCATATCTTGCCAAATTAAGCTTCATAAGCGAAGGAGAAATAAGATCCTTTTCAGACAAGCAAATAGTGAGGGAATTTGTTACTACCAGACCTGCCTTATAAAGCCTCCTGAAGGAAGCACTAAATATAGAAAGGAAAGACCATTACCAGCCACTACTGGTACACACTGAAGTACAGACTATAAGTGACACTATAGAGCAACCATACAAACAAGTCTGCATAATAACCAGATAACATCGTAATGACAGGATTAAATCCACACAGATCAATACTAATCTTGAATGTAGACAGACTAAATGCCACAATTAAAAGGCACAGTGTCAAGTTGGATAAAGAAGCAAGGCCCAACTATATGCTGTCTTTAGCAGACCCATCTCACATGGCAATGGCACACATAGGCTCAAAGTAAAGGATGGAGAAAAATCTACCTAGCAAATGGAAAATAGGAAAAAGCAGGGGTTGCTATTCTAATTTCAAACCAAACAGACTTTATACCAACAATAATCAAAAAAGACAAGAGCATTACATAATGGTAAAGGGTTCAATTCAACAAGATCTAACTATCCGAAATATATGTGCACCCAATACAGGAGCACCCAGATTCATAGGGCAAGTTCTCAGAAAGCTTTACACCAGTCAGAATGGTGGATCATGAGGTCAAGAGATTGAGACCATCCTGGCCAACATGGTGAAACCCCGTCTCTACTAAAAATACAAAAATTAGCTGGGCGTGGTAGCGTGTGCCTGTAGTCCTAGCTACTCAGGAGGCTGAGGTTGGAGTGAGCCGAAATCGTGCCATTGCACTGCAGCCTGGCGACAGAGCGAGACTCTGTCTCAAAATTAAAAAAAAAGAAAAAAAAGTCAAAAAATAGATTCTGGTGAGGTTGCAGAGAAAAAGGAACACTCATACACCATTGGTGGAAGTGTAAATTAGTTCAACCATTGTGGAAAACAGTGTGGCAATTCCTTAAAGACCTAAAAATAGAATACAATTTGACCCAGGAATTCCATTACTGGATATATACCTAAAGGAATATAAATCATTCTGTCATAAAGACACGTGCACGCATATGTTCATTGCAGCATTGTTCACAATAGCAAAGACATGGAATCAACCTAAATGCCCATCCATGGTACACTAGATAAAGAAAATGTGGTACATTTACACCATGGGATACTACACAGCCATAAAAATAACAAGATCATGTCCTTTGCAGCAACATGGACAGAGCGGGAGGCCATTATCCTTAGCAAAGTAATGCATGACCAGAAAACCAAATAATGCATGTTCTCACTTACAAGTGGGAGCTAAATTATGAGAACACATGGACACATAGAGGGGAACAACAGACACTGCAATTTTTCAGAGGGTGGAGGGTGGGAGGAGGGAGAGAATCAGGAAAAATAACTAATGGGTACTAGGCTTAATACGTGGATGACAAAATAATCTGTACAACAAACCCCTATCACTTGAGTTTACCTATATAACGAACCTGCACATGCACTCCTGAACTTTAAATAAAAGTTAAAAAATAAAAAAATAAGATTTAGCTGTTAAAATACTACCATTTTGGAATACTTTTTATGTGCTAGGCACTGTGCATATGTTATCTCATATGATACTTACTGTAGCCCATTCTTTACAGATGAGAAAACTGAGATTCAGGGAGGTTCAGTTACTTGCCCAAGGCCACAGAGCTAATGAGTGGTGGAGGTGGGATTCCAACCCTGCCTAACTCTAAAGATTATGTGTTTTATCCACACGGTGGAATTACTGGGCCAGTCTATTTACTCTTTAATGGCCAAGATCCTAATTTGTTTTACATTATGAAAACTAGTCATTGGCGATGATATGAGCAGGAATTTGGAAAGTAAATAATTTCCTTTAAACAAAAATCTAATTTGAAAAATGTTGCTTATTAACTACAGTCCTGGTTGGCTCATTACGTACCCAAAGCTTATTAGTTTTTGCCTGGCCTGTCTCAAGATGCTTTTGCTCTCAGTAGTGTAGTGATACTTTTATAAAATATTTGTTTAATTTTTCTGAACATGTTTGGGATGGGCTATATGAGGGGAATCTTTGTTATTTATAGGCAAAAAAGGATCCACCTGCAGACTCTGAGGGCACTGTCAGAAGTACAGAAAATGACGCCAAGAGAAAGGATGCGGCTGAGGAAGCTCCAGGCGGCTGATGAGAAAGCCAGGAAGCTGAAGTAAGCTGCTTTTCCTTTAGGCACTCATGCTCGGGACTACTTCTCAGGGCTCTCAGGGAATTTACAGAGAAAAGCAAAAACAAAACAGGAAACCCCAATGCATGTGATTATGTATTTATGTGTTTATTCATTCACTCGTTCACTCCAAGATGACTACTGAGCCATAGACTGAATGTCAGGTGCTATTAATATCAGGCTTTCAGCTTGTGTGAAAGGAAAGATTAACTATTTGGGAGGTTATTAGTGATGAAAATAGAGTCAGTTTCCAAACAAAATCTCATCGTTGTTGACAGCTTCTGCACATACCCCAGCAGGAGACATCACTGTTTCACCCGGATTCCCTAGGTGCTTGCTGCGTACCTTCTACCAGGAGACCTCATTTATTTATAGGAAGGAGACTTTATTGGCAGGAAATTGTTAGCTTTTGGAAGAAGTAGACTGGAAACAGAGCTCTGTTCTGTCAAGTGAAGTATTTAGAAAAGTCTATGCTCAGGGCAGTGTTGCTGGTGGGAGATATCACTAGTAATTAGAGTATTTACGTGAAAAAGTGAAATTTCAGGTGTTAGCCAGGATGTAGAGAAAAGGGAACCCTTGTGCAGTAGTGGTGAGAATGTAAATCAGTACAGCCATTATGGAAAAATAGCGTGAAGATTCCTCTAAAAATTAAAAATAGAACTACCATATGATCTGGCAATCCTACATTTGGACTTACATCCAAAGAAAATGAAATCAGTATATAGAAAAGATACTTATACTCCAATGTTCATTGCAGAGTTATTCACAGTAGCCGAGATATGGAATCAACCTACCTATCCATCAACAGATAAGGGGATAAATAAAATGTGGTATAAATACACACAATGGAGTACTATTTAGCCTTAAAAAAGAAGGGAATCCCATCATTCGCAACAACATGGATGAACCTGGAGGACATTGTGTTAAGAGAAGCCAGGCATAGAAAGACAAATACTGCATGATATCACTTATATATGGAATCTTAAAAAGTTGAATTCACAAAAGGGGAGAGTAGAATGGTGGTTACTAGGGGCAGGGGGGCATGAATGGGAAAATGTTGGTCAAAAGGTAAAAAGTTTCAGACAGGAGAAATAAGTTCTGGAGATCTATTGTAGAGCATGGTGACTGTAATTAATAACAATGTTTTGTATTTTTGAAAATTGCTAACAGACTAGAGCTTGATTTAATTATCCCACAATGTATACATATATGAAAACATCACATAGTATATATAAATCTAAACATTTCTTGTCAATTAAATTTTAATAAAGCTGAAAAAATACATGTATAAAAATGGAATTTCAAAGAGCCTTAGAGCCTCAATTTCTGAAAGACTGATTTATGTGTTGGTAGGTTATCAGATTTCCAAATTTTTCTTATTTTTTCTTCCTCTGCCAATGTTTTGGTAGTTTAGGAGCCCCAATCAAGAACTAGAGAGACAGAAAGAACCTGAACACAAATCTACTCATTTTGTTCCCTTGTTAACTTATCTGAAAAACGATTTAGATGTGTCCTTGTACTTAGAATGAATATCATGATAAGCCAAGTAAGAATCTACGAGTCTATTTTCCCTTAACATTTGCTTTCTTTAATAAATGGGTGTAAGGAAGGGATCCAGTTTCAGCTTTCTACATATGGCTAGCCAGTTTTCCCAGCACCATTTATTAAATAGGGAATCCTTTCCCCATTGCTTGTTTTTGTCAGGTTTGTCAAAGATCAGATAGTTGTAGATATGCGGCATTATTTCTGAGGGCTCTGTTCTGTTCCATTGATCTATGTCTCTGTTGTGGTACCAGTACCATGCTGTTTTGGTTACTGTAGCCTTGTAGTATAGTTTGAAGTCAGGTAGCATGATGCCTCCAGCTTTGTCCTTTTGGCTTAGGATTGACTTGGCGATGCGGGCTCTTTTTTGGTTCCATATGAACTTTAAAGTAGTTTTTTCCAATTCTGTGAAGAAAGTCATTGGTAGCTTGATGGGGATGGCATTGAATCTATAAATTAGCTTGGGCAGTATGGCCATTTTCACAATACTGTTTCTTTCAACCCAGGAACATGGAATGTTCTTCCATTTGTTTGTATCCTCTTTTATTTCATTGAGCAGTGGTTTGTAGTTCTCCTTGAAGAGGTCCTTCACATGCCTTGTAAGTTGGATTCCTAGGTATTTTATTCTGTTTGAAGCAATTGTGAATGGGAGTTCACTCATGATTTGGCTCTCTGTTTGTCTGTGATTGGTGTACAAGAATGCTTGTGATTTTTGTACATTGATTTTGTATCCTGAGACTTTGCTGAAGTTACTGGCCATCAGAGAAATGCAAATCAAAACCACAGTGAGATACCATCTCACACCAGTTAGAATGGCCATCATTAAAAAGTCAGGAAACAACAGGTGCTGGAGAGGATGTGGAGAAATAGGAACACTTTTACACTGTTGGTGGGACTGTAAACTAGTTCAACCATTGTGGAAGTCAGTGTGGCAATTCCTCAGGGATCTAGAACTAGAAATACCATTTGACCCAGCCATCCCATTACTGGGTATATACCCAAAGGACTGTAAATCCTGCTGCTATAAAGACACATGCACACGTATGTTTATTGCGGCACTATTCACAATAGCAAAGACTTGGAACCAACCCAAATGTCCAACAACGATAGACTGGATTAAGAAAATGTGGTACATATACACCATGGAATACTATGCAGCCATAAAAAATGATGAGTTCATGTCCTTTGTAGGGACATGGATGAAACTGGAAAACATCATTCTCAGTAAGCTATCGCAAGGACAAAAAACCAAACACCGCATGTTCTCACTCATAGGTGGGAACTGAACAATGAGAACTCATGGACACAGGAAGGGGAACATCACACTCCGGGTACTGTTGTGGGGTGGGGGGAGGGGGGAGGGGCAGCATTAGGAGATATACCTAATACTAAATGACGAGTTAATGGGTGCAGCAAAACAACATGGCACATGGATACATATGTAACAAACCTGCACATTGTGCACATGTACCCTAAAACCTAAAGTATAATAAAAAAGAATCTATGAGTCTATTTTCCCTTAACATTTGCTTTCTTTAATAAATGGGTAGAAAAAGATTTCCATGAAAGTACATTGTGAGCAGTGGTGTGCTGGTAAATATTTAACAACCAGCTCTCGGTTTGAAGGGGTCTGCTGATTTGTTTGCTGATTTCTGTGATATAAATACTCCCACTCTGGCCAATATCAAGCTACCAATATGATACCATTTAATATTCGGTTGAGAAGATATTTACACAATCTGCTCTTGAGCCAATACAAGTTGGATCCTGCAAACCACTATGACATTGAGTGTGAGTTTTACTGGGAAAATATATTCACATAAATTGCTTGAGCCATTGCATGAGCTCACAGCCCCAAATCTGTTCGTAATACCTCAGAGATGGTGATATTTCTAAGGTGCCATGATTCGTGTCGTTGGCTGAGGGTAAAAGGAAAATTAAATCTCTGATAGGAACAGATTAAAAAGGCAAATTTAATAACATATACAGATTACAACATATTTACATTAAAACTTTTTTAATACAAAGAAGTCACATATATTTCACATGATACACTAATATATTTTTCTTACTTGAAGGTAATGGTTTTAAATAAAGTTTGGCCTTGATTTTGTGAATAAGTTGTATTGGAATTGTTTCTAATTGTTGATTGTAGAATCAAGGGGGATCATGTGTTTTAGCTAGAAAATGACTCTATTGTCAGAAGAATCATAATGTACCCATTTTAGAGACAAGAGAGTTTGACTAGAAGGGTGTTCAGTGATGAAAACCTGAGCATAAATTAGCCCACAAGTAATCATAAGAACTCAAATCTTTCTTCCAGTTTAGTAGCAGGTCTCTTAAACTCACTCTCCTGTAATACAGAAAACAAAGTAAATGTGTCTAGAAAAATTCCCCGGCACAATGACTCCCATGTATTTCCTCATAAATCCTTTGATATGTAGCTCTAGTTTTACTTTTTATGGGTTTGTTCATCCTGAAAGCAGTTTTTGTGTTATTAGTATGTGTTAGGCACTGTGCTAGGCGTTGGGAACACATAGCCCTGTCATCGCACTTGGAGGACGCACAGAGAGGAGCACTGCCTTCTCCTGCTGCTGCATTTTGGGATTTGTAAGGGTGAATAAGGAACCAGAGTATCCTGTGTGTGCTTTAAAAGAGAATCAGCTGGGTGCTGCACCACATTCACCTTGATGAGGAAGAGATCTGATGGCCTGGCTTTCCAATCCCCCAGTCAGTCTGTTGAAATAAGGATCACACTCATCTGTATAATATAGACACGGTTTTAGCAATTCACAGTTATTTTTCTACATTCACTTTAAATTTACAGAAAGATTGTGGAAGAAAAATATGAAGAAAATAACAAACGAATGCAAGAATTGAGATCTCGGAACTTTCAGCAGCTGAGTGTTGATGTACTCCATGTAAGTACCCTCTTATTTTAAATTTTACATAAAAATTTTTCTTGCTTTAGATGCATGGTGATGATTGGGTAGGAAAAGGGACCAGGGAGAAAACAAGAACATCCAGATTAACTTCACCGAATTCCAGGAAGGATTCTAGAATGTAAGTCAACAGTTGGTGACAACGATTCAAAGCGGCTGTAGCGAGAGGTGGATCAATTGATCCATTTAACAAAAATCAAGCTCCTACTCTGTACAAGACAACTGAATTGGCACTAAATGCATAACTGATGGGTTAAAATGATTAGCTGACAGAACAAATGCGTGTATATCTAATTTTTAATTCCACTCATGCTATTGTTGCTTTACCTTTTTAGTATTGTTCTTTGTCTGGTTTTTATTCTTTTCCTTTTTATTTTGTTTCTTACCCATTTTGTTTACATTGTGCTAATAACTTCATTCAAATTTTAACTGCCATAGATGTTCAATAATGAATAGAGTTGCAGATTCACATGAAGTGACCCCAAATTCATGTCCTCGGCATTCCAAATCTGTAAATAGCAAACGCCATTTTCTCTAATGGTTGACAATATCTCCACAGGCCTTGGGTAGGCTCTGATTAATAAGGTGGTCTTTACAATGTCAAATTTGGGCAATAGACGTCAATACCAACCTCATAGCTCTTCAGGTAAAAGCAACTTGGGATGAAGCCATTTTTATAGAGAACTTCTACTGTCTCAAATTCTGATTTTTATTAATGGAGATCCCTGCATGTGAGAGATTCTCTCCTTTAGCAGGAAGCACCAAGCTCCCTGAGGCCTTGGAGACAATCCCCCAAGCCCCAGGGATGCTAACTGTTGTAGCTTAGTTATCAGAGGGCTCCAAACCCTGGGGCATGCAGGAGACCTCACCCTCAGCCAGACAGGGCCCCTCTTTAAGGGGGGGATCTGCCAGTAATGCATCTTTCTCAATTATTTAGGGGTTCTGTGTGCTTTGGAGTTCTAAAAATCCCAAGTTGGGACCAATAAGAGGCCTAGCTTCCTCTAACCTCAGGAGTCTTCCTCTGTTTGATGGACCAGTTAGCAGACAATGTGGGGATGATGGTCATATGTGCTCAATTCCATCCCCCCTTTCCCACCCATCTGCCACTCCATTTAAGTGAAGCCCCGCTGTGGGATCTGTTGCAGGTTACAGAGAATTGGGAGATGGGTTCTTTCCTGCTCAGGGAACTTGGTGAGTGAAGAACCTGCTAGCTGAAAGGCCATGGGGTCAACAATAGGGCTGGATCCCTAGTTGGAGAAGGGTCTTGATGCCACCACTATGGAAGGACTCAAACCCCCTCTGAAAACTGGGTGCCTTTCTTCAGCTTCCCACACACTTCTAGGCCCTGCAAATGAGAGCCTGTTAAGGTGGGTCTTCTTCTGTGGTTCAGTCTGCTTCGTCCCCCTGCAGTGCTGAGAACTGTACATTCCCACAAATCCTGACAAGGAGGCTGACAGAATTATAAGAATTCTGAGTTTGTTGATGTGTAAATTACTTGTTTATTCAGCTATAGAAATGGGGACATACTTTTCTAGTATGCTCAGAGATGTTGTATTTCTTGTAAGTCCTCTGCTAATTCCTATGCTGCTGGTCTGATTCCTATGTACGCTCTGATTAATAATGAATAAAAAACGGGCCTCCTGAAAGCAGCACTTCACCTCAGATGAGGGAAGACTTGAAAAACCACTGTTCAACAGACCTTGTCATAATCTCTTCAGGGTCTTGTCTTCCTCTTATAAAGCAGGGATCACTGATTCTAAGGGATTTTCCCCCTAAGATTGAAAATTGAGAAGTACAGGCATGGTATTATTTTGTTCTATAAAATCTAAATGACTTCATTCTTGTAGTTACCATATGGCAAAAAAGAAATGTAGTTTCAAGTATGAGCTTAAATATTAGTGTCTGATAATTTACTTACCTTTTTTACTTTTCTTCTTTGACCCTTCAAGATCACCATGTTTGTGTTCTTTTTTATTGGATGGAATTATTATTGGTGTTATAACTACACTGTATGAGGTCTTGTCTTCCTCTTATAAATCAGGGTCCTTTGGGGGCCCTGAAGTAACTGAAGATAAGCCTGAGACCATACGACAGGCAGAATCCCAAGAAATGTTCTTATGCATATATTACTCCACAGAACATGGGAGCTAGACACAAAGTTCTGATCTTGGCCCAACTCAGATGAAGAAAGAGAGGATTTCACAAGGATCCTATGAACTCCCAACTCATCACATCCCCAGTAACTTCCCATTTTCATCCCCTTCCCATCAGCAAGGAGCAAAGGGAGCAGGAGGGGAAGCGACTGATGCTGATGCTGTTCTGGACAAAGACTGTGGTTCATTCTTTGATCTTCTGAGATTAGTGCCACCACTGTCTTTGGCCCTGAGCTTTCCAGAAGCATGTTTCCTATGTTTATATATTGATGGGGGCAGAAATGCTCCAGGCAGATAGATGGCTGTTGAATCTGTTCTGCTTGAACACTGTGTCCTCTTGCCAGCTGGTTCAGGCCCACAGACTGGATGGCTCAGCATCCCCAGGCATCCTGCCCTCTTTTGTGCAGTCACATCAGTCATTTCCCTCTGGCACATTGTCAGCATCCCATCTCTCTTTCAAATATTTTCAGGAAAACCTCAGCTCACTTGGGTCCACAATCAATGGACCCTCCTCCAAATTCTTATGGCTTATAGTATTCTCAAACTTGAAATGCACCTTGATTTCCTATGAATCTTGTTAAGATGCAGATTCTGATTCAATTAGTCCAGGGTGCAGCCTGAGATGTTGCATTTCTCATAAGCCCTCTGCTAATTCCTATGCTGCTGGTCTGTTTCCTATGTATACTCTGATTAATAATGAATAGAAAATGGGCCTCCTGAAAGCAGCACTTCACCTCCAGATGAAGAAAGACTTGGAAAACCACTGCTGAACAGACCTTGTCATAATCTCTTTAGGAAAAAACACATTTAAAAGGAATGGAAGAAAAGGAGGAGCAACCTGAGGGAAGACTTTCTTGTTCACCCCAGGACAAGGATGAAGAAAGGTGGCAAGGCAGGGAAGAGGCAAGTTTAATCATATTCACAAGCACAAAACTGAGGCAGGTTTAATGATATCCAGAGAACAAAGGGGAAAGAAAATGGGAAGCTGAACACTTTACAGAAGAGCCTGAAGGGTTTTAAATGTAGCAGGAAGAAGCTTCATTGAGCTGAAAAAGATGAAATAAATATAGGAAAGAGATTAATCAGATGCAAGAGGCTAAAGAAAAATGTAATAAAGAAGGAGAAGAGGAAGAGGAAAATGCTCCCATCTTTGAGTGCTTTCCTTCCCCTTGCCCATATACATGTTTATGATTTAATTTCTTACTAATCTCACTGGGGTTCTGTTCTCTATTCCTTCTTCCATCTCTCTTGCCTGGCAGAAGCAAGCTACTTTATATTTCAAAAGCACTTACAGGAGAGAATCAGAGTTATGGGAGAGAATGGGCTCTATGTCGCCTCTTAAACATGTTATAAAAATTATTTGAGGCATGTAGGAGAGTGGCTTGCTTTGTTTTTCAGACCCTAACTGACAAGGCCTTTTATTTTGGCAGGCATTTTCTGCTTGGCTGAATTTGGGCTTTGAAAGCTTGAAGCACCATCAAATGTGGAATCATGTTAGGCACTGTTTTCTCTAAAGAATGACAGCTTAAAACAGTTGGATACCATAATACATAAGACAGGCTAGGTCTGTCTTTGATCCTGTGGCATATACAGTTGTGCTGGAGCTAAAGTTAGGTCTCTGTGAAAGTACATAGCAGATCAGGTCTCCATACATGGAGTGGTAATGGGGACCAAAGATCAGACCATGTCCTTCTCTTTCTAAGAGAAACAATTGTAACAATTCTATCTTTCTCTTCAAAGAGAAACTCAGCAAATCAAAGTTAATTGAGAGTCCAAATACATACTTATTTTCAAATAATTTCTGAAGTGCACGTAAAGACATATTTCATGTACTTTCTGTTCTTTATCCGTAAAGTTCTCTGTGTGCTCTCAGTGATCCTTTGAAATCTGGAACCAATTTCGCCTCCTGAAACAATTATTATACAGTACAGAAAACTGACTTCTTAAAAACACTTTATGATGATATTCTCACAAATACCGCACTGCAGTGTGGCATGGCTTCATTTTACTTGTTAAGATTAGTTTGAACTTTCTTTTAAACTTTCTCTTATTAAAAAGACACTCTTGGAGTAGTTTCCCATGAAAACCATTTATCAAGAAAAATAGATCAACTCAGCACCAGCTCCAGGTTCAAACGCAAATACACACACACACACACACACACACACACACACACACACACACACACAAAACTAAGGGAAAAAGGCAAAATGATTTATTGAAATACCTACTGATTTTGGCTAAAGCTTTTTTTTTTTGAAGTGTGAATTCTTTCATCATGTGGTCTCTTAGATCTTTTAGGAAATTGGAATTTGTAGAATCACAGAGCTTTAAAGCTAGAGGGGAACTTGTAAGTCATTCAGGCTAACACCTTTAATTTTGAGATGCAGAAACTGAGCAGGGCTGGAGTAGGGTGTGGTAAGTGGAACACCCTAGATGCCAAATTGAAGGAGGCCCCCCTCAGCTGTCAATGGAGTGAGTACCTTCAATTGGTACCTACCTTGGTCATCCCACTTGGCTTACCTAGTCATGATCCTGAAACTGAGCCCATGAAGGTTAAATGCTTTATGCAAGGTTACCTGTCTCATTGATTCAGGGCTGTTTCTCTTATCCCAACTTACCTCCTGAAGTTTGAAAATGTTTAAGCAAGAGGATTAGGTAGGCTTGTTTCCAAGTAGTCTTCTAAATAAGAATTTTTTTTCATTTGTGGTAGTGCTGTTTCCTTCTATCAGCATCTCATGAATTGTTAATTACCTTCCACAAGGAATTTGATGAACCGACTTTAGAGAACCTGCCTGAGTCTCAGCCTATTCCTTCCATGGACCTCTGCGAACTTGAATCAATTGTAGAGGATGCCACCTCTGACCTTGGATATCATGGTATGTGTTTGCATTGGTTTTCAGAAGGATGCTCACAGCTGCTGCACAGGTTGCTGTGGCTAACTTTGCAGTGGGCCTGTCTGGCCTCTGAGAGAAGAAGCTCTGGGTGTATGCAGCTACCTGTTATCAGTTTACCAGGGCTGGGCTATGACCAGGATGAAAAGTAGAGAAGCCAAGGATTTTTCTGTCCTCTCTATCTTCTTTGCAATAGTGAGGATGAGTTGGAAACTTACACCTGGTGAGAGACCTCTTCTGGGTGGGTTAAACAATGTCGTTAACCTGACTTTGGAATTGTGCAAACTCCGAATGCTCTGGAGTACTGTATTTTTCTCTGTTCTGTAAATGGTTCTCCCAACTGTCATAAATTTAAATTGAAGAAATGAAGCCAGGCTTTGGAAAATCAGCTATGCAGATGTGCATTACCAGAAAATAAAAGTGCTCAGAGCAGGAATACAAAGGCAGGTCTGTAGGATGGCTGACTTTGCTAGAGGACTTCCTGATGCCTTTGCTACCTCAGCCCACACAGCAAACGAGTACACTTCCAGCAAACCTCTATTTTCACTTAGAATAAGACTTTAATTAGTGGTCCAAATGGAGCAGATACATGCAAATGGAGTAGGTACATCGTAAGCTAATGGTTAAATGCATGAATTTTGGAGTAAAAAAGTTGGCCCTATCAGAGAAGGCCCTGACAACATAATCTCTCTAGGTCTCAGTTTTCTTATCTATGAAATAAGAATAATAATGCCTTCTTTCAGGGTTGTTGTGAAGAGCAAATGAGACGTGGCATGTGGAGTGGTCTTAGTTCAGTGCCCAGCACAGAGTAAGTGCTAAAGAAGAGGAAACAGTTATGACACTTTGAGCAGAGGAGGGTTATCAATAGAGGTGTCTTCTCAGTCTTGTCCATCAGTCTCCCCAGTGCCTAGAGCAAAGTTCCAGGAACATGTTAAGCACTCAATAAATATTTCTTGAGTGAATTAATGAGTGGATGAATACATGAATGAATGTTAGTCTGGACCTCTGAGAAGCAGATGCTAAGACGGGACTACAATTGCAACACTACTTTTAGAGAAAATGCTTATATAAAAGAAAATAGGGAAGAGCTAGAAAAAACCAGGGGAACCGTTACACCACTGATTAAAGTCTTATTCCAAGTGAAAAGGGAGGTTTGGTGGAGGTGAACTAGATTCTTCTGCAATCAGAGGTAGCAAAGTCAGCAGGAAGTCCTCTAGCAAAGTCAGCCATCCTGCAGGCCTGAATTTGTATTCCTACTGTGCTCCAGTAGTAGCCCGTCAGGAGGCATCATAGCCTCTGAGAGAATGCAGAGATGGATTTCACAGCACAGCAGCTGGGATCCTTGGCCAGTTGCACTCTGTGTTGTTGGAGGTCTGCAAGTGCATCCTTATGGCTGCACAATTGATATAATAACTCTCTTTGGCAGCAGTTTAGCTCTCTTTTCAAATTGAAAATTAAGGTAGTGAACCTTGGATGATCTTGTCTTCTCATCCCAGATTTGCACTTGAAGTCTTCTTACTAGAGCTGTTAAACCCTGTGCTGCCTCCTTCAGCTGTATGGAGACAAGCACCTGAAGCTCTTTAGATTGGCATTAGCCAGCTTTTAAAATGGTGCTATGGAAGCCATCTTGTAACAGACATTCTTGACAAATATGTATTTCAGATGGACTTCTATCTTAGACCTTTTATGGTATTTAATATATTATTTGTTAATTTTTCCAAAAGTGAAATTCGGAAGTATAGAAATATCCCATGGACTTCTCTTTCTAAAAATAGAAATGTCAGAGACATTAGAACCAGAGCGACTCCATCTTGAATAAGGGTTGAGTAAAATAAGGCTGAGAACTACTGGGCTGCATTCCCAGGAGGTTAAGGCATTCTTTGTCACAGGGTGAGACAGGAGGCCAGCACAAGATACAGGTCACAAAGACCTTGCTGATAAAACAGGTTGTAGTAAAGAAGCCAGCCAAAGCCCACCAAACCCAAGGTGGCAATGAAAGTGACCTCTGGTCATCCTCATTGCTCATTATATGTAAATTGTAATGTATTAGCATGCTAAAAGACACTCCCACCAGCACCGTGACAGTTTACACATGCCATGATGACATGGGAAGTTACCTTATATGGTCTAAAAGGAGGAATCCTCAGTTCCGGGAGTTTCCCACCCCTTTCCTGGAAAACTCATGAATAATCCACCTGTTGTTTAGCATATAATCAAGAAACAACTATAAGTCTATTCATTCGAGCAGCTCATGCCACTGCTCTGCCCATGGAATAATCATTCTTTTGTTTCTTTACTTTCTTAATAAACTTGCCTTCACTTTTCTCTATGAACTTGCCCTGAATTCTTTCTTGTGCGAGGTCCAAGAACCCTCTCTTGGGGTCTGGATCAGACCCTTTTCCAGTGACAGAAAGCTGAGAAAGTTAGGCAGTATGTAGCTCCCAATACCTGTGGCTTGTGCTCTGCTGGAGGACAGAGCCATACTATTTATGCATAGGAAGCCCCAGGACAGGATAGTGAATGGGTGGTCTAGGACCAAAAAGTCTGAACTTACTCCTGGTTTCAAATAGGAAAAGTACTTAATACTGCATTTCATAGATGAGAAGCCAAAGACATTAAGTGATTTGCTTAAGGACCACAGAGTTCCTGCTTTCTATCTAGTATACCACCCTTTCCATATCCCCCAAAGTGTGTGTTTTCGGTGGTGGTCGGTAGAAGCAATCGACTTGTAAGAAACAGAAAAACATGTCAAAGGAATTGGACTTTCGAAAGGCAGAGTCTCTGTCACGTGTCTCTTTGCTAATTTTTGTGAACTGTAGTAGCCAAATTACTCCCAAGCTAGTCTTGACCACAGGTTCCAGCTACTATGGGAAACCCAAGCTATGTCCTTCTTACCTCTCATGTTGTCTTTTGTCATGGAGTTTTCAGTATTGTAGACAGTGTGTTGATTTACCAGCCAAACTGGAAATCATCAAATCTACTTCTTTGACCACTTTGTTCATGTTGTAATGTAAACACTATTTAGGCCTCTATGATAAACTATCAGATTAGAAAAAATACATAATAGATTTAGGTGGATCAGATGCCTTGTAAAATAAACATTTCCATTATTTTTTCCTGTCTGTAAATTCATACTTTCTAAATGCTATTCTTTCTTAAATTCAAAAGATAAACTTAGAACTATGAAAATACAACCTTGATAGGCATTTAGGTTGATTCTGTCTTTGCTATTGTGAATAGTGCTATAATGAACCTAAAATAAAAGTAAAAAAAGAAGAAAAAAAGAAAATGCAACCTTTGGGTTTGACAAATCATTAGAATGGTGGGCAACTACCAGAAAATTAGTGATCACACAGATTAATTGAAGTGAAATTTTGAAACATGAGACTTAATTTGTTGATGAACTCTGAAGTGGTTAATTATTTTTTGCCTTTTAGAAGATTAGACTGCAAACTTTCAGCACCCAAATGAAGTTTTTATTTATTTTTTATTTGGCATGTATATGTAAAATAAAATTATACAGTCATTCTTTCAAAGCTCCTACACCAAATGTTTAATTAGTCTTTGATGTTGAATTGGAAAATTCCCTCTGGCATATGAGGAATTAGTTGCAGAGAAGAAAGACAGGATAAGACTTATTATTTATATTTGATATGCATTAGTTGACTATAGCTGATTTAATCTAGTGAAAGTCATGGGTAACCATTATAATCAAATGAGAAAGTACAACTGAAATGTTAAAGAAATTATCCCCATTTAACTTCTTATATGTAATGCTAATGATATCTTGCACATTAATTTTTGCGAGGAACTTCTTTGTACTCTAGCGTTTGTTTTTTATTTTATTTTATTTTTTAGCAACTCACAGCTGACTTTCAGAGCAGTGTTTTTTCCAAAGCTGGAATAGCCTGAGACTCTTGGGCCTGGGTCTACCAGGAGCATGGACTCCCTACCCCACCATTCAGATGTGGAGAATGCAGTGAAGTAGGCCTTGGCTGCTTACCCACATCCTGACCAGTGGTCACCTCTTCATTTCCTGTTCAGCCACTCTTTAAGCAAGCACTGAGCCCAGTGCTCAGAGATAGCTCTGACCACTAGGTGGTTGTGCTTTGCTTACCTGTAGGAACCCCACATGCCCTTTAGAGTTCTGGGCTGTTCTATGACTTACGACGTCACCTCTTCTTTTTAAATGTCCAAGTGGAAATAAAGTGATTTGAACTTTGCTAATTAACAATGATATGTTTTTATTGTTTTAATTTTAAAAAGAAAACCTCTACTCACTCAGTAATTCCACTGTTATCTGAAAGAAAACCTCTACTCACTCAGTAATTCCACTCTTAGATAGTTATCTGAAAATGTGTCTACAAGAAGACCTGTACACAAATATTTCTAGCAGTTTTATTCATAAGTACTCAAAAAACAAGTAGGCCGGGCGCGGTGGCTCACGCCTGTAATCCCAGCACTTTGGGAGGCCGAGGTGGGCGGATCATGAGGTCAGGAGATCGAGACCATCCTGGCTAACACAGTGAAACCCCGTCTCTACTAAAAATACAAAAAATTAGCCGGGCGTGGTGGCAGGCATCTGTAGTCCCAGCTACTCAGGAGGCTGAGGCAGGAAAATGGCGTGAACCTGGGAGGCAGAGCCTGCAGTGAGCCAAGATAGCGCCACTGCATTCCAGCCTGGGTGACAGAGCGAGACTCCGTCTCAAAAAAAACAAAAAACAAAACAAGCAAACAAAAAAGTCAATTGTCCAGCAACAGGTGAAAGGATAAGCAAATATGTAGTTTGTCGATGGAATATATACTATTTGGCACTGAAAAGGAACACACACCAATATATACAACAATATAGATAGATACTTTTAAAATTATGTGAAGTGAAAGAAGCCTCACATAAGAGAGTTCATACTGAATGATACTGAATGATTCCATTTCTATGAGTACCGGAACCAGAAGTACTTATCTATAGTAATAGAAATTAGGCCAGTGGTTGCCTGGGGGTGGTGGTGGTGGGAGTTGACTCCAGAAGGGCACAAGGAAACCTTTTTTTGATAGAAAAGTTTGTAAGTTTGCTATCTTGATTGTGGCAATGGCTACCCAGATGTGTATGTTTGTCAAAACTCATTGGACTCTATATTTTAAATTAGTGCATTTTATTGTATATAAATTATACCAAAATAAAATTGATAAATTTAAAAAATGTCAAAATATTCAGAAGAAACAATGTAATGCTTAGCTGTCTATGTGTTAGCTAATGAATAGCCAAGAAAGATGTGAGTGAAGTCATGGAGATAGAAAGCAATTGGGAAGATCTTTGGGTATCACCTGAGACACAAACTCCTTAATCCAGAAGGTGATCATGGGGTTTGAGATTTTCTTCTAACATCAGCTGAACAACATTGTCTTCCACAAGGAGTGTTAACAAAGCTTTGGGGTCCTTTCCAAAGAGGAAAGTTGGCTATTTGGAGATAAGGGACAGAGATCTTTTAGCTCCTCTCTCTTCACTCTTTATAGTTGGGGGTGGAGGTGCACACATCTGAGTAACAGAGAGCCCTACCAGCAGATCTAAAAGGACCTAGTGCCCACTAAAGCCACTGGAGCATAATACAACAAAAGGTGATAGCTCAGACTCCAATGCCCAGCCCAAGATGGAGAAGCTGGTGGAGCTGCCTGGCTCTTTAGCTCTCAGAAAAAAAGACCAAACAAATGCCAGCTGTTACTTCCACATTCCTAGATCTTCCATCACTTCCGGAGCTTTAGATGTCTTCGAGACTTGATTTATAAATATAAATTGATAGTGGTTTTATTTAATAATTGTCACTTATCCACTGAGTTACATTTGCATTTCATAATAGTGTTTCCACCTGACTCTAATACTTGCTCTCAGGAATAAAGATGCCTGCAGTTCTCACTAATTTCTGAGTTCTAGAGGATAATTAGAATGAATCTAATACTGAATGAAGATGTGCTGATTCTCCACCCTGAGGCATATTAATAATTTAGAGCTTTCCTTCTGTATGACAAGTCTCTAACTAAAATTTCAAAGATTATATCCAATTTGAAAAATTAAGCTGGGTGCTGACTAACATCTGCCCAACAAGCCACTTTGACATGGCATCCTAAGCAAACGTAATGTAAATAGGGGGAAAATTAGTCCCAGAATGTCAGGTATTCATGGGGAAAACCAGCACCCATGGACCTCTCAAAATAAGTAAACCACCTGGGAAGGCTGTATGTGATCACATGGATCATCCCTTAGCTAAATATAAATCATATAGTAGTTATTATACTAAAGGTCATGCTAGTAAGGCAAAGGGCATCCTTAAGTGGCCTTGCTTGGGTCATCATGGCTCAGATTTGGAACAAACCAATTAAGCAGAAAATTAAATAAGTATCAGTCATAGCTTTAAGATTGGATAGAAACAAATGTAATAGAGTAAAACCTTATATAATGTGTGTTTCAGACAGTGCTCTGCACATACCATGGTATGGTTTTCCTTTAGTTGGTGAATTTATTTTCCATACATGCAGGTTTCACAGTTGTGCTCAGGGCTTATGTGCTTACCACTTGGAGAACATTGTTATGATGCCCAAAGAAAGCTAAGCTGCCATATGAAAGGGAATCTTTCAGATCTGCCTTTGAGTCCTGACTTTCCCATGTGATAGCACTGTGATTTTAAGGAACATAATTTCTATGATCTGCAGTTTTTAAATTTATTTTTAATCAATAAAATGCAGTTAGTAATACCAATCTGAAAAATTTACTGTATTAAGTGAGATAACATATATTTTATATAACACATATGTTAACATACGGTAACATACATGTTTGTTACTGTATTTGGCTCAATCAGTGACAGGAGCTATTACTACCAAGTCAGATATAGAATGGTTAGATGGTGCTTATCACCTCTTATCTACTTGTTAGAATCGAACTTATCTTTTAAGACCCAGCTCAAAGACGTCCTCCTTGATTTGACATCAGAAGATGTCTCCTACCAGGACTCTTTGACTAATGTCCCTGATCATTTTTCTCCTTTCTTAGAACATATCCTATGCTGCCTTACAGTACTGAGGTTGTGAACCTGACTCCTGCCCTAGCGTAGGTTGAAAAACTGGGATGTCTTTGTTAACAAGTCTTTGAAAAGCACTTTAAAAAGAATAGTAAGTAGTTATATTATAAAAATTATAGATACAGGATGAACAACAACATACGAAAAACCTATTCAAATATCACTCACATGAATACAGTCATGTACTGCTTAATGACAGGAATATGTTCTGAGAAATGTGTCGTTAGGCAGTTTCATCCTTAAGCAAACATCAGAGAATATACTTGCACATACCTAGATGATAGAGCCTAATGCGCATCTAGGCTCTATGGTATAGCCTGTTGCTCCTACACTACAAACCTGTGCAGCATATTACTGTCCTACATACTGTAGGCAGTTGTAACACAGTGGTAAGTATTTGTGTATCTAAACATAGACAATAGACAGTAAAAACACAGTATGAAAGATGGTACACCTGTATAGGGCACTTATCATGAATGGAGCTTGCAGGACTGGAAGTTGCCATGGGTGAGTCAGTGAGTGAGTGGTAAGTGAATGTGAAGGTCTAGGATATTCACTACTGTTTACTACTGTAGACTTTATATATAAGCACTGTATATATAACACTTAGGCTATACTAAATTTATTTTTAAAATATTTTTCTTCAACAATAACCTCAGCTTACTGTAACTTTTTTACTTTATATAATTTAATTTTAAAAACTTTTTGATTATTTTATAACACTTAGCTTAAAACACACATTGTATAGCTGTACAAGAATTTTTTTATATCATTCTATAAGCATTTTATATTTTTAACATTAATTTTTTTAACTTTTGAATTTTTTGTTAAAAACGAAGTCACGAACACACATATTAGCCTAGTCCTTCTGCCTTTCACCTCGATATCTCGTCCCACTGGGAGAGCTCCGTGGACAATAACATGCAGGGAGCTGTCGCCTCCTATGATAACAATGCCTTCCTCTGGAATATCTCCTGAAGGTTTTACAGTTAACATTTTTTAAATAAGTAGAAGGAGTATACTATAAAATAATGATAATAGTATAGTATAGTAAATATATAAAGTAGTAACATAATTATTTATTATGATTATATTGTACATACTTGTATGCACTATACTTTTATATGACTGACAGTACTGTATGTGTGTTTACACTGCGTCACTAGGTGATAGGATTTTTTTAGTTTAATTGTTATCTTATGGGATCACCACTGTATATGTGGTTCATTGTTGACTGATACGTCATTATGCAGTGCATGACTGTACTTGTACTTTAAGTTTGTTATGGCTTGAATGTCTACTCTCAAAAACTCAGTTGTTGACAGTGTGATATTATTAAGAGGTAGGGTCATTAAGAGGCAATTCACTTATGAGGACTCCCTCCTTATGAATGGGATTAAGTGTCCTTATCAAAGGGCTTGATGGAGTGAGTTCATCCCTCTTGTTCTTCTACCTTCCACCATGTGAGGACACAGTGTTCCTTCACTGCAGAGGATCGAGCAATAACACACCATGTTGGCAGCAGAGGGCAGCCCTTACCACACGACTGAGCCTGCTGTTGCCTTGATCTTGGACTTCCCAGCCTCCAGGACAGTGAGAAATAAATTTCTGTCCTTTATAAATTACCCAGTCTGTGGTATTTTGTTATAATAGCACAGACAGGCTAAGAAAAAGATAGAACTTGTACTGACAGTTTCCTGTGCAGATTTCAAGGAGAGCTTTATCTGAAAAATATGAGCTGGAAGTACGGAGTTGCACAACTCATAGTAATGACAAGGACACTTAGTCTGTATGCATGTGAGGAGTTTAAATAATTGTATTTCATGAAATTTCGGAGTGGGAAAAAAGCAGTAGCTCTAAATGTTTTATATAATATGAGAACATAAATTTAAATTTGTTACTAAATTAACAATATACTATAAATAGAAATTTATCTGTTTGACTTATACTCCTAATAGTTCAACAATCAAGTTTGATATTAGAAAATGAGGCAAGTCTTAAAATTTTCTAGGTTTCCTTACAATTAGACGTATACCATATTTCATCCAGTCTAAAATACACAGTTTTGCACATTTGAACACCTCTGAAATGGAGATGCATCTTAAAATAGATGGCATATCATAATTTCATGTACAGTAGTTTTATTAATGATATATATATAATGATTCATTTCAAAATTGATGGTGTCTTTGATTCTGTAAAGTACAATATGATATTTCTCAATTGTATTGGTCAGGCTAGGCTAGACTTGCTGCTGTAACAAATACACCTACTGACCTAGGTAACGAGGGATTTATAGCTCATTCCTATAAAGTCCTATGTGGGAAGGAATCTCTCAGGGCAGATATTCTCTGTGCAGTGACTAAGGACCAAGGCTGCTTCTATTTTATACCACCACCATCTCAGCATGTGGCTTTCAATGTTCCCACAAGCAGCAGAAGTAGATTGGAAGTAGCACACCCACACATAAATTCTTCAGCTTGGAAATTACTTCCTCACAATTTCATTGACTAAAAGTAGTCATGTGGCCCAACTTTCCACCAAGGGCATGGGAAGTACAGTCTTTCCTGTGCCCAAGGAGGAGAGAATCAGATATGGGTGAACACTACTGATCTTTATCACAACAGTGTATCTTAGTTACCTGACTGAAATTAGGGTAATGTACAAAATCCAAATATATAATTGAATGTCGTGAAGTTTATGTTCCCATTAGAGAGACTAACACTTTTATTCTTTTACAAAAGAATATATTGACTTGCACCAAAATGAACTATTATAAAATAAGCTTATTTCTTCATATTCTATCGTAAAACCGATGACAAAAACAATGTATTTTTTTTAGTTTTAAATTTCCTGATTAAACCTAAAAAGCAAAACTTTCAATATATGTGAGGCATTTATTAAGTTGGTTCTTGAATCTCTTAATTCAGTCTATAATATGTAAAATTCTATATTGGGGCCATATGAAGCCTGCCAAAACTGCTGGAGAACAGGGTTATATTTGTAAGGGCAATATTTACAGTCTTTCTTAGCTCCTCATTTCTGCCAGCTAAAGAAAGCTATTATTGTAGGAAGAAGAATGGGCTCCAAAGATGTCCTTAAAATCCTGATGTCCTATGGTTGTCCTAATCCTTGGAACCTGTGAATATGTTAAGTTACATGACAAAGGGGAATGAATTAAGGTTACAGATGGAACTAAGGTTGCTAATCAGATAGGGAGATTATTCTGATTATTTGGATGCACTCAGTGCCACCAGGATTCTTAGAAGTAGAAGAGGGAGGCAGGCAGGGGAGAACCAGAGAGATGGCAGTGAGACAAGGAATTGGCCCAACATTGCTAGCTTTGAAGATGGAGGAAAGAGACAATGAGCCAAGGAAAGCAGGTGACCTTTAGAAGCTACAAAAGGGAAGGAAATGGATTCTTCCTCCCTGGATCCCCCAGAAAGGAAGGCACCCTGCCAACAAGTGTGTCTTAGCTTGGTGAGATCCATGTCAGACTTCTGATCTACAGAACTATAAGATAACTTTGTGTTGGCTGGGTGCAGTGGCTCACACCTGTAATCCCAGCATTTTGGAAGGCCAAGGCGGGTGGGTCACGAGGTTAGGAGATGGAGACCATCCTGGCTAACACAATGAAACCCCGTCTCTACTAAAAATACAAAAAATTAGCATGGCATGGTGGCGGGCACCTGTAGTCCCAGCTACTCAGGAGGCTGAGGCAGGAGAATGGCGTGAACTCGGGAGGCAGAGCTTGCAGTGAGCCGAGATCGCACCACTGCACTCCAGCCTAGGCAACAGAGCGAAACTCCACCTCAGAAAGAAAAAGAAAAAGAACAAGAAAAGATAACTTTTTGTTATGTTAAATCACAAAATTTGTGGTCATTTGTCACAGTAGACCTGGAAAACTAATACAGCTATATTGGATTATGTCTGCTTCCAGTCAAATAACCACCATATTTGATTCATATGCTAGTTTTTTTTTTTGTTTAAGTGATTGAAATAGCTTGCTTTGGTGTTTAGGCCAGACTTTAATTTAGAAATTTATGATAGGCATTTAAGTTAATATTCTTTGATTTTTATAAAGGAACTTCTTATTTTGTTTTGTGACATTAAGGGCCACCTCAGTACCAGACACTAATTGTAAGTGAGAGATCCCCTAGAATCACCTGTCAAACTCTTTCATTTTTTCACGTGAAATAGCACATCTCCAGAAAAAAAAAGAAAAAGAAAAAAGAACTTTCTGGCAAGTAACTATGGCAGCAAAACCTAATATCTTTTTCACTCATCAGTAACAACATTTTCAACTGACTTCTCTTTTTCTCTTGCTTCTAAAAAACTCAAAAAAGGAAAATAGGAAACCTCTAAAAAGATCCAAAATGATTGTTGCGTTTCATAGTGGTGTATGTAAGTGTGAGCAGTATAATGAATTTGACTTATTCTCTCCTTTATCGTCAATTTTCCACTTCTGTCTTCAGGGAAGTATGCAAAGTCGCCAGCATTTACAGCTCACCAGGTAGACTTGTCTCTGATCCTGCAGGATGGGTTCCTTGCAAACCCATCTCATTATTCTGTGCATTGGCATCCACATGTGGGGATATATTTATATGAATGTGTAGTATAAACATACCTACCTACCTTCACAGCTAACCTTGATGATCCTTTCCTGCTAACCCCTTCATTTGTCTGAATTTTTTTTCTGGCCAAGGCTTGTTTAAATTTTTAATGGGAGTTCTTCTTACTATTAAAGATGAGCTGGCAAAGTAAATATTTGTAGATGAGTTTAAGATGCCTGCAGTCTTTCATTGCATGCATTGGCACCTGGGCATTTTGGGTCATAGAAATCAAAGAGACTTTACCCTTTTTTATATCTCAGATTGATTTTCTCTTTTGACTCTAGAAGAAATGAAAAAACTCAACCCTTCTCCCAGCTCAATTCCACGTGACCTGTTTTCTTGGCTTCAAATAGCATAAAACTAAATTAACCTGCTTCTTTCCTTCCACCCTCCGCCTCCCACAAATCCATTTTAAGATATAATAATTTGACAATTTGCATAAGCAGTTGCTTATGAGCATATGGTGTCTAGCCATATATTTAGCCTCCTTTTATTTGTGAGATTATACATTTTGAACAGGACCAACTTTTGTGTGTTTTTGACATCCCAAATGAAAAATTTTAGTGGTATACTTGAGAGGGCTGAAAGGTGACTACTGATGAAGAAAGAGCAGATTTTAGAAAAAATTTTAAAATGTTTCCCTTGGCCCCTTTAGCTCTGTGCCATTTTTGAGGAGAGTAGGTCATTGCCCTGACTATGCTAACATGTTCACGGGCCATCTTGTTTTTTTTTTAATTAAATAAAATTTAAAGTTCTGGGATATGTGTGCAGGATGTGCAGGTTTGTTACATAGGTAAACATGTGCCATGGTGGTTTGTGGCACCTGTCAACCCATCACCTAGGTATTCAACCCCGCATGCGTTAGCTATTTATCCTGTTTCTCTCCCTCTCCCTGGCCTCCTGACAGGCCCCAGTGTGTGTTGTTCCCCTCCCCGTGTCCATGTGTTCTCACTACTCAGCTCCAACTTATAAGTGAGAACATGTGGTGTTTGGTTTTCTGTTCCTGTGTTAGTTTGCTGAGGATAATGGCTTCCAGCTCCATCCATGTCCCTGCAAAGGACATGACCTCATTCCTTTTTATGGCTGCATAGTATTCCATGGTGTGTATGTATCACATTTTCTTTATCCAGTCTATCCTTGATGGACATTTGGGTTGATTCCATGTCTTTGCTATTGTGAATAGTGCTGCAATAAACATATATGTGCAAGTATCTTTATAACAGAATGATTTATATTCCTTTGGGTATATACTGGTAATGGGATTGCTAGGTCAAATGGTATTTCTGGTTCTAGGTCTTTGAGGAATCGCCACACAGTGGTTGTGTGGCGCCACACAATGGTTGTGGAAGATTTGAGGAATCTTCCACAGTGGTTGTACTAATTTGTATTCCCACCAACAGTGTAAAAGCATTCCTATTTCCCCACAGCCTTGCCAGCATTTGTTGTTTCTTGACTTTTTATAATCGCACAGGCCATCTTCTTACCTGTCCCTAGGAACTCCATGATTCTTTGGTGCCATCATGATGTCATTCGATGCCTCGCCTCTTACTTTTTGCTCTCAGTAAATCATATTCCTGTAATCATTGCTCTCTCAGCTCAAAATTCCATCCAGCAGGCATCATGGTAAAAACTTGTATTTTCCATTATATTGGCAGTATTCATTGGTTCAAAAATCTCAGAGGAAGTACTCACAGTATAGGAATGTATCATACCACAGCAACTTAGAGTCAATAAACTAGTTCTTTGTTACTCAAAGTGTGACCTATGGATTAGCATCACTAGCATCCTGAGAATTTGTTAGAAATGCAGAATCTCAGACTTCACTTCGACTTCCTAGATCAGAAGGTGCATTTTTAACAACATCTCAGTGATTCATAGGCACATTAAAGTTTGAAAAGCATGGAGCTAGACTCTAAACCCAAAAGAGTGTGGACCATGTCTGTCTTGCTCACCATTTTATTCCTACCTACTTATACAGTAACTAGTTCAGAGTTGGTGTTGGTAAGTATTTGTTGAATGAATGACTAAACCTAGGGAAAAATCCTATTAAGAACACGAATGCTTTTTATCTTAAACAGCATACATTTCGTGCAGAGATTAATTCAGTTGGGGAAACAGTAGAATAACAAGTTTCCAGGAGAGGATAAGCTGTATGCATCACTGTTCATCTATAAAATTTTTCTCTTTCTTCTTAAAGGAGATTGTAATCTAATTTCGCTAGATGAATACTAGAAAAATGAAAAATAAAGGAATTTCTGAGATAAGGGAATAGAATCCTTGCATCCATGCATAGCTTTTGAGTCCCCTAGCTGTTGCATCTTTATTGATACCCCTACATTTAAATAATCTTTTAGGTAAGCCACCAACAGTTCAAAAATATGGTTTGTTCTTCTGCAGTAACTATAGAATAGTATTTAATTTAATAGAAGTGGCCAGCCATCCTTTAATAGAAGGATCACCAGAGTAATCCTCCCAAGACTACTTGGGATGTGTCCTGCCTAAGAACTACTGGGAATTAAAGGGTTGTATGAAGTATAGTCTGTATTATAGGTGCACACTTGTTTCTTTTGTTTGTATCAGTTTAGTCTCCCCATGGAATTCATGACAGCACTTTCCATATGACAGAACATTAGCAAATATTGGTTGAATCACTCTTTATTTTTTAATAACAGGCCTAGTAGGGCCATTACATGAAAATATGTTTTTAGTGGTTGTGTTGACTGGATCCTCTGGAAAGCAGATAGTAAGACAGAGTTAGAAGTATAAGAGCTGTATTAGGGTAATGTCTGTTGAAATAAAACTGATAGAAAGATTGGGAATAGGCAGAGAACCTTCAGACTATGATGCAGGCCTGACACCTGTGAAAGGCAAGCAGGAAGGAAAACGGACTGGGCAAGAAGAGTCTCAGACAGCACTGGAGCTCTGAGATAGCCTCATTCAGCCCAATGGGTGGCTTTGAACCAGCTTTTACTGGTTCAAAGATTTCCCGTAGAGGAATCCCATATTGGACAGAAATGCTATGCCCCACTGTCCCCCCCCCAACTCAAATGCTCAGCTGATCCCCAATATCTTAGAGTTGGAGGCACTGGGTTCACTGCATGCCTTTCAGCTAACCATCAAAATCTTGAAAGACCTGAGAGGCAGACTTCCACAGATGATTCATAGATAGTGGTTCCTTTGAGCCATCCCATATGCTTGAGATGATAAAAGAGTATTGTGATAACAGTCTATAATTCGGTAGTTTTCTCTGACTTAAAGTAACCGTACCTCCAGTATGTTCAAAGTAAGAATGACTAAAATTTCTGGAATATTCGTACACATTTCAGAAAAATCCACTAAACTGCTGGCCACTGGTATATTTAAAGAGATTTGGGGCCAGACTTTGTCTTTTCCTTACTTATGGCATTTACCAACTATGTGGACCTGGACAAAAAATTTAATATTCCCAAGCCTCAGTTTTCTCATCTGTATAATGGGAATAATCACACCCATTTTGCAGGGGTTTGGTGAGGAATAAATGAGATGGTACACAAAGCTTAGCACAGCACGTGAAACAGAAAGTATACAGCAATTTTTTACTAAAGGAGTACAATCAGTGTCAAAGCAAGTTGCAATATTTTCTCAAGTTTCACATAAAACCTTTGAAATGATGATCAATAATATTTCAGCTTTAATCACCAGGAAACCTTATAATTTTAGCCCATAAACACCTTCACTGTATGAATTAAGAATAATTTAGATTACAGTATTTTTATTTGCTATTGTTTTTGCATTTATGAAATATATAAAATCACTTTGGCTGATTAGTTCTACATATCAAATGATGGTCTTGATGATGCCTATCTGGGCCAGTGAACTTAGTACCAAAATAAATTGTCTTCTTTGTCAGGTCTGTAGACAGCCCCCAGAATTAGAGCAAAGGCCCTACAAATGTGTATCAGGGTAACATAGGGAGAGTGCAGCAAACTGTTACTGACCTAATTCATGCTAAGGAAGGCATGTCTAAATGGGCGCCCTCCTGTTGGTGCGTCAGGGATACCACTGTTATATCCAGCAGTAGAACCTAGGACAAAGTTCTTTCCTTAAAAGATGCTCCTTTGCCAGCCATTTAGAGCCCATAAACTAGGAGTTAAAATTTCCATCTATTTTCTCTAAGTACATTATAAATGTAAATATATTTTGTGCTAAGGAGTATAATAAGGACCAGAATATGTATCCATTTTTCCATTGTAGTCTCATTTGAGATTTAGGCCAAACTCAGTAGATTAAAATATAGGGCTTGGTAGGCATAACCATGACTTTTTCAATGAAAATATTTAGGTAATACATGTGGTTTATTTTAATGTAATCCTCTGCTTTGGGTTTATAATAAAATCAGGTAATTTTCCTGATACATAGGGATTTGTTATCCACTCTACCTCAGAGGCTGTATGTATAAGTGAACTCCTGGTTTTAGACAAATTGCTTTGAATTACTTCCATTATTTTCTCCTTTAGTTAGAATATGAAGAAATTTCAGCAGGCCTTTTTTTCATAGCATAGATTTTGAAGACAAGGAAAAGTCTGTGCTTGTTTCTGGTGCTGCGGGTTTGAGGAGCACGCACTAAAAGCAATTTGCCTATAAGTATGCTGTCTAATTTGAAATCCACTAGCCACATGTGGTTGCTTTAAATTAATTCAAGTTAAATACAATTAAAAATCTGTTCCTCAGTCACATTAGTCACATTTCAAGTGCTTAATAATTACACATGGTTAGTGGGTACTGTGTTGGACAGCATACTTCTAGAACATTTCATCATCGAAGAAAGTCTTATTGGACAGCACTGTTCCAGAGTAAAATCTAAGTATCTAAATTTTTAAAAAGCTCCACGGGTGATTCTGGTGGGAAACCTGTTTCAATAATCACTATAACTACTATTAAATGTTGATCTTATATTTCAACTTAAAACTCACAAAAGATTCTATTTCCCTCATTTTCCAGTTCTTCCTTGGAATCAGGGATTGGTTTACTGAAATTCTCAAATACTGACAACATGTGTCAATAGCTCTTCTCCTTTTTCATAGAGAAGGACACTGAAATGAAAAGAGGTAAAAGATAAAGGAGGTATTGTTGAACTGGACCCAGCCCCACCTGTAACTTTTTTTCAGAGGTTTCTCTTCTATGCTGTGACAGCTTTCCACGAAATAGAAGAAATGAGTACAGGTGTTTGGTTGAAGTCCTACTTCTAGATCATATTAGGACCAAACACTGTGATAATATTATGCTGCCTCAGACCATAGTGTGGCAAGTGAAAGCCCCAAAAGTCACATAGATTGAAAATAAAGTATTTCAGAGTTTACCTAATAATAATTCCTTCCCACAGTGAAAGACAAAGCTTACATTTATTAAAAACCAGTTGATCATGTTAATGAGTCAGAAGTGTTCAAACCAGCTGATTTTACAAGACTGAAGAGAAAATACAATTTAATTAGAGATGGTCAGGTAAAATAGCTAACGGTCATTAGTGATATCTGGGAGCAAATAACCAAACTCTGAGTTAATGAAGGGTACACAGGCAGATAGAGGCTTGACACTGGGACTAGAGCTGGCCCGGAGTGCCATCCTGTGAGTGTGTCTGTTGTGTGTAGTTGTGTAATGAGCTGTTCCTTAGATAGCCTGGTACATAGAAGTGTGTTTTATGAGTTCATGTCTCCAAAATGCTTGTGTGGCCTAAACAATGTCCATTTATTTTGGTTCCTTTGTGATGAAAATTGTATGATTTTACAGTGATAAGAAAATAGTCAGTGGTATTTCTTTTTCCTCTAAAAGATTTATTATTAGATTGGTGCAAAAGCAATTTCAATTTTTGCCATTGAAAGTAATGGCAAAAACCACAATTACTTTTGCACTAACCTAGTATAATAGACTTTGTTTTCTTAAGTGGCAGTTTTCCTCTTTGAGCTTCAAAAGTGGTTATCCTATGTGACTCTCTAGAAATCTCTTCAAATTTACCTGTTTTCTTCTTTCTGGGATTCCTTTTAGGAATTCTGGAGTCCTTTCTTTCAGGAATTTTACATTGCTGTTATCTTGTACTTTGTAGGTACCATTATATCCTTGCACTTTTTTTTTTCTTATGAATATTTCTAATTTAATATACCTAGTTTTTTTTTTTTATTATACTTTAGGTTTTAGGGTACATGTGCACAATGTGCAGGTTTGTTACATATGTATCCATGTGCCATGTTGATTTCCTGCACCCATTAACTCGTCATTTAGCATTAGGTATATCTCCTAATGCTGTCCCTCCCCACTCCCCCCACCCCACAACAGTCCCTGGAATGTGATGTTCCCCTTCCTGTGTCCATGAGTTCTCATTGTTCAATTCCCACCTATGAGTGAGAACATGCAGTGTTTGGTTTTTTGTCCTTGTGATAGTTTACTGAGAATGATGTTTTCCAGTTTCATCCATGTCCCTACAAAGGACACGAACTCATCATTTTTTATGGCTGCATAGTATTCCATGGTGTATATGTGCCACATTTTCTTAATCCAGTCTATCGTTGTTGGACATTTGGGTTGGTTCCAAGTCTTTGCTATTATGAATAGTGCCACAATAAACATACGTGTACATGTGTCTTTATAGCAGCATGATTTATAGTCCTTTGGGTATATACCCAGTAATGGGATGGCTGGGTCAAATGGTATTTCTAGTTCTAGATCCCTGAGGAATCGCCACACTGACCTCCACAATGGTTGAACTAGTTTACAGTCCCACCAACAGTGTAAAAGTGTTCCTATTTCTCCACATCCTCTCCAGCACCTGTTGTTTCCTGTTTTTTTAATGATGGCCATTCTAACTGGTGTGGGATGGTATCTCACTGTGGTTTTGATTTGCATTTCTCTGATGGCCAGTGATGATGAGCATTTCTTCATGTGTTTTTTGGCTGCATAAATGTCTTCTTTTGAGAAGTGTCTGTTCATGTCCTTTGCCCACCTTTTGATGGGGTTGTTTGTTTTTTTCTTGTAGATTTGTTTGAGTTCATTGTAGATTCCGGATATTAGCCCTTTGTCAGATGAGTAGGTTGCAAAAATTTTCTCCCATTCTGTAGGTTGCCTGATCACTCTGATGGTAGTTTCTTTTGCTGTGCAGAAGCTCTTTAGTTTAATTAGATCCCATTTGTCAATTTTGGCTTTTGTTGCCATTGCTTTTGGTGTTTTAGACATGAAGTCCTTGCCCACGCCTATGTCCTGAATGGTATTGCCTAGGTTTTCTTGTAGGATTTTAATGGTTTTAGGTCTAACATTTAAGTCTTTAATCCATCTTGAATTAATTTTTGTATAAGGTGTAAGGAAGGGATCCAGTTTCCACTTTCTACATATGGCTAGCCAGTTTTCCCAGCACCATTTATTAAATAGGGAATCCTTTTCCCATTTCTTGTTTTTGTCAGGTTTGTCAAAGATCAGATAGTTGTAGATATGTGGCATTATTTCTGAGGGCTCTATTCTGTTCCATTGATCTACGTCTCTGTTGTGGTACCAGTACCATGCTGTTTTAGTTACTGTAGCCTTGTAGTATAGTTTGAAGTCAGGTAGCGTGATGCCTCCAGCTTTGTTCTTTTGGCTTAGGATTGACTTGGCGATGTGGGCTCTTTTTTGGTTCCATATGAACTTTAAAGTAGTTTTTTCCAATTCTGTGAAGAAAGTCATTGGTAGCTTGATGGGGATGGCATTGAATCTATAAATTACCTTGGGCAGTATGGCCATTTTCACGATATTGATTCTTCCAACCCATGAGCATGGAATGTTCTTCCATTTGTTTGTATCCTCTTTTATTTCATTGAGCAGTGGTTTGTAGTTCTCCTTGAAGAGGTCCTTCACATCCCTTGTAAGTTGGATTCCTAGGTATTTTATTCTCTTTGAAGCAATTGTGAATGGGAGTTCACTCATGATTTGGCTCTCTGTTTGTCTGTGATTGGTGTACAAGAATGCTTGTGATTTTTGTACATTGATTTTGTATCCTGAGATTTTGCTGAAGTTGCTAATCAGCTTAAGGAGATTTTGGGCTGAGACAGTGGGGTTTTCTAGATATACAATCATGTCATCTGCAAACAGGGACAATTTGACTTCCTCTTTTCCTAATTGAATACCCTTTATTTTCTTCTCCTGCCTGATTGCCCTGGCCAGAACTTCCAGCACTGTGTTGAATAGGAGTGGTGAGAGAGGGCATCCCTGTCTTGTGCCAGTTTTCAAAGGGAATGCTTCCAGTTTTTGCCCATTCAGTATGATACTGGCTGTGGGTTTGTCATAAATAGCTCTTATTATTTTGAGCTACATCCCATCAATACCTAATTTATTGAGAGTTTTTAGCATGAAGGGCTGTTGAATTTTGTTGAAGGCTTTTTCTGCATCTGTTGATGCAGAAAAGAGATAATCATGTAGTTTTTGTCTTCGGTTCTGTTTATATGATTGATTACGTTTATTGATTTGCATATTTTGAACCAGCCTTGCATCCCAGGGATGAAGCCAACCTGACCCTGGTGGATAAGCTTTTTTGATGTGCTGCTGGATTTGGTTTGCCAGTATTTTATTGAGGATTTTTCATTGATGTTCATCAGGAATATTGGTCTAAAATTCTCTTTTTTGTTGTGTCTCTGCCAGGCTTTGGTATCAGGATGATGTTGGCCTCATAAAATGAGTTAGGGAGAATTCCCTCTTTTTCTATTGATCTATTGATTGCAATAGTTTCAGAAGGAATGGTACCAGCTCCTCTTTGTACCTCTGGTAGAATTTGGCTGTGAATCCATCTGGTCCTGGACTTTTTTGGTTGGTAGGCTATTAATTGTTGCCTCAATTTCAGGGTCTGTTATTGATCTATTCAGGGATTCAACTTCTTCCTGGTTTAATCTTGGAAGGGTGTAAATGTACAGGAATTTATCCATTTCTTCTAGATTCTCTAGTTTATTTGCATAGAGGTATTTATAGTATCCTCTGATGGTAGTTTGTATTTCTGTGGGATCAGTGGTGATATCCCCTTTATCATTTTTTATTGCGTCTATTTGATTCTTCTCTCTTTTCTTTATTAGTCTTGCTAGTGTCTATCTATTTTGTTGATCTCTTCAAAAAGCACCTCCTGGATTCATTGATTTTTTGAAGGATTTTTTGTGTCTCTGTCTCCTTCAGATCTGCTCTGATCTTAGTTATTTCTTGCCTTCTGCTAGCTTTTGAATGTGTTTGCTCTTATTTCTCTAGTACTTTTAATTGTGATGTTAGGGTGTCAATTTTAGACGTTTTCTGCTTTCTCCTGTGGGCATTTAGTGCTATAAATTTCCCTCTACACACTGCTTTAAATGTGTCCCAGAGATTCTGGTATGTTGTGTCTTTGTTCTCATTGGTTTCAAAGAACATCTTTATTTCTGCCTTCATTTCGTTATGTACCCAGTAGTCATTCAGGAGCAGGTTGTTCAGTTTCCATGTAGTTGTGCGGTTTTCAGTGAGTTTCTTAATCCTGAGTTCTAGTTTGATTGCACTGTGGTCTGAGACACAGTTTGCTGTGATTTCGGTTCTTTTACATTTGCTGAGGAGTACTTTACTTCCAACTATGTGGTCAATTTTGGAATAAGTGTGATGTGGTGCTGAGAAGAATGTATATTCTGTTGATTTGGGGTGCAGAGTTCTGTAGATGTCTATTAGGTCTGCTTGGTGCAGAGCTGAGTTGAATTCCTGGATATCCTTGTTAACTTTCTGTCTCGTTGTTCTGCCTAATGTTGACAGTGGGGTGTTAAAGTCTCCCATTATTATTGTGTGGGAGTGTAAAGTCTCTTTGTAGGTCTAAGGACTTGCTTTATGAATCTGGGTGCTCCTGTATTGGGTGTATATATATTTAAGATAGTTAGCTCTTCTTGTTGAATTGATCCATTTACCACTACATAATGGCCTTGTTTGTTTCTTTTGATCTTTGTTGGTTTAAAGTCTGTTTTATCAGAGACTAGGATTGCAACCTCTGCTTTTTTTTTTTTTTTTTTTTTTTTTTTTTTTTTTTTTTTTTTTGCTTTCCATTTGCTTGGTAGATCTTCCTCCATCCCTTTATTTTGAGCCTATGTGTGTTTCTGCACATGAAATGGGTCTCCTAAATACAGCACACTGATGGGTCTTGACTCTTTATCCAATTTGCCAATCTGTGTCTTTTAATTTGGGCATTTAGTCCATTTACATTTAAGGTTAATATTGTTGTGTGTGAATTTGATCCTGTCATTATGATGTTAGCTGGTTATTTTGCCCACTAGTTGATGCAGTTTCATCCTAGCATCGATGGTCTTTACAATTTGGCATGTTTTTGCAGTGGATGGTACCAGTTGTTCCTTTCCATGTTTAGTGCTTCCTTCAGGAGCTCTTGTAAGGTAGGCCTGGTGGTGACAAAATCTCTCAGCATTTGCTTGTCTGTAAAGGATTTTATTTCTCCTTCATTTATGAAGCTTAGTTTGGCTGGATTTGCAATTCTGGGTTGAAAATTCTTTTCTTTAAGAATGTTGAATATTGGCCCCCACTCTCTTCTGGCTTGTAGAGTTTGTGCTGAGAGATCCGCTGTTAGTCTGACGGGCTTCCCTTTGTGGGTAATCCGACCTTTTTCTCTGGCTGCCCTTAACATTTTTCCTTCATTTCAACCTTGGCGAATCTGACAATTTTGTGTCTTGGGGTTGCTCTTCTCGTGGAGTATCTTTGTGGTGTTCTCTGTATTTCCTGAATGTGAGTGTTGGCCTGCCTTGCTAGGTTGGTGAAGTTCTCCTGGATAATATCCTGCAGAGTGTTTTCCAACTTGGTTCCATTCTCCCCATCACTTTTCAGTTACACCAATCAAAGGTAGATTTGGTCTTTTCACATAGTCCCATATTTCTTGGAGGCTTTGTTCATTTCTTTTTACCCTTTTTTCTCTAAACTTATCTTCTCGCTTCATTTCATTCATTTAATCTTTAACCACTAATACCCTTTCTTCCACTTGATGGAATAGGTTTCTGAAGCTTGTGCATGCGTCACATAGTTCTCATGCCATGGTTTTCATCTCCCTCAGGTCATTTAACGTCTTCTCTGCGCTGTTTATTCTAGTTATCCATTATTCTAATCTTTTTTCAAGGTTTTTAGCTTCCTGGGTTTGAACATCCTTCTTTAGCTCAGAGAAGTTTCTTATTACCGATCTTCTGAAGCCTATTCTGTCAACTTGTCAAAGTCATTCTCCCTCCAGCTTTGTTCCATTGCTGGCGAGGAGATGCGATCCTCTGGAGAAGAGGCCCTCTGGTTTTTAGAATTATCAACTTTTCTGCTCTGGTTTCTCCCCATCTTTGTGGTTTTATCTACCTTTGGTCTTTGATGATGGTGACCTACAGATGCGGTTTTGGTGTGCATGTCCTTTTTGTTGATGTTGATGCTATTTCTTTATGTTTGTTAGTTTTCCTTCTAACAGCCAGGACCCTCAGTGGCAGCTCTGTTGGAGTTTGCTGGAGGTCCACTCCACACCCTGTTTCCCTGGGTATCACCAGTGGAGGCTGCAGAGCAGCAAATATTGCTGCCTGATCCTTCCTCTGGAAGCTTTGTCTCAGAGGGGCACCTGGCTGTATGACGTGTCAGTCGGCCCCTGCTGGGAGGTGTCTCCCAGTTAGGCTGCTTGGGGGTCAGGGACCCACTTGAGGAGGCAGTCTGTCCGTTCTCAGATCTCAAACTCTGTGCTTGGAGAACTACTGCTCTCTTCAAAGCTCAGTTGGAAATGCAGAAATCACCCGTCTTCTGCATCACTCACGCTGGGAGCTGTAGACTGGAACTGTTCCTATTTGGCCATCTTTGCTAAGAAACTGTTAATTACCCTTGCCAAAAAGTCAACATCTAAATGTCAAGATGTTTCTCAGTACTGGAAGAAGCCTGGAATTCTACTGTTAGGGACTTTTGCAGCCTGCGTAGAAGATCTGAGTTCTCTTTGGCAACTTTATTCTCTGTCAGAATTCAAGTTGCAAAATAATTCTCCTGTTAGATCCTGTGATAGTTAATTTTATGTGTCTGTTTGGCTAGGTCATGGTAGTTTGGTCCATCACCAGTCTAGATGTTGCTGTGAAGGTGTTTTTAAGATGCAATTAATATTTTTATGTCAGTAAACTTTGAATAAAGCAGATTACTCTTCATAATGTCGTAATGTGAGTGGGCCTCATCCAATCAGTTGAAAGCTTTAAGAGAAGACGACTGGTCTTCCCCAAAGAAGAAGGAATTCTGTCTCCAGGCTTCCTTTGGACTTAAGATTGCAACATTAACTCTTTTCTGAGTGTCCAGCCTGTTGCCCTACCCTCATGGCCTACCTTGCAGATTTTGGACTTGCCAGCCCCCATAATTGTGTGAATGTGAACAAATTCCTTAAACCCCCCATGCCACCCATCTCCACACACACACACACACACACATTCCATCTTGCTGTATTAAGTTTGCCTCTTCACATTGGTGAGCCAAGAATGTTTTTAGGCCAGCAAGCATGTTCTAGCAGTTTCCTGACTGCCTCTAGATGGCCGCTTAACAGAAGGGTGCTGCCAATGGGAGACAAATGTTTTCCAGGAGACCAGAGGTGGAAAAGAGAAATTATGATGTTAGGATTTTATTGAAGAGGAACTCTCATTTGGCTTACAAGGTTTTCTGTCTGCCAACAATCATACAAGTTGCTAAGTGCATTCCAATGTACATGACAGAAAACTTTGTTAATGAGAAAATACAACCAGAAAAAAGTAAAAGAGAGGAGGGAGATGCCGCCTATGGTAGTAATTTAAATCCTTCAGCTGTGGTGGTCTTAGTTAGAGTCTCACTTTTTGACAAATATTTGGTGGCCAGGAACAGAAATCAGTGGTCTATTCTTTTTTTTTTTTTTTTTTTTTGAGATGGAGTCTTGCTCTGTCACCCAGGCTGGAGTGCAGTGGTGCGATCTCGGCTCAATACAAGCTCCGCCTCCCGGGTTCACGCCATTCTTCTGCCTCAGCCTCCCGAGTAGCTGGGAGTACAGGTGCCTGCTAACACGCCCGGCTAATTTTTTGTATTTTTAGTAGAGACGGGGTTTCACCATGTTAGCCAGGATGGTCTCGATCTCCTGACCTCGTGATCTGCCCGCCTCGGCCTCCCAAAGTGCTGGGATTACAGGCTTGAGCCACCGCGCCCAGTCGGTGGTCTATTCTTTTACTACTCTAAGTGTGGTTTGTGGGCTAGCAGCATCTCCATCACCTCAGAGCATGTCAGAAATGCAGAATCTCAGGCCCTACTCCAGTCCTGCCAATCTGAACCCAGAGTTCATCAAGTTCCCCAGATGATTCATGTGCACACTGGTTGTAATGCAGTACATGTTTTTGTCCCCCCAGTTTCATCATATTGAAACCCTAATCCCCAGTGGGATGATATTTCAAGATGAGGCCTTTACGAGGTGATTTGGTCATGAGGGTAGAGCCCACAGGATGGGATTAGTTCCGTTGTAAGTAGAGACATGAAAAAGCTGGCTTCCTGTCTCTATGTTTCCATGCTCCTCCACCATATGAGGACACAAGAAGAGGACAGCAGTCTGCAAATCGGGAAGGGAGCCTTCAACCAGACACTGAATCTGCCAGCACCTTGACCTTAGACTTCCCAGCCTTCAAAACTGTGAGAAATAAATTTCTGTTGTTTAAGCCACCTAGTCTATGGTATTCTGTTACAGAAGCCCAAACTAACTAAGATATTGCTCTAGTTTATTACTCCTTGTCGTAAATTTGTAAGTCTTAATGCAGAAAAGTAACCTGAAATCATTCAGTTCAGGCTCTGGTTTTAAGCTTGGTGATTTATCACCATCCCATTCTATACATAAGACACCTAAGGCCTGGGAGCTTAAACCGGTTGCCTAAAGTCATAGAACAAGGTGTCTTCTGCCACCAAACACAGCACATCCCACTATGTACCAAATTTTTCAGAGTCTCTGTGAAGTCTTTCTACATTTCTCCTTGACAGAATGCATTTCTTGGCCTGAATTCATTTCTCTGAATTTGGGGGAGAAAAGACAAATGTTACCTTGTCGTTTTGGCTTTTACTCTCTAAACCAGGAAAAAAAAGTTTCAGGGAAACATTACAGTTTTTCCTGAGGGAAAATCATCTTGACATATAGGATAAAAATTCAGACTCTAGAGCTTGAGGGAGACCTATTTCCAAAAGGATCATGGAGCTTATTTCTGTCACGTGCGTGTGTGTGTGTGTGTGTGTGTGTGTGTGTGTAGCAGGGAGTGGAGAGCTTTTAGTACACTCAGTCAAATATAGAGATGTCACTTAGACACAGCAGAACCTGCTGTCCTATATATAAAAAAGGTACTGTACTGTACTGTACTTAATTTAGCCCTCCAGAAAGGGTCATGAATATGCATTTTGTCTAACAAAAATTATTTCTTTCCACAACCTCTTGTGTGATGCTGTAGGCTAAGCTAATCAATGTAGTTAAATTTGGCCCTGGTTTTGAAAGTTTATTTTAGAAAAGGTCAAGGTACTAACCCTGTAGTTTACTGTGTGAGGAAAGAAAGCATCATGGCAAATTAAGCAACTGATGTGCACCCCCATCCTAAGAATATAAACATATTGTTTGTATTTGAGGTTCAGTTCCACTTGCAGTTAGTGATATTATTCTCAAAGTTGACTTGATTCCTGCTGTGCTGTGAAAGATACAAGAACAAAAAACCAAACACCGCATGTTCTCACTCATAGGTGGGAATTGAACAATGAGAACACTTGGTCACAGGAAGGGGAACATCACACACCGGGGCCTGTTGTGGGGTGGGGGGAGTCGGGAGGGATAGCATTAGGAGATATACCTAATGTAAATGACGAGTTAATGGGTGCAGCACACCAACATGGCACACGTATACATATGTAACAGACCTGCACTTTGTGCACATGTACCCTAGAACTTAAAGTATAATAAAAATATATATCTATAAAAAGAAAAGAAAGACATTGTCTACCATGGGGATGTGGGAGGTCTGTGAGCTTGCCTTTCTCTGGGCAAAGGGGTTGCCCAGAAGGCTGGGGTTGGGCATTTATTCAAACTGTGCATATAGATATGGTGTAAAAGAAGGCAGAAAAGGGCATCTTACAGATGAGAAGGTTTGATTGGATACATCCTTTGATATGGCACTCGGTTACATGAAGAGGCTTAGGGCTGGGGTGCGAAGGAGACACTACCTCTCCCCTGCTACATCCACAACTGTGAGAGCTGGAGGAGATTCCACCTTCTCTTTGCAGAGGTGGGGATTGGTGATGGTAGATGGTGTGCTGGCCAGGAGAGGAACTGAGGATCCGAGAGGTAAAGTGACTCACATCCCAGAGCTTCAAAGAAACCTGGCCAAACTGAAAGCGGAGGCTATGGCCCTCTGTTTAGAGAGATGACAGCCTAGAACAGTGCTGTCCAGTAGGATTTTCTGCAGTGTTGGAAATATTCTATAATTTTGTCACGGGTGACTATCGAGCACTTGAAAAGTAGCTAGTGTAACTGAGTTTGTCATTTTATTTAATTTTAATAATTTTAATTCAAATAGCCACAAGTGGCTAGTGTCTACCATATTAGGTCAATTCTAAAAGAAGTGGTACTTTAAAGAGAAGAAGTGGGAAAGCAAGAGTGAATTCAGGGAAAAATGCAGAGTTCAGGTTATGAAAGCCAGGATTCTGAAGGTACATATGAGAACTATCTGGAAAGCATCAGAAAAATAAAGCTTCCTAGACCCAGACCAGGACAGCCCAATCAGAGTCTTTTGGTACATACCTTTAAATGAGATCTACCATATTCATTGGTAAGAAGAGGCAGATCTGGGAATGTGGGTTGCAAATGATAAAAGGTCTTGCCTGCCAAACTCAAGATTTTATACTCAATTTTATTGGCAGCGAGGGCATCATTGAAAGGGGAGAGTCACATGGTAAGTGCATTAGGCAAGGCTTGCAGCAGCCTGTGTAAGACATGATGCCAATGGAAGATAGGAGATGATTGCAGAGCTGAGTGTTAAAAGATACCTGGAGTGTTCATTTCCCCCTCAGAATATGAGTGTGTTTATTTCACTGGGGGCTGTCCATATTCTTCTCTGGCTTGAACATTGGTTCAAAATATTTCTTAGCAAATATGCTGCTGCACGCCTCCAGTCCCACTAAATGTTATGGTGATTGAAAATTACAGTCGCTTCCCTTGGGGGCAGAGGGAGCTCTTTGTAATGAAATAGAGATGCAGCAGCCATTTGGCATGTAGAGTAACAGCTTCTCTGGGACCTCCAGCAGGGGCCCATGGTATCATAAAAGGGGATGACTCACCAGGGAAAGGAACAATTGCGGGTCTCAGAATGTGCCCTTCCCTCTCTATGACTTCTGAGCTCCAATGAGCAATCTTAACTGCTGCCACCAGGAACTAAGACACTGTGAAAACAGTGTTCGAGGCCCAGCCGATGACTCACTGCATAACTCTGATAAACCATTTCATGGTTCACAGTGGGGAGAGAGATTGCTTTTAAAAATTGAAAGGGAAAAAATAAAATACAATATATGTTGAATGGAAGTTTTGAGATGGATAAAATGCTTTTTCCCAAACAGCAAAGTATCAAAAGAGTTAGTTTTTTTCTTTAATAGTGCTGGGGAAGGCATGGGGGAGGGAGAGACTGGGTATCCTTATAAGCTCCTGGGAGAATGGAAAGCTGGGGTTTTAGGACTGGTTTTTATCTTGTTGGGAGAGTTCAGCTGTCATCCTGAAGGACAGGTGACCTCTGCCTGGGAAGTGTTTTCCTCTAGCTATGCTGTTGGCCCTTTATGTGTACAGTCACACATCACTTAAAAACGGGGATGTGTTCTAAGAAATGTGTCCTTAGGCAATTTTGTCATTGAGCAAACATCATAGAGTGTACTCCCACAAACCTAGATGGTACAGTTATCCTAAGTTTCGGGTGAATTTGGCGTTTTACATAGCACATGATCGGCCACCATCTCACTCTGGCCCCTCCCACTCTCTTTCTCTCCACCTTTCTGGAATAGGGCCAAGGCCCTCCTCTTGTTCCCTGACAGAAGGGATCATATCATTTTCTTTCCCTGCACTTTTGTTAGGTATTTTTCTAAATGCAATTTCTTAAAAAAATTCTCACAACAACAATTATAAAAGCAAATCATTCTACCTGCTAAATTAATAACTGCCATTTTATGGAGCATCTACCATGTTCTGGACATTATGCAAGATGAAGCATTTTAAGAAGACTTTGAAGAGGGCCAGGAGACTAGACCTCCAGAGAGAAAAAAATTTAGTCATCTGAGATATAATTGATATCTGACAAAGGACTCACTTTTAGCAGTGCCACAGATGTGGGCTCTATTATTTTCTTGAAGGTCTGAGGATTAAAGTTATAATATTAAAGAATGTGTTTTTCATTTGTATTTTCTCAGCATGGCGCTGTTTATGGTAAAGCTTAGCCTTCAGACCAATCATTTTCTTTGCCTTCTTTGAACGTTCATGAGCCTCTCGACTTTCCTTCTCTTTTTCTCATGATAATCCAAACGGTATCCATAGCGTTTACGGTGTAATTCAATATATTCGTTCTGTGGCATGGTGACAGCTGCAGAGTCGCCAGGAGCAGCCCCTGGGGTGCAAAAATGCTTTCAATTTTCGGGTCTCAAAGACCCACAAGCACACGCCACACAGGCCGGGACAGGAAAGCTATTTATTTATTTAATAATAGAGATGGGGTCTTGCTATGTTGCCCAGGTTGGTCTCTAACTTCCGGCCTCAAGCGACCCTATCACCTCAGACTCGCAAAGTGCTGGGATTACAGATGTGAGCCACTGTGCCTGACCCCCACGTTCTTTTTTTTTTTTTTTTTTTTTTTTGAGACGGAGTCTAGCTCTGTCACCCAGGCTGGAGTGCAGTGGTGCGATCTCGGCTCACAGCAAGCTTCGCTTCCCAGGTTCATGCCATTCTCCTGCCTCAGCCTCCCGAGTAGCTGGGACTACAGGTGCCCGCCACCACGCCCGGCTAATTTTTTGTATTTTTTTAGTAGAGACAGGGTTTCACCGTGTCAGCCAGGATGGTCTCGATCTCTTGACCTTGTGATCCGCCTGCCTCGGTCTCCCAAAGCGCCGGGACCATAGGCATGAGCCACCGCACCCGGCCCCAACTGTCTTTTTTTTATTATTATTATTATTATACTTTAGGTTTTAGGGTACATGTGCACAATGTGCGGGTTTGTTACATATGTATCCATGTGCCATGTTGTTTTTGCTGCACCCATTAACTCCTCATTTAGCATTAGGTATATCTCCCAATGCTGTCCCTCCCCCCTCCCCCCACCCTGCAACAGTCCCCGAAGTGTGACGTTCCCTTCCTGTGTCCATGAGTTCTCATTGTTCAGTTCCCACCTATAAGTGAGAACATGCGGTGTTTGGTTTTTTGTCCTTGCGATAGTTTACTGAGAATGATGGTTTCCAGCTTCATCCATGTCCCTACAAAGGACATGAACTCATCATTTTTTATGGCTGCATAGTATTCCATGGTGTATATGTGCCACATTTTCTTAATCCAGTCTATTGTTGTTGGACATTTGGGTTGGTTCCAACTCTTTGCTATTGTGAATAGTGCCTCAATAAACATACGTGTGCGTGACTTGCTTTGGCCAATAAAATGTGAGTGAAAATAGCATGTGTAGTTTGGATGTTGGTCCCCTCCAAATCTCATGTTGAAATTTGATCCCCAGTATTGGAGGCGGAGCCCAGCAGAACGTGTCTGGGTCATAAAGACAGATCCCTCATGAACATCTAGATGGTGTCCTCGCTCATATTGTTACCATGAGATCTGACTGTAAAAAAAAGCCTGTCACTTCCTCCCCTCCCTCTTGTTCCCTCTCTCACCATGTGAAACCTGCTCCCCTTCGCCTTCTGCCATGATTTGAAGCTCCCCGAGGTCCCTCACCAGAAGCAGATTCTGGTGCCATGCTTGTGGTACAGCCTGCAGAACTACAAGCCAAATAAACCTGTTTTCCTCATAAAAAAAAAAAAAAAAAAGAATGTGACTTTGCTGGCACCTGACTATTTTCCTTTAAGGAATGTTTATCTTACTGTATAGTGTCACATATCTTTTATATTTTGTTTTGTAACCATGAGTCAAGATATTTTTATTATAATGTCCAAGTCTTTAGATGGGTTCCTTAGAAGCACAGCCTGAGATGGGTATCTGGTGCATGTATCTTACTGTGGAGAGCTCTAAGGATGTGGGTGTGTGTATAGAGTTTGGTGTGGGGTTAGGGGCTGTGTGCAGATAAAAGGAGCTGAGCAAGGATGTGGTCTCAGCTGGAGACTAGCCTCAGTCTGCTCGCACAGGGAGCTCTGGGGCATGAGTAACACCACAAAGATGGTTCTACCTTAAGTCACTCAGTCATTGGCCAGGACTGCCCCTGGGGCAGAGATGTGGCATCATCTTTTCAGTAAGGAGGGCTTCTTTGATCCAAGAACAATTCTGTGGAGAATAGAGTATCTGTGTGCTGTCAGCAACTGTTGTAGGCTTCACTGAGTCCCCCCTAAAAACCATATGTTGAAGCCCTAACCCCCAGTATTTCAGAACATGACTGTATTTGAAGACATGGCTTTTAGAGAGGGGGTTAAATTAAAATGAGGCTGATAGGGTGGGCTCTGTATCCTCATAAGAAGAGGAGATGAGGCTTTTCAATGATCGCCATTTTAACTGGCGTGAGATGCTATCTCATTGTGGTTTTGATTTGTGTTTCTCTAATGACCAGTGATGATGAGCTTTTTTCATGTGTTTGTTGGTCACATAAATGTCTTCTTTTGAGAAGTGTCTGTTCATATCCTTTGCCCACTTTTTGATAGGGTTGCTGGAGAGGATGTGGAGAAATAGGAAAGCTTTTACACTGTTGGTGGGAGTATAAATTAGTTCAACCATTGTGGAAGACAGTGTGGTGATTCCTCAAGGATCTAGAACCAGAAATACCATTTGACCCAGCAATCTCATTACTGGGTATATACCCAAAGAATTATAAATCATTCTACTGTAAAGACACATGCACATGTATGTTTATTGCAGCACTATTCACAATAGTAAAGACTTGGAAACAGCCCAAATGCCCAAAAACGATAGACTGGATAAAGAAAATGTGGCACATATACACCATGGCATACTATGCAGCCATAAAAAAGGATGGGTTCACATCCTTTGCAGGGACATGGATGAAGCAAGAAACCATCATTCTCAGCAAACTAACACAAGAACAGAAAACCAAACACCGCATGTTCTCACTCATAAGTGGGAGTTGAACAATGAGAACACATGGACACAGGGAGGGGAACATCACACACCAGGGCCTGTCAGGGGTTGGGGGACTAAGGGAGGGACAGCATTAGGAGAAATACCTAATGTGGATGATGGGTTGATGGGTGCAGCAAACCATCACGGCATGTGTGTACCCATGTAACAAACCTGCATGTTCTGCACATGTATCCCCAAACTTAAAGTATACAAAAAAAAAAAAAAAAAAAAGAAGAAGAAGAGATTAGGACACAGGGACAGCAGGGTATGCATGCACAGAGGATGACCTTGTGAAGAAGCAGCAAGAGGGAAGCCAAGGAGAAAGGCCTCAGAGGAATCCAACCCTGCTGGCCCCTTAATCTCCAACCTCCAGAACTCTGGGAAACAAATTTCTATTGTTTAAATCACCCAATCTGTGGTATCTTCTCATGACAGCTCTAGCTGACTTAATACAGCAGCCAACATGCACAGCAGCTAACAGACGAGGGTGTGCCAATTATACTTTGGAGTGTGTCTGGGAAGGGAATTTGGGTGGGACATTTATAGTAGCCCCTACATCCACTTACAAATGAGAACACCGTGACCCAGAGAAGTGAAGTAGCCCACCTGAGGTCACACAGCCAATAAGCAACGGAGGCAGAATTTGATTGCCATCTGACCCTACAGCTGGTCCTCCTAGTCACTACTTTGTATCATCACTTCTGGTGGAAGGCAGTTTTTCTCAGAAGCAGCAGATGTCACCAGTTAACTTTGACTTCAATTTCTTTTTGGTTTTTTTGTTTTGTTTTCATCTAAATTGTGCTTACCTTATACAAAATGGAGCTTCTGGGGGAAATTGAGGCAGCTCAGCACAATGCTTATGTCTGTGTGTCTTAAAGTATTGACTTTTACCGTATGTAAAAGGTAAAAAAAAAACCTTATGGTTTTGGGGACGTCGTAGCAGATTAATCATAGGTTTCCTATACATATGAGAAAATAATATTTGTATTTTTAATGTTTTTATTAAAAAATGAATTTGAGCAGTTTTTCACACCCACAAATGTCATTTTTGGGAAATTAAGAAATGCTTTGATGGCTGCCATGTCAATATAAATAACTGTATCATTCTAAGCACTGCCACTCCCAACTTGTAATGAATGAACATGGTCTTCATAGAGGCCACATTGAGCTATAAGAATAAATCAGTTTGTTCCTATGAGAGCCTTATAATAGCCTTTGTTCAGTATTTTCTGGCTTGGTGTAATAAAGTCATTACCCTCTTCAGAAAACTAGAAAAGAAAGGAAAAATAGAGATGGACATCTTTTGGTAGCTGCCTTCTGCTGAGGGCTCCCACCACCCACCCTCTGTCTTCCCCATGACAGCCAGCTCCACAGACTTTAATGCTGAACTATGATTAGATACGCAGAGAGAGGCAGGGCCTGGGGCAGAATCTAGGCCACCTGGAGAAAGCTCCAGCCTAACAGCATTTGCTATCACACTCTGGGTCCTCTTGACTGACTTCTGGGACTTGACTGAGTGGGCCTGCAGGATGTAGCTGGAAGTTTTAGTATGATGAAGACATTTTTTGCAGTTCAAAGGTATGACTACATCTGAGATATAAGTTCAAAGTATGTGAAAAAGAGGAAAGGGGTGGGGGTCTTAGGAAAAACATCTGTATCTCCTTCCTCTCCTCAGCTTCCCCTCTCCATGCTACTCTCCCAAAAGATTAGTTAATTCTTTGTACATGATACTATGTGGCAATTTGTTTTTTTTTTTTTTATTATACTTTAGGGTTTTAGGGTACATGTGCACAATGTGCAGGTTTGTTACATATGTATCCATGTGCCATGTTGATTTCCTGCACCCATTAACTCGTCATTTAGCATTAGGTATATCTCCTAATGCTGTCCCTCCCCCCTCCCCCCACCCCACAACAGTCCCCGGAGTGTGATGTTCCCCTTCCTGTGTCCATGAGTTCTCATTGTTCAATTCCCACCTATGAGTGAGAACATGCGGTGTTTGGTTTTTTGTCCTTGCGATAGTTTACTGAGAATGATGTTTTCCAGTTTCATCCATGTCCCTACAAAGGACACAAACTCATCATTTTTTATGGCTGCATAGTATTCCATGGTGTATATGTGCCCTATGTGGCAATTTGAAACTCCTTATCTCTTAGAGATTTATGTACTCATTTATTCAGCAAGAAGTTTTGGGTGTCTGCTTTGAATCATGTGTTGGGGATACCATGGCGAGCAGGATGGGTGCGGCCTCTGCCCTCCTGGAGCTTACCATCTACCTGGAATATTAGAAGGGATTTTTATTTCAGCAGACATAAAGTGCCAGTCATTGTGCTGAATTAGTGGTTTTCAAACTTAAGGGTGCATCAGGATCACCTGGAGAGCTTGTCAAAACACACATTGCTGGACCTTCATCCCAGTTTCTGATTCAGTAGGTTGGAGATACAGGCAAATTTGGAAATTTTTATTTCTAATAAGAGCCCAGGTGATGTTGTTCTTGCTATTCTGGGGACCACCCTTTAAGAACCATTCTGGCAAGCCTGTCATGTAGATTTGCTTAAGGCATTCTGATGGTTAAAACCATTTGGGATGGTGGTGGGCCCACAGGCTGAGATCTTCTAAATGTCTAAAAAGAACTAAGTTCCTTTAGAGGAAACTTGGTTTTCTCTTCAGGCAAAGTTCCTGTTTTATGAAAACACTCTTTTTAAAAAAAATTGTTAATGTATATCTGGATCGTTTTAGAATTTTAAAGAGCTAATGCAGTAGATGAAGTGACAGGGAGTTTCTCATTTAACAGTTGCATCTATATGTCATTTTCTCCTCGAAGGTTCTATAAGATAGAGCAATAGTTCTCAAAGTGTGTTTCCAGACGAGTGGCATAGTTAGAAATGCAGAATCTCAGGCCCCATTCCAGACCTACTGAATCAGAAACACTGGGTGTGGGAGCAGGAATCTGTTTTAACAAGCCTTCCAGCTGATTCTGAGGCGCACTCAAGTTTGGCACATCTGAGATAGATGGTAGTGAGAACTAGGCTCAGGCTGAATCTGATTCTCCCAGCTCCCTTAAGACAACTTACCAGGATGACTAAGCTTCAGTTTTTCTATCTCGTAAGTCAAAAGTCTATCCCTTGTTGTCTAATATCTTTCAGAGCTACAAGAAGGATAATCGTGACCTTTATGAAATGGTTTTGCTAGCAAAGATGAAAATTCCTAACTAACCATAAATAGACTTATTCAGTGAAAGAAAGGGGATTCAGATGCAGCAGTGTGATCTTTGGTTGGTCATTAGCTTGTGTGAACCTTACTTTTCCTATCTGAAAAGTGGGCAGAAAAATATCATTCTAGTCTACATTGAAGAGTTGTTGCAAAGATCAAATGGTATCTTTGTGCTATCAAATGGTATCAAATTTTTGTGGTATCAAATGTATATCAACGTGCTTTTTAAACTGTAAAATGCACACAAATATAAAGATTATAACTTTGGGCTGCTCACCCTTAGCTTTGTTCTTTTCTATCAACAAAATGGGAGTAGTTCAATTACTTATACCTCCATGGAGATTGTAAGTAATTTAGACAACTAATAGCACAGCAACTTGAGCTCTTCTAAAGTAGTTTTTCTTATGTTTACGTTTTGTCTTTAAGATACAAATGTTGAAATATGTAGAAATAGTATAAAATCTTTTAGATTTTATTATAGTGTATACTCTTATTTGAACTAGTCCCATTCTAGAGCAGTGATTCTGAGAGTGCAGCCTCCAAATTAGCAGCATCAGCATCACCTGGGAACTTGTGAGTAATGCAGATTCTCAGGTACCACACCAGACCTACTGAATCAACAAGTCTTGGGGTGGGACCCAAAGATCCGTTTTAACAAGCCCACAGGTGATCCTGATGCTCACACAAGTCTTAGAGAAAGGCATTTATTTGGGTCTTAATTGAAGGATCTGATAAAGGCCATCATTCTCCTGGAACAGGGTGATGTCTTCGTTTTTCCAGCATGGATTTGAAACATCTGTGTCCAAACTCGTGCAGCCATTATTGAATTCCTTCATAAACATGTTCTGTTACTGCTTGCCCGGCATACAGAAGATCTGGAATGCCACTCCAGTATACCCATTATGAGGCTGACTTCAGAGTGCAAGGAAATTAAAGCTATTTATCAGACTCTTTTCCCCTTAGTGACAGGAGAAAGGAACCTTAGGCTAACAAGCTTCAAATGGGGTCTATGTATGAAAAACATGAGGCTTGACAAACATAGTTAGAATGGACTTACGTTTCTTTTGACTTTTCCCTTTGAAAATGAAAATGAATCCTTTTGTGGGCAGCACCAAATCAGTGGTGCTTACTTAAGAAATACTGGAGACAGATTCATTCCAGTTTGTTTCACAACTTAGGTGGCAGAATGGCACTTTTCCCTGGCCACTTCTTTCCTTCTTCCCATTCTAGGAGGAAATCCTAGGTAGGAGAGGGAAAGGGACTAAGGCTGTCTGTACACAATGAGCTACGTTTTGGGAAGAGGAACTTAGTATTTTAACAAAAGAAAGATTTGTCTGTGTTGTGGAGATATGACTTGGTCCGCTGCCTGTGTTTGTAAATAAAGTTTTATTGGGACATAGCCACACTCATTCATTTATGTATTGTCTATTTTCACACTACAAAGGCAGAGTTTGGTAGTTGTGACAGAGACCATGTAATCTGCAAAACCTAAATTTTTTTTACTATCTAGCCCTTTACAGAACATATTTGTCAACCCCCCTTGCAGAGGTTTCCTCTGAGCTGCTTGAAGGAAACCTTGACGGAATCAGTGGACAGGAAGGACAGTGGGAGGTGAACAGTGTGGTGAAATGCCTGTGGGTTCCTGTGGAGTCCACAGAAAGGAAACCAGAGAGAGGCAAGGTTCCATATTGCCCATTTCAGTTGGGTTCAGTATGGATTTTGAGAAGTTATTCTATTTAAAATAAATATTTTAAACTTGGGTATATATTTGCAATTGTCTAATATAGTCGTACACTGCATAACAATCTTTTGGTCAATGACAGACTGCATGTACAATGGTGGTCCCATTAATGAAGCTGAAAAATTCTCAACACCTAGTGCTATCATAGCCATCATAACATTGCAGAGCAACATAGCCACTCACATACTTGTGGTGATGCTGGGTAAATAAACCTACTACACTGCCAGTCATATAAAAGTGTAATGCATATATTTATGTACAGTATAATGATAACAAATGACCGTTACTACTTTTTGTATTTACTATATTTTTTTTTTTTTTGAGGTGTGGTCTCACTCTGTCACCCAGTCTGGAGTGCAGTGGCACGATCTCGGCTCACTGCATCCTCTACCTTCCAGGCTGAAGTGATCTTCCCACTTCAGCCTCCCAGTTAGCCGGGACCACAGGTGTGCACACCACACCCAGCTAATTTTTTGTATTTTTGGTAAAGATTTGGTTTCTCTATATTGCCCAGGTTGTTCTCGAACTCCTGACCTCTGGTGATCTGCCTGCCTCGGCCTGCCAAAGTGCTGGGATTATAGGAGTGAGCCACCATGCCTGGCTTGCCATACTTTTTATCATTATTTTAAAGTGTACTCCTTCTACTTACTAAAAAAAAAATTAACTGTAAAACAGCCTTGGGCAGGTACTTCGGGAGGTATTTCAGAAGAAGGCACTGTTATCACAGTAGATGGAGGCTCCGTGTGTGTCACTGCCCCAGAGACCTTCCAGTGGGACAAGATGTGGAGGTGGAAGACAGTGGTATCAGTGATCCTGACACTGCGTAGCAGTAGACTAATGTGTGTGTTTGTGTCTTATTTTTAACAAAATAGTTGAAAAAGAAGAAGAAAGAAAGAATGCTTATTGACTATCTCCTAGTTAGGAGAGATATTAAAAAAAAGAAAATATTTTCGTACAGCTGTACAATGTGTTTGTGTTTTAAGCTAAGTGTTACTACAATAGAGTCTAGAAGTTTAAAAAACGTACAGTAAGCTGCTTATTTTATTATTGAAGAAAGGAAAACATTTTTTATAAATGTAGTGTAGCCTAAGTGTCCAGTGTTTATAAGTCTGTAGTAGTGTACAGTAATGTTCTAGGCCTTCACATTCACTCACCACTCACTCACTGACTCACCCAGAGCAACTTCCAGGTCTGCATGCTCCATTCATGGTAACAGCCCTGTACAGATGTGCCATTTAAAAAATCTTTTATACTATATTTTTACTCTACATTTTTAATGTTAAGATACACAAATACCACTGTATTACAATTGTCTACAGTATTCAGTGTAGTAACATGCTGTACAGGGTTGTAGCCTAGGAGCAATAGGCTATACCATATAAACGTAGATGTGTAGTAGATTATACCATCTAGGTTTGTAATAAGTGCACTCTATGATGTTCATACAATGATGAAATCACCTGAATGACATATTCCTCAGAACATATCCTCATTGTTAAGTGATGCATGACTGTTATTTCTTCCTGGTGTTGGGTATTACCGGAAAAACTACTGAGTGTTTGCCTTATTATTTCCAATAGTAACTAACATTTGTTTGATACATACTTTGCATCCATTATACTATGTAATGTTCACAACAATTCCATGAGATGAATATTATCATCTTTATTTTATAGATGAGAAAACTGAAGTGCAGGAAGCTTAAATAACACAATATTACAGAGCTATTGCTAGAGGCTTGATTTAAATGCAGATTTTGTTTTTATGCCAAAGCCAGCATTCTAAAGGATTGTTTCTGAATGTTGGCCTCTCTAGCTAGGTTGGGGTGTTTTTCAAACTGCAGGTTGAGAGGTCAGTTTAGTGAGTTGCAACCAGCATAAAAAAAATAATCGAACAGAATGAAAAACACCAGAGTGTGTCATATGTAGTTTGGGTAAGTAGGTCTTGATGTATGAAACTTTTGTTTTGACTATAAAGATATTTATATACATACATATATAAGCATATTTCTGTGCACTGGGCAACAATGTAAATGATATTTCTTACCGTATCATAGTTTGAAAGCCAAGGGAGTGGACAAGGAGGAATGAAGATAAAGAAAAAAAAAATGGGAGAGCAAGAGGGAAAAATATGAATGAGTGAGAGAATGAATAACTGTCAAAGGGACAAAGAGACTCAAGGAGAGGGAGAGGAAGTAAAAGAGAGTGGGGAAAGAGGGAGAATGGACAACTCAGAGAAAGAGACACAGAGATTCAGGGAGAGTTGAGGGTGGGCAAGAGAAGGAAGACATCATATGGTTCTGTCTTTCATTCCACTCAGCAAGCACATGCCCCTACTTGATGGCAGAACTGGAGATCTCTCAGGGGATTTTAGTTTTCACACATTTCTCATGCTGTGATTCTCTTGTCATTCTCAGTGTAAGTAAAATGAAGATTTTTATTAAACATGGCTTCTAGTCATTATAGCAAAAAGATACCTGCACGTTTATGTTTATCACAACACAATTCACAATTGCAAGGATATGGAACCAACATAACTGCCCATCACTGATGAGTGGATAAAGAAAACGTGGCATATATACCCCATGCAATACTACTCAGCCATTAAAAAAAGAATGAAATACTGTCTTTTGCAGCAACTTGGATGGAGCTGAAGGCCATTATTCTAAGTGAAGTAACTCAGGAATGGAAAACCGAATACCATATGTTCTCACTTATAAGTGGGAGCTAAGCTATGGGTACACAGAGGCATGCAGAGTGGTATAATGGACTTTGGAGACTCAGAAGGGAGGAGGGTGGGAGGGAGGTAAGGGATAAAAAACTACATGTTGGGTACAGTGTATACTACTCGGTGAGAGTGCACTAAAGTCTCAGACTTCACCACTACAAAATCACCCATGTAACCAAAAACCACTTGTACGCAAAAGGTATTGAAGTTCTATATGAATGTACATACGTGTATAGGTATGTTATATATATACATGTACATACAGCCACGTGCAGGTGTCTTCTTGATATAATGACTAGAAGCCACGTTTAATAAAAATAATATATATTATTTCAATATAAATAATAAAAATAATAAAAACTATGGCTTCTCCATAACAGTATTCTATCTCATCTGATGCTCAGCTGAAAATCAGTGATCTGAACTGATGTGAAAAAAAAAATACGCTGGGTTGAAATTGCTGAGAGAAGGTATGAGATCCCTAGTACACTGCTTTCTAAGGAACTGGCAAAGGCAATTTTGAATATATGTAATTTTTGTCTTTTGAGCTAATTTTTATTCTACTGTACAGCAGCCTTTTATGTTTTAGTGGGAAACCATAGATAACAAACACATTTTAACATCTTCTATTTCCAGGGAATTCTACATCCATTAAGTATTTTACTTTTGAAGGATTCTGGACTCATTTAATGAAAAGCCCATTTGTACAGACATGGAAATTGAGTGAACATTTGTATGAAACTTCCCTGCATACCGATGCTTTCATGAGAATTCTATTACTAAGTCTCAGCAGCCACTCTACTAGATTACACTTATGTTAATTTTATCACAGAAATTGGAGCTCTGTGAGTTTAAGTCTCTTGCACAAATTTTCATCTAAAAGGTGGAAGAGCTAGATTGTAGCCTTGATTTTATGACCCCAAATTTTATATTTTTCCCACTAGACCCAGAAATAGCAACAATAGATTGAAAAATAATGTGTTACAATTTGGAAGAAAAATTTTAATTTTAAGTCTGAATATGGTGCAAAGTCTAAAATGCCTACTGTTTTGCTGCAGCTGAGTATTATAATTTTCTCCTCCCTTGGCCCAAGGGTAGTTGTTTGGGTAGTTCTTTATTTCTAGGCCCCCATTAGTAAATTAGAGTTTATATTGTTATGCTTTCTTGTGATCCATTCATGGCCTTTCTTCACTGAAGATTGTTATAAACACCAACTTTATTCTAGTTACTAACAGTGTTGCATCAAGTAGCTTGGGTAGATGCTTATTGTCATCAGCTTAAGTGGGTATTCTTTTTTAAAATAAGTGCTGAATGTAAGGTTGAGTAAGTACGACCCACCAGAGTGAACTCCATCTCAAAAGCCATCATTACCTGTTAGAAAAGAATTGTGTTTTTCCCAGCTTGCCAAAATGATGGTGCTATATATCCTATTCATCTTGTTTGGTCTTACCAGTAACATTTTTAACAAAAGAAATATCTAGGAAAAATGCTGTGGTAGTTTTGCTCCAACTTCCTATGCTAAAAACTTTATGTGTGTTGTGTAATAGGACCCTTCAGCCAGGACATCTTGTCCTACCTTTGCTCCTAAATTTCCTCATTTTTAATAAGGATTCATGCCTCCCAATGTCAAAATGTTAAAGCATATTATTTATTCTTGTTTAATGATTTTTTTCTTACCTTCAAAAGGTAGTTGCTAATGGAAATGTTTCTCCTTTCCTCTACTGGTTTTATTTTGCTGGGTGTTTATTACATTCAACCAAATACTTTCAGGAAGCTGAGATTCAGCTCTACACTCCATGGAAGCTTTGTCAGTGCAAGCAAAATATACATCCCTGTGAAAAGATACGGTATTCTTACCTCATTATAATTTTAATAACTGGTAGTATCTGACTGTCGTTTGTTCATTATTTCAGAGATCCCAGAAGACCCACTTGTGGCTGAAGAGTACTACACTGATGCATTTGATTCCTATTGTGAAGAGAGTGATGAGGAGGAAGAAGAAATAGCGTTAGAAAGACCAGAGAAAGAAATCAGGAATGAGGGATCCCAGCCTGCTTACAGAACAAACCAACAGGTATGTGACGCTCCCCGTCAGAAGCCATGGAACTGTTTAAGGTACTGATTGGACTCTCCCAGAGAGGAAAGAAAGCCTTATAAGGTGAAGTTGGGGACACGGGGACTAGGGTTATTATAATAGCTATTTGTGGTAAGTCTGGCTTTTCAAGGTCCAGAGGCAGGCAGGCCCTATGGAATTTGGAGAATCTGATCTGGACCATGTTGATGGGGGAAGAGCTGGAGTACGCTGCACTTATTCGGGGGTTGGGAGATGGCACACACCACATTGCACACTGAGGAGGGCTTTGTATACAGCTATTGAATTAAAAAATGCAAGTATCTCTTTAGCAGAGAGAATGGGATTTTTTATATACTTTTCTGTCTGGTAATCATATTTTGGGGTCATATTCACAAATTGAATGCAAATACAAATTTGTAAAGACTGACTTAGTTTTGGGGATCAGAACCAAAGATCCTGGGCTTAGGGGATAATCTTTCTAGCTACTTTTAGCCTCTCAGGACACATTCTTGCTTAAGTGGTGAGGTCTCTCTGAGTATATGCCCTATGCCCTTGTAGTAGATCTCTTTAACTATAGCAAGATTAAGCCTTATATGGGCCATAGGTCAAGAAACACCCCTGACATGTGCTTTCAGTGTTGGGTGTCTGCAAGAGAGGAATAAAACGCAAGAGGCATTTGAAGATAAAGCGGAAAGCTTTGGGCAGTGTACATACATACCTTCTTTTCTTCTTACCTTCCAATCCTAAACTTCCATGAGTTACAGAAGCTTGTATTAACTGAGAACCATGCAGCTACTAAAATAAAAGTCTACCAAAGGGCACCTAACTGAGTGAAGACTCAGCTAGAGGAGATGATTTTTGGAGTGAAGATGATTTACTCCAAAAATCCATTCAACCATTTTTAACAAAGATTATGCAATGTATCATAATATTCAATCCATTCAGCCACTTAAATCCATTCAACCATTTTAATAAAGATTATGTATCATAATATTCAATAAATAAAAGCAGTAAGAAGTGCTCTCCAATTTGATATTAGGAGAGAGAGGCAAGGAGAAGGGAACTAGTAGGGTACAGGTATGGGGCCAGGCAAAAAAAGGGATGAGATAAAGAGGAGGAAGAGATAAAGAGAAAGGACTAGAGAGAGATAATTTAGGAGACAAATACATGAAGAGAAAAACAAATACATTTTGAGAAAAATACAGCTAAAGGGGGGATTCAGAATGCCAAAATAAAAACCTTGCTTATACCGTTTCCCCATTTTTTTCCAACGGAATCTGGAGAACAACAGCACCTCTTACCACAAATTGAAAATATAATTTCTACTACCTTCTGAGCCACTGTCATAAACAACTGTAACAGATATTATTGCAACATTACAGAGCCTTCATTCTGGGCCTATGGTTGCAAAACACATGATATGCAAAATACAGTGCTCAATTTTTGGTCAAAGCATTAGCTACTAATATTGTCACTTAGAAATGTTTTTTAAGAAAATAAAACAGATTTAGAACCACATGAATAAAATACTATATGGCAAACAGCTCCTAGGTCAGGAAATACAATTTTTCCAGTCTCAGAATATCCATCTTTGGCAGTTAGAATATAGGGTTGGAAATCAGATTGCTTGCATCTATCTTCATAACTTGCGCTTTGCATGACCTTGTTCAAATTACTAACCTTCTCTGTGCCTCAGTTTTCTAATCTGTAAAGTAGGAGAATAATGGTTTCTACCTGATAGAGTGGTTTTGAGGATTAAATGAAGTAATCAATATAAAATAATTAGAATAATGCTCAGAATTTAATAAAATACTTCATGAGATATTAGCTATTATTATTATGAAGTTACTCAGTCAAGGTATCCAGTACCTCTTTATAATACTGCCAAAACTCCTTAATGTTAAAGTGAGATTTTCTAACTTGCTCTTAAGTAATTTTTATTTTTATCTTTTATTATTATTATACTTTAGGTTTTAGGGTACATGTGCACAATGTGCAGGTCTGTTACATATGTATCCATGAGCCGTGTTGGTTTGCTGCACCCATTAACTCGTCATTTAGCATCAGGTATATCTCCTAATGCTGTCCTTCCCCCCTCCCCCCAACCGACAACAGTCCCCAAGTGTGATGTTCCCCTTCTTGTGTCCATGAGTTCTCATTGTTCAATTCCCACCTATGAGTGAGAACATGCGGTGTTTGGTTTTCTGTCCCTGCGATAGTTTACTGAGCATGATGTTTTCCACTTTCATCCATGTCCCTACAAAGGACATGAACTCATCATTTTTTATGGCTGCATAGTATTCCATGGTGTATATGTGCCACATTTTCTTAATCCAGTCTATCGTTGTTGGACATTTGGGTTGGTTCCAAGTCTTTGCTATTGTGAATAGTGCCGCAATAAACATACGTGTGCATGTCTTTATAGCAGCATGATTTATAGTCCTTTGGGTATATACCCAGTAATGGGATGGCTGGGTCAAATGGTATTTCTAGTTCTAGATCCCTGAGGAATCACCACACTGACTTCCACAAAGGTTGAACTAGTTTATAGTCCCACCAACAGTGTAAAAGTGTTCCTATTTCTCCACATCCTCTCCGGCACCTGTTTTTTCCTGACTTTTGAATGATGGCCATTCTAACTGGTGTGAGATGGTATCTCATTGTGGTTTTGATTTGCATTTCTCTGATGGCCAGTGATGATGAGCATTTTTTCATGTGTTTTTTGGCTGCATAAATGTCTTCTTCTGAGAAGTGTCTGTTCATGTCCTTCACCCACTTTTGTTTTTTTCTTGTAAATTTGTTTGAGTTCATTGTAGATTCTGGGTATTAGCCCTTTGTCAGATGAGTAGGTTGCAAAAATTTTCTCCCATTCTGTAGGTTGCCTGTTCACTCTGATGGTAGTTTCTTTTGCTGTGCAGAAGCTCTTTAGTTTAATTAGATCCCATTTGTCAATTTTGGCTTTTGTTGCCATTGCTTTTGTTGTTTTAGACATGAAGTCCTTGCCCATGCCTATGTCCTGAATGGTATTGCCTAGGTTTTCTTCTAGGGTTTTTATGATTTTAGGTCTAACATGTAAGTCTTTAATCCATCTTGAATTAATTTTTGTATAAGGTGTAAGGAAGGGATCCAGTTTCAGCTTTCTACGTATGGCTAGCCAGTTTTCCAAGCACCATTTATTAAATAGGGAATCCTTTCCCCATTGCTTGTTTTTGTCAGGTTTGTCAAAGATCAGATAGTTGTAGATACGTGGCATTATTTCTGAGGGCTCTGTTCTGTTCCATTGATCTATGACTCTGTTGTGGTACCAGTACCATGCTATTTTGGTTATTGTAGCCTTGTAGTATAGTTTGAAGTCAGGTAGCATGAGGCGGGCTCTTTTTTGGTTCCATATGAACTTTAAAGTAGTTTTTTCCAATTCTGTGAAGAAAGTCATTGGTAGCTTGATGGGGATGGCATTGAATCTATAAATTACCTTGGGCAGTATGGCCATTTTCATGATATTGATTCTTCCAACTCATGAGCATGGAATGTTCTTCCATTTGTTTGTATCCTCTTTTATTTCATTGAGCAGTGGTTTGTAGTTCTCCTTGAAGAGGTCCTTCACATCCCTTGTACGTTGGATTCCTAGGTATTTTAGAAGCAATTGTGAATGGGAGTTCACTCATGATTTGGCTCTCTGTTTGTCTGTGATTGGTGTACAAGAATGCTTGTGATTTTTGTACATTAATTTTGTATCCTGAGACTTCGCTGAAGTTGCTAATCAGCTTAAGGAGATTTTGGGCTGAGACAATGGGGTTTTCTAGATATACAATCATGTCATCTGCAAACAGGGACAATTTGACTTCCTCTTTTCCTAATTGAATACATATTTCCTTCTCCTGCCTGATTGCTCTGGCCAGAACTTCCAGCACTATGTTGAATAGGAGTGGTGAGAGAGGGCATCCCTGTCTTGTGCCAGTTTTCAAAGGGAATGCTTCCAGTTTTTGCCCATTCAGTATGATATTGGCTGTGGGTTTGTCATAGACAGCTCCTATTATTTTGAGATACGTCCCATCAATACCTAATTTATTGAGAGTTTTTAGCATGAAGGGTTGTTGAATTTTGTCAAAGGCCTTTTCTGCATCTATTGAGATAATCATGTGGTTTTTGTCTTTGCTTCTGTTTATATGCTGGATTACATTTATTGATTTGCGTATGTTGAACCAGCCTTGCATCCCAGGGATGAAGCCCACTTGATCATGGTGGATAAGCTTTTTGATGTGCTGCTGGATTTGGTTTGCCAGTATTTTATTGAGGATTTTTGCATCAATGTTCATCAAGGATATTGGTCTGAAATTCTCTTTTTTGGTTATGTCTCTGCCAGGCTTTGGTATCAGGACGATGCTGGCCTCATAAAATGTGTTAGGGAGGATTCCCTCTTTTTCTATTGATTGGAATAGTTTCAGAAGGAATGGTATCAGTTCCTCCTTGTACCTCTGGTAGAATTCAGCTGTGAATCCATCAGGTCCTGGACTCTTTTTGGTTGGTAAGCTATTGATTATTGCCACAATTTCAGAGCCTGTTATTGGTCTATTCAGAGATTCAACTTCTTCCTGGTTTAGTCTTGGGAGGGTGTATTTGTCATGGAATTTATCCATTTCTTCTAGATTTTCTAGTTTATTTGCGTAGAGGTGTTTGTAGTATTCTCTGATGGTAGATTGTATTTCTGTGGGATCGGTGGTGATAACCCCTTTTTCATTTTTTATTGCATCTGTTTGATTCTTCTCGCTTTTCTTCTTTATTAGTCTTGCTAGCGGTCTATCAATTTTGTTGATCTTTTCAAAAAACCAGCTCCTGGATTCATTAATTTTTTGAAGGGCTTTTCTATTTCCTTCAGTTCTGCTCTGATTTTAGTTATTTCTTGCCTTCTGCTAGCTTTTGAATGTGTTTGCTCTTGCTTTTCTATTCTTTTAATTGTGATGTTAGGGTGTCAATTTTGGATCTTTCCTGCTTTCTCTTGTGGGCATTTAGTGCTATAAATTTCCCTCTACACACTGCTTTGAATGTGTCCCAGAGATTCTGGTATGTGTGTAATTCCTTCTTATTAGTCTTAAGGCAGATGATAAATATAAGGGCAGCAGTTTTGTTCTCTGGGTTTTGTGTCTATAACATGTTACATGACAGATTGTGATTGATTTTAAGTAATCTATTGAGACAAGATGCTAAGGCCTCTGATATGGTTTGGCTGTGTCCCCACCTGAATTTCATCTTGAATTGTAACTCCCATAATTCCCATGTGTTATGGGAGGGACATGGTGGGAGATAATTGAATCATGGGGTGGTTTCCTCAATACTGTTCTCATGGTAATGAATAAGTCTCACGAAATCTGATGATTTTATAAGGGGTTTCCTTTTTCACTTTGCTCTCATTCTCTCTTGCCTGCTGCCATGTAAGACATGGCTTTGACCTTCCACCATGACTGTGAGGCCTTTCCAGCCATGTGGAACTGTGAGTCCATTAAACCTCTTTTTCTTTATAAATTATCCAGCCTCAGGTATGTCATTATTAGCAGTGTGAGAACAGACTAAATACAGCCTCTCACATACATGATGGTATTTTGTCTTACAAACCCTGTTGGGTAGTTAGCTTATTCCTATTTTCTAATTGAGGAAACTGAGTTTCTGAGAGAGATGTAGCCTTCCTGTGGTCACGTAGCTAGGAAAGGATCAGACACATGCCTCAGGCCCACATTGGTCACATTCTCAAGTCAATGTTTTTGCTACTGTAGAATATATATTGACCTAGAATGGACTTGGCATAAGGGAAACAGAAGTGTTGCTAAGTCCATTCTAGGTCAATATACATTCTATAGTAGCAAAAGCAATACACAATAGAGTAATTTGTATAGAGTAGCAAAAACAATTACACAGTAGAGTAATTTGTATTAGAGACAGGTAATTACAACCCCATTTGTTTTCTTCTAGTAATTCAGTATAGTTTCTCTTTCCCCAAAGGTGATGAGTGTGGACTCTTCCCTTTCAGGTTATTTTCATTAGCAACATACAAATTACACTACAGAACCCAGTCATGGTCAACTTTGTGAATTGAGAGAGACCTACTGCCATCTCTCAGATTGGCCTTTTCTCCCCTTTCCCTGGTCTTGCCCTGGACCTCTGAGTGTGCCAGGGTCTGCTTAGGTGGTCGTCATACCAATGCCTTCTCTGTGTGTAATCAGATCAAAGTTGATTCCCCTTCCTTTAGATGGAGCCAAAGTCACATAGTTATTTTGATGAAAGCTGTGCTTTCAAAAAGAAACACAGCCATGGACTTCATTGAGATTGATTGCTGAGTTCTTTGTGCCACCCATGACAATCTTTTCAGTAGCAGTGTCTCTAAAGCAGTTTTATTAAGCACCTAATTGCTGCTGATTGCCAACTGTTTCTCTGCCGTGATAAGCACAGCATCAATAAAATCTTTATCACAAGCCATTATCATATTGTTGATGGCTCCTCTGCCAAGTCTGTGGTCACTGAATTGGAACCAGCATCTTAGATCTCAGGAGAATTGAGTTTATAGCTGCCATCATAACAGGGTTCTCCACAACATTTGTGCGACCTGTCACTAAAAAGTGTTTTATGCGCTCTAATGGACATGGCTTAGGGCTGCAGGCTGGCGAGTGTTTTCACAGACTCTTCTGTCTTTCCTTTGCTGCCTTGACTATCATTTTTCTCTCCAAGACTAATAAATGGCTCAGATGCATCCAGTAATACACATACTAGGTGGACAATAACGACTCGACACAAATCGTCCTTGGAAGGGCCTTGTTTAATGAATGTGGCTCTCACTGAGGCTTGTTTTAAGAAGGCTCTTCAGGACTATGGTGTTTGTTCTTCCTAAGATGAAAGGCAGCAGAGTTCCACTATTCCAGTTAATTCTGAAATTCTCAATGTTTTTTCCCCAAATCATTCAGAGGTTTTGAAATTCTTAGGAAAAACAATTGATTTTCTGCTTGGAACATTGTCCCAGGGGCAGAGAACTGGATATGTGATAGGCAAGGCCTGAGATTCTGCTGAGGTCCCTTGGATCTGATTGTCATGATGGTAGGTGCCTCCAAGAGTTCCTGCTGTTAGTTGAGTCATTAGTTTAATCAGATTGTAGTAATGGTAACAGTAATGGCTAGTATTTCCAGAACCTTCATTCTATGCTTAGTACTTTGCATGCTGTGTCAGTTCAGGTGCTCCAGGAGCAGGTGATGAGACAGAATTAGAAATAAAAAGGAAATTCCTATCAAGTAGGTGGGAGGAGTCTTAAACCATACTGATATATTTGAAGGGAAGGAAGGAAGGAAGGAGGGAAGCAAGGAAGGTTGGTTGGATGAGAACCTCAGGCTGCAGCGCAATTCTGATAAAGCCTTGGCAGGCATGCTGGCAGGCAGGAAGGAAGGTAGGGAAGGGGGGAGGGAGGGAGAGAGAGAGAGGGAGCAATTGGATGAGAGCCTCAGGCTGCACTGCGATTCTGAAAAAGGCTTGGCCTGGCCAAGAGGGAGCACAAGGTCTGTTGCTGGAGTCCAGCACTGGGAAAGAATGGCATGGCCCTAACTTCTCCATAGTGCTTACATTGCCTGGGAGTTGCCTGGGAATAGCAGGGCCTCAGCGTGGACCCTGCATTGGATCCTGAAGGTGTTGTAGCCGAGGGCTGTCAGATCACTAGGCTCCTTGCAGCAGGATCTATCTTGAAGGAACTTGTAAGTGGCATATCTCATGGCTGTCACAGGTGTATTATTTCATTTAAATCTTGCAACAACTCTGATGCATATATTCTAGATGAACTGCATCAAACTAGAATTTAACTGGCTGGAATTCAAATAAGGGAGAAGGCAGAGATAAAGGAGAAGGAGAAGGTGAAGGTAGGGGAAAGGAAGGGATCATGAATTAGAGATTTCATGTGACTCTGCTGAATGCTCCAGCATCAAAATGAGAGATATAAATCCAGTCCCTCTACTGCATCTCAGTTCCTGCATCTCTCAGACTGTAAGCCTCTTGTTGCTTTGAATTATTGTTGTAGACTTCCAGTATTGAAGATACATATTTTTCACACAATCTAGTCCCTAAGTACAAATCAGCTACTTCATTTGCTCAAAAAAGAAACAGCAGTGGAGGATATTTCAAGTGCTGACTTTAAAACCTAGGTCCCTTGAAAGATGAGACTGTTTGTGACATCCTACCTTCACACAAGAGGAAACTGAGGCATAAGGAAATTAAGTTACATCTCCAAGACCACACAGCTAGTAAGTAGCAGAACTGGACTGTATGCCTTTATTTTTAGCCTCTGCTTTATACAGTCTTTCTTCTACACAACAATTAGAATTGCTTCTCCTCCACTGATGATAGAGTAAATGCATAAGGTGCAATGGAATAGCTGTAGGGCCATTGCATTATCTGGTACTCCGGCAAGACCTTTTTACTAAACAGAATGACTGCTATGTACGAGGCAAAATTTAAACCAGTTCCAGGAAGAGTGCTGAGTTATGAAAAGTAAAACAAAAAAGACCCAACATCTCTCATCTGTTATGGGATACAGATTTACCTCCTCCTACTATGTCCTTTTCTTTTTTAAAATAAGTTGCCAGAACTGTTGAGTCCCAATAGTGGGACTTATTTGCCTGTTATTTTTACATGATCTGACCTAATTAATTTACCTTCATACTTGGGAAGAAATATTTTTTGTCTTAAATCGACCTTAGAGGTCATCAGTCCTAAAAAGCAGACTCCCAGCTGTTTCAGCTTGTCGATCATTTTTCCATTAGCATTCTGCTGGCCTGCGTCCCAGGCTGTAAAGCAATCGGCCTTGCTAAAGTGTTAGTGGATACTCCCAGTTTGGTGTGTCATTCCTTCTAGGTGATGGGCCTTCTGTAAACTGTGTGTTGCTCAAAGGAGAGACTTTGAGGTGACAATTTCCACCCCTACCCCCATCCCAGTCCTCATTTCCATCATGGTTCTTCCCCCTTCTCTCTCTCCCATTTCTTGTCCAGATCAAAGCATAGCTCATTGCTAGTCATATTAGGACCAGTCAAACCTTGCTGTGGGATACAGCACAGTGGGCTTTTTTTTTTTTTTTAACATTATGTCACTTACTTCTCTTAACAATGTGATATGCTCTTCTTTTTTTTTCTTCTGACCTTTATTTTAGGTTCAGGGGGTACATGTGTGAGTTTATGGGCTTTGTAGGAGGCTTAGACATTAAGTCTTTAAAATTAGGTCCATTATAGGGTTTAGGATCACACCTACATTTTTCATGCCAATACCAAAGCATGGAGAAAAAGGAGAAAGGCAATAGGGTGAATAAAGGGCAAAGCAAATCTGAGCAGGAATGCAAAGCATCTGAGTGTTCCCTTCAGTGTGAAGATGGTGAGGTCACCAGCCCCACGGTCTCCCTTGTTGGTGGCCGATCAGAGGTCCACAGGTCAATGGGCAAATAAAGGGACGGTGACCTTCACTGTGAGATGCCCTGTGCTCTGCTGTGCTGCTCCTGGAACTTTGGGGTGAGAGTGGTGAGACACAGCTGATAAGACTAGTTGCAACGGACCCTCTAGTGCTTTTCTCTCCAACAATCTTCTCCTTCCACTACCTTACTTTAATCCCTATTTCCCTAGCTATCATCAGAGCTGAGGTGCCCTGACCATATGGTGCGCAGAAACCCTGCAAAAAATATGAAAACCATCCTAAACAGTGTTGGCAGACAGAAAAATACAAGTCCCATCCAACTGTTTTGTGATCAGAAATTTATTTTAATTTTCTGAATATTTCATTCACCTAGACAGGGAGAGTAAATACCATTTCATGGTGTCCAGCCTGGGAGGAAAAGGTTGTGACACATGGGGGCCATTGTTGGGGGTGCATTGTTCCCACATAACCTGGTAATCTGAAGGCACAGGGGTCTATGCCATCTCTGGGAAAACACCAGTCATAATAAGACAGAGCTACCTTGCAGCATCCAGGTGTTGTGCCAAACCCTTTACATGCCTTATCCCATTCATACTCACAGCACTCGATGCAATTAACATCTCTCACCCATTTACAAATGAGAAGACTATGAAACAGACAGAATAACTAATTTGACCTAAATTACCCCATCCAATGACAGAGCTGGGGTTTATTTATTATTTTTTTATTTTTATTTTTTTGAGACGGAGTCTCGCTCTGTCGCCCAGGCTGGAGTGCAGTGGCGTGATCTCGGCTCACTGCAAGCTCCGCCTCTCGGGTTCACGCCATTCTCCTGCCTCAGCCTCCCGAGTGGCTGGGACTACAGACGCCCGCCATCACGCCCGGCTAATTTTTTTGTATTTTTAGTAGAGACGGGGTTTCACCGTGGTCTCGATCTCCTGACCTCGTGATCCACCCGCCTCGGCCTCCCAAAGTGCTGGGATTACAAGCGTGAGCCACCGCGCCCGGCCAGAGCTGGGGTTTAAACCAGCAAATATTCATTGTACCAACTTTTAGGAATTTGGAGTAAGTATAGAACTTAATGTAGAAGTTGGTAAAGGAGAAGAAAAGGAGATTCTTGGGACCTAAGTGACAGCTCCAAAGTGTGTGAAAATGGACTATGAGCTGATGATTTAAAATCATGTTTAAATCACAGGGCTACATTTTTCACTTACTCTGTGGGATTTAAATAAAAGTAAAGCTAGAACTAGAGTTAAAAATAGAAATCTGCAATAAACAACTGTGTATCACAATGACTATCTTTTGGACTGAAAAATTCTTTTGTCTTTTTGTGGCAATAAACCTCCCTTAAATTGCAGGACTTTCTTCTCTAGGCTATTGTATGTATAGAGTGGAAAGAGATTAAGTAGTTAATAAAGAGCAAGTGGAAGGATTGATTAGAGGTAGCTTTTCTTTCACTGTGCTGGAATTCTAGAAATGGATTGTTGCAGAGGGAGTATAGGCCTCACCAGTTCCTGGAAAATCCATTGCCCTGTTTTGGGTAGGTGTTATGTTGCTGTTCTATCAGCCCCGCTTTCTTTTTTCATTTCTTTATCCTTTACGTTTCTAAACCATAATTCTAAATGTCTTAAGAGTTCTGTCATTGGATACCTATGAATGTCTTTGAAACCCTAAAGCAATCCCACAGGCATTGACTTGCCGAGAACCTAGGCATTAATAAGAGACAGCTGCAGTTAGAAGGTTTTAATAATGCAGAGTAAACAAGGCATTAGCAGTGAAATGTGGACATGTTGACAGTCACGTTTCAGCAATTCTGAATTCAGCGAAAGAGGCTTTTAGTCTTATGGGAGCTGTGGGGGCTTGTTGGCAGTTTGAGTTTTGCAGATGTGGCTCTGTGTTCCTATCAGTGCACACACTTTAAGGCAGAAGGCCACCATCAGTAGTGAGATAGGAGTTACGATATTAGATTACTGATTTCAGGGAAGCCCTCACAAAGGTGCCATCAGCTCTGTCCTATGGCTTTGTGCTAAACGGCATCTTCTGCCTTCCTATGAATTATGAATGCATATAAGCAAGGGCTTGGCTTCTAATGAATTCAAGCTGAGATGTGAAAGGTACATCTGAGTGTGAAGAAGATGGATAAGGTCACCTTGGTGTTTTGGTTTCTGTAACTTAGTGACATTTTTCAGGGCTGTTCTGGACACCATTTGTGGGAGAGTAGACGATAGTTTAAAAATGCAACTTGCAGAAAAAAAGTAGGTGGGGCTGGGTACATTGGCTCATTCCTGTAATCCTAGCACTTTGGGAGGCTGAGGTGGGAGGATTGCTTGAGCTCAGGAGTTTGAGAGCAGCCTGGACAACATAGTGAGACCTAATCTCTACAAAAAATTTTTTAAATAGCTGAGCATGGTGGCATGGTGGCATGGTGGCATGGTGGCACTAAGCTACTTGGGTGGCTGAGGCAGGAACATCACTTGAGTCCAAGAGGTCGAGGCTGCAGTGAGCGATGATTAAGCCACTGTACTCCAGCCTGGGCAACAGATGAGACCCTGTCTCAAAAAAGCACTTTTAAAAATGCAACATAGATGAGTTACTTTTTGGGTCATTCATTTATGCATCACATATTTGAATGGTCTAAGCACTGGGTATATGGTAGTGAACACAATAGACATAGTTCCACCTTCATGGGATCTCACTCAGCCTTATACATTTACAGAGTGTTTATTGATTGACAGCTCCTAAATGTGTGCCTTCCATTCTTCAGTTCTATTTTCACAGAGCTCTAGACTTACATCTCCAGTCTGCCTGGGAGTGGGGTTAGGAGTCTCTAACAGACATCCTGAAATAAGTATGTACTAAAGTTAAGCCCCTCATATACTCTACCCTCAGTCCAAATTAGCTCCTCCCGAGCCAGCCTCGACTGATATCCTTTCACTCACATTCATATCCAATCCATAAGCAAAACCTATTGGCTTGACCTTTAAAGTATACTTGGAATTTGACCACTACTTACTACGTGCATTCCTACTGCCAAAGCCATCATCACCTTGCCATAGCTTCTTGCTGGTCTCCTACTAACCCTCCCGTCTCATTCAAAGCAAAGAAAGGCTTTTCAGTACTTCATCATCATCACCTCACTAAGCCCCTCTCTTCCATCAACACGAGAATTGCCCTCACTCACTCCACCCCTGTTATATTGGCTTCTTTCCAGTTTCTGGAACACACCAAGCATGTCCCTGCCTTTGGGAGCCTTGAATGCTCTTCCCGCCAGATACACAAATGATTTGCTCCCTCCCTGTCTTCAAGTCTCTGTTTATATGTCATCTTATCAGGGAGGACTCTGACCACCTTATGTGAAATAGCATTCACTGGACTGAGAATCCCCTCTTTCCTCCCCTACTTTATTTTCTTCCATAGTCTTTATTGCCATCTGAGTTGCCACTATTGCTTATTTTTTTATGGCCTGTCTCGCTCTACTAGAATGAAAGCCAGTAGAGCAGATATTCTATTTTTTTTTTCACTGCTATATTCCCAGCACCTTGAAAAGTGTTTATCACAGAACAAATACTTAGTAGTAGATATTGTGGAATACATGAATGAATGGATGCAGTGTACAGTCTAGTGGTACAGGTAGCCAATTAGCCAGGACACAAACAAAGAAGTAAGAGCAACTAGAAAACGAAGAAGCTGAAGTGATAGAGGAATGGGCATTTGGGGGTTAGGGAAGACCTATTAATAAGGGAAGTCAAGGAGAATTTCTAGAGATTGACTTTTTAGCCATGACCTGGAGGATGGAAAGGAGCCAGCCCTTGATGGGACAAAAGGGAACTGGGAGAAGAATGCTTCACGGAGAGGGAACAGAGAGTGAGGGAAAGCTCCAGGTCATGAAAACACTGGGCACGTTCCAGAAACTGCATAGTGAGCAAAAAGATCATAGTGAGCAAAAAGATCTTGGGGATGACAGAGATATTCTTTACCTTGCTTTAGGTGGCATATACATAGGTATATACATTTTTGAAAACTCATAGAATTGTACCCTTAAGATCTTGCATTTCACCATGTGCAAATTTTATCTCAATAAAAATAATGCATCATTAATAATGACATCAAAAAAAGAAAAACTACAAAAAACTACAGAGGAGTTGCAATATTCATGTAGATAGATGAGCTCTATAGGTCCTCAGCCTGCATTGAGGCCACTTCCTGGCTGCTTGTGGCCAGTGCCTGGCCACAGCTTCAAGAAGGTCTGGATACACTCAAGTGAAGCCTCTCAGGACAAAAAACATGGGTCCAGAGTGACTCTGGGTGAGGAGGGAAGAGGAAGAGGGTTTTGCATGATTTGGTTGGATTTACGTCTCTGTGGGATGGCTCTGAGAGGAGAGGTGACCAAGAGGTGAAAGAAATCAGCCCTTTTATACCCTAACATCTGTTGACATAAGGTTGACTGAGGACGTGCCTGGGGTCTGAGCAAGATGAAGCTCAGCTGAGCACTTCTCCTAGCTGGGGCTGTGATAGAAGGTTATGCATACTCTACCCTATATATACATTTATAGGTCTATGCCTGCTCAGGATTGTTTGGCAGATGGAGGACATGGTGTCAAGCCTGGCAGCACAGCATGAAAGCATGCATGCATCCATTCTCACTCAGAGCAGCTTTCAGCCACTGGAAACATAAAACACTTCTGTAGCTCTGAACCCGTCTATGTGTGTGTTGATATGTGCCAAGCCTTCTCTAGATATGCCTTTGGGAGTCAGTATAGCCTACCAGCCAGGAGAGTGCTGAGGGTGGTAGATGTAGACAGATGGCTGAGTTTTCACGCCTTCAAGGTGAAGGAGCAGTGAGCAAAAGAATCACCTTTTGGGAGACTCTCAAGAACATCTAAAGATAGATATGCAATCTCTAAGGGACTGCTGGTGCTCAAACTGAGCTCTCATCCCAAAGTAAGTTCTTGTGGCAGCTAGGTAGCTTTCATTCATTCATTCATTCATTCGTTCGTTCATTCATTCATTCATTCATTCATACAGTCACAATTCATGTTACCAAACAATATATATAATATTATATATAGTTATCATTTTACAGATATCATTCCCTTAGTTATCCATTCAGATTCAATGAGAACTATGTAAATGGTTTTCACTTACCTAACTTTCAAACAAAACCCTGTCATTGGTTTTTCATCTCCAACTCTTTAAACTTGCTCAATATTTTTCTTAACCAAATCATTTATTTGTTGTTTTTAGTCAATGTAATTTTTTTCCCTTTAACTCGTTTAGTGAGAGCAAGTTCACTGTGGATAGTGGGGGAGGGAAGAATATGGCATCTTATGTCTTTAAACCTTGCTTTCCTCTGGCTCCTTTCTCAGAATCTTTATCCACATAAAGGCTAACTGTTCTTAGACTTGGGAAAAACAAACCTCTTAGAACTAGGCTTCTCCCATGAGTGGGTTTTTATTGGTTTGTTCCCTAATAGGTGTGACAGAACCTCTTTCCTACCTTGCTGCACCTTTTTCACTGGAGTTGGCTGCAGCTTGGACAGTACACCACAACCAGAGTCTCTTGGATAAGTGACTGTCAGCAACAACTTGAGAAACAAACTGTGTCAGAAAAGGATTATTTTTCCCCAAATGGGAGGCTAAAGCTTCATCTCTCTTCTTTGTCTTTGTATACATTTGACACATAATTGGTTTTTGCTGTTGTTGTTGTTCTTAGAAACAGGGTTTTATTTTTGAAAACAGAAAAACCAAACAATATTTTTAAAATACCATCTATTGATGTCATCATATTTGGCTTGGAATACACAAGAATGCAGTGACAGAAATGTCTGTTCTAAAAACATAAACATTTTCTTATATCAATACCAACCCCTTTTAATTTAATGAATATTTTTTGAATGAAATACAACTGGATAATGAAGTGACACAGTTTTTTTCTTGTGAATTGAATCTTTCATTATGACTAGCTCTAAGTGAAGAGATAATCTGGATTATTTTGTCAAACAACTGCCTGATAACTAAATGGAGATCTACGTGGTGTGATTTTTACAATCCTGTGAAGACCCCATCTGACTTTCTCCTTTGAGATTGCCTACTTGTTGCTGCCTAAACTTTTGCTATTAGAAATTAACTCCTCTGATATGAGGCCATATGCCTTATGAAATACAAATATCCTGAGAGATATAACACGTAAATTTTATCAACCATTTTGGCTTTAATGGATCTGTCATATCTCTTCTTGACAGAGAGCATATTTTAATAGATAGGAGGATGAAAAGAAATATGAAGGCATATATTAGCTCTTTGTGAAGAAAATGTACTCGTTGGGATGTGTAGGAGTGTAGAGAAAAGAGTAAGAGCAGAGGAAGAGGAGGGTTTCTAAACTGTCATATTCCTTGACCCAATAATTCTATTTCTGATGGGCCAACCTAAAGAAATAACAATAAACATGAAACAAAGATGTATGTGTAAAGACAGTCATTGCAGTATTATTTAAAACGAAATAAAATGAAAGCAATCTAGATGTCCAATGATAAGGGTATGGATAAATACATACGATATGCCTTTAGGGAGCAGTGGTCCAGCCATTAAAATTATGCTTCTGAAGAATTTTTAATAGCATCGGAAAAAAGTCCAAACAATATTGTACATTTTCTGTTTGGAAACAGAAAAACCAAACAATATTTTTAAAATGCAATCTATTGATGTCATATTTGGCTTGGAATACCTGAGAATACAGTGACTGAAATGTCTGTTCTAAAAACATAAACATTTTTTATATCAGTACTAACCCCCTTTAATTTAATAAATTTAATATTCCAAACAATACTGTACAGCAACAGTACATTGCACTGTTTTTTGTGTATTTTATGTATAGACACATATACCATACATATATAGTATAATCCCAAATATCTACAAGATAGGCATGCATGTAGCACATATATATAGTATGATCTGAAATATCTAAGAGAGATGTATATAGAAAAGACTGACTATATATGTTTATGTGTGTGTGTTTGTATTAATAGCAGTGGGATTTGGGGTATTTATTTTCTTTGATAATTTTCTATATTTTCCAGATTAAAAATAAATGGGAATTATTAGAGAAAACGTTATTTTCAATATTTATATATTGACATTGTCTAAAAAGGGAGATTCCTTCAGATATGATAGTGTTTTTCTGTGGCTGCTAGGCAGGCATTGATAGTTATCATGTACTTCACGGATCTGACTGGACCTTTTGAGAACAGCTACCATTCCTACATAAAAGCAATGTCTAATCCATTAGTGAAATGACTGCATAGGTTTCTGAAAAAAATGTGGGCATTTGACTAAACTTGAATCTGTGGGACAGTTTTTCAGTATTGAATCTTACAAGATATTCCTCATGCCTCTAAGGCATGTTCTTATAATGGAGGGGTTTATGGCTATGGAGGAAGGAGACTTGAAGAACACTTAAGTTCATCAACAAAGAAGGCGTTGTTATTTTCACAGCATTTGAAAATCTGGCTTCCCAGAACTTAGCTGAGATGACTGAAGGCTGGTGACACTGTAATTTGGCATCTAGCGAGATGCAGTTACTCTCTCAGGCCACTTAGCTCCAGTAAAGTTCAGTTTAAATTATGAAACAGGGAAGAAATGCAAAAGTTCCAATCAGCAGCATAATTCTCAATCACACTGGCCATAATATGCTCCTGAAAGATGTTTTCTTTGACTGAATCTTTGCTACGCCCGGCTAATTTTTGTATTTTTAGTCGAGTCGGGGTTTCACCATGTTGGCCAGTCTGGTCTTGAACTCCTGACCTCAGGTGATCTACCCACCTTGGACTCCCAAAATGCTGGGATTACAGGCGTGAGCCACCATGCCCGGCCATAAATTCTTAATTTTCCTTAGTATAATCACAAATCTGAAAATAATTAACACTTTTCCCAGATCATTAGGATGCTGTTTTATATTATTTCAAGCCTGCTTGGTGGAGGACAGATTTATTTTGTATTGAAGACAATATTTTTAATCAAATACAGTTCTGAGATTTCCCCAACTCTTATGGGGGATGTCTGACTCTTAATGAGGGTTAAGGTAAATGACAAGTGATATTCTTAGATTTAGTACTCCTTGAAGACCATACCATACATGTCCAAAGAAGAGCTAGTTGTTCTCCAAGGTAAAAAATGCATTAGATTTCTGCTACATTGACTAAACTGTAAATTGAATAAAATATTTCTTTTGTTCTAATAGCATTTACTATATTTATAGATTTAATATGTGTTTATTATAGATAATTTGGAAAAGACATAAGCACACAAAGGAGACAATAAAGATCACTCGTAATTTAATCTTTTAGTCAAAACCACTGCTAACAGTTTCTGTGTATGTTTTTGCCATGAGAGGTAGAGCAATAAATCTAGAGATTGTTATGGAGAAAGTGATGTAGATATGCATACAGATATTTTTCTTTTTAAAAATAAGATTATACTGAAATAGTTTTGGAACCAGATTTTTTTTTTCGCCTAAATGTAGTAAGAAAATTTTTCCATGTTATTAAGTATCCTTCTACCATACAGGGAAAATAAATCTTTCTCCCTCATTTTGACAGGACAGTGATATTGAAGCGTTGGTCAGGTGTTTGGAAAATGTCCTGGGTTGCACTTCTCTAGGTGAGTAAGTTCCTTTAGACTTCAAAATACATTGACAGCTACTGATTGTCTTGGAATAACTTGGAAGAAATCTTACAGGTGTTTAAGTCTGATATCTTAGTATAACAGATGAAGAAACTGAGGCCAATAGAAGTTGAATGTCTGACCCAAGGGCCGGGAAACACAAAGAAAAATTGCTTATTATTATTGTAAGTAACTCTTAGTCTCCAAGGATGAAATAATTGAAATTCAGTGGTCCCTTGTGATCAAATGGCAGCCTAGCAGTGCATAATAACAAGTTTTTGCAGTTTCTGGAAAAAGGAATCTCCCTACCTAACTTGTCCTGTAGAAGCAGAGAGCAGAGTACATTCAGTTAAGCTGGGAGGACCATCACTCTGAAGGTCAGTCAGTTATTTGAAGAGATATGGTCTGAAAAACAAAACAAAAACTTGTTTAGCATTGTCAGTCTCAATAAATAGGATTGCTATGCTTCAGGGATAAAGTCCTATTTCTTAGTTTGTTCTATTTTTTTTTAATCTGAGAAGCCTAACTGTGATACACTCTAGCACTAGATGATAAACTGTGATAGAGTATTCTTACTAGATGAAAAGGGCTGAGATATTTTTTCTTCTAAATTTGATTACAAGTTTTTATTTAAAAAATTTAAACTCTAAACCAAAAGCAATCTCTTCAAAGGGAATGGCAGGATAAAAATAAACAATGAAGTTTTCAGGTGGGCAAACATTCACTGTTTTATTAGGAGCTTTATGCACAATTTATAGCCTTTTTCTAGCTTATTCCACATCTCCATATGGGAAGCCTCAGTCATAACATACATAGGTCTTTGATTTTCTCACCTGACCATCACCCTATGATCCTTTTAATTGTGTATCAAATACACTTATTTGATACATTTAACATTTAACAAGTACATTTAACATCCAAGCATGGCTTAAGACCAGGAAGGCTTTCTCCTTTCTGGACCTCAGATTAGATGACTAATTTTCAGTCTAGGCTCCTTAGAGACCTCCAGGATGAGGGGTTGGGGGTACTAAGCAGCATGAGAACAGAAGCTGTGTCTGTACTGCTCATCTCTTATTTTTCCAGAGTCTAACACTGTGTCTGGTGCAGCAGAGGCTCTTTAAAAATATTTTAAAATATTTATGGTCGAAGGTGGTAGCTCACACCTGTAATCCCAACGTTTTGGGAGGCTGAGGTGGGAGAATCACTTGAGGCCAGGAGTTTGAGACCAGTCTGGGCAACATAGCAAGACCCTGTCTCTAAACAAATTTTTAAAAATTCAGCCAGGCATGATAGCCTGTGTCTGGAGTCCTAACTCCATGGGATGCTGAGACTAGGAGATTCCTTAAGCCCAAGAGATTTAGGCTGCAGTGAGTTGTGATTACACCACCGTACTTCAGCCTGGGTGCTAGAGTGAGACCCTATCTCAAAAGTATATATTATTTTTATAATTTCTATAAAGTAAAGGGGTACAGTGCAGTTTTCTTGCACGGATATATTGCACAGTGGTAAAGTCTGGGCTTTTGGTGTAATCATCACCTGAATATGGTACATTATACCCATTAAGTAATTTTTTATCCCTCACTTCTCTCCCAACTTCCCATTCTTCTGAGTCTCCAACATCCATTACTCCACACTCTATATCCATGTGTACACATTGTTTAGCTCCCACTTATAAGTGTGAACATTGGTATTTGACGTTCTGTTTCTAAGTTGTTTGACTTAAGATAATGGCCTCCAGTTCTTTCTATGTTGCTGCAAAATTCATGATTTTATTCTTTTTTTGTGGTTGAATAGTATTCCGTTGTGTGTGTGTGTGTGTGTGTGTGTGTGTGTGTGTGTGTGTGTGTACTGTTATCCAATCATCCTTTGATGGACACTTAGGTTGGTTCCATATCTTTGCTGTTGTGAATAGTGCTGCAATAAACATAGAAGTGCAGGTATCTTTTTGATATAATAATCTTCCTTTGGGTATGTACCCAGTAGTGGGATTGCTAGATTGAATGGTAGTTCTTTGAGAAATTTCCATACTATTTTTCATACAGGTTGTACAAATTCATATTCCTACCAAAATACTGTATAAACTTTCCTTTTTCTCTGTATCCTCATCAACATCTGTTATTTTTTGTCTTTTTAGTAATAGCCATTCTGACTGGTGTAAGATGATATCTTCTTGTGGTTTTAATTTGCATTTATCTGATGATTAGTGATGTTGAACATTTTTTCATATGTTTTTTGGCCATTTGTGTCTTCTTTTGAAAAATGTATGTTCATGCATGTCTGTTGCCCACTTTTTATTCGAGTTAGTTTTTTTTTTCTTTTTTCTTTTTTTTTTGGTGATGGTTGTTTGAGTCCCTCATAAATTCTGGATATTAGTTCCTGCCAGATTGATAGTTTGCAAATATTTTCTCCTGTTCTGCAGATTGTTTGTTTATACTGTTGATTTGTTTCTTTTGCTATGCAGCAACATTTTAGTTTAACGAAGTCCCATTTATCTATTTTTGGTTTGGTTGCTTATGCTCTTGTAGTCTTAGTCATGAATTCTTTGCGTAGACCAATGTCCAGAAGAGTTTTCCCTAGGTTTTCTTTGAAAATTTTTTTTTTTATTCCAATAGGTTTTTGGAGAACAGTTGGTGTTTGGCCACATGAATAAGTTCTTTAATGGCAATTTATGAGATTTTGGTGCACCCATCACCCGAGCAGTGAACACTGTACCTGGTGTGTAGTCTTTTATCTCTCACCTCCCTGACCCTTTCCCCCAAGTCCCTAAAGTCCAAATGTATCACTCTTATGCCTTTGTGTCCTCATAGCTTAGCTCCCACATGAGTGAGAATACAGGATGTTTGGTTTTCCATTCCTGAACTACTTCCCTTACAATAATAGTCTCCAATTCCATCCAGGTTGCTGCAAATGCCATTATTTCATTCCTTTTTATGGCTGAATAGTATTCCGTGGTGTGTGTACCACATGTGTATGTGTATCACATTTTCTTTATCCACTCATTGATTGATGGACATTTGGGCTGGTTCCATATTTTCACAATTGCAAATTGTGCTGCTATAAACATGCATGTGCATCTTTTTCATATAATTACTTCTTTTCCTCTAGGTAGATACCTAGTAATGGGATTGCTGGATCAAATGGAAGATCTACTTTTAGTCCTTTAAGGAATTTTCATACTGTTTTCCATAGTGGTCGTACTAATTTACATTCCCATCAACAGAGTAAAAGTGTTCTCTTTTCACTGCATCCATGCCAACATCTATTATTTTCTGATTTTTAAAATTATGGCCATTTTTGCAGGAGTGGGGTGGTATCATATTATGGTTTTTATTTGCATTTCCCTGATACTTAGTGATGTTGGCATTTTTTCATATGCTTGTTGGCCATTTGTGTATCTTCTTTTGAGAATTGTCTACTTATGTCCTTAGCCCACTTTTTGATGGGATTTTTTTTTTGTTTTCTTCTTGCTGACTTGTTTGAGTTCTTTGTAGATTCTGAATATTAGTGCTTTGTTGGATGTATAGATTTTCTTCTACTCTGTGGGTTGTCTGTTAACTCTGCTGATTATTTCTTTTGCTCTGCAGAAGCTTTTTAGTTTAATTAAGTCCCATCTATTTATCTTTATTTTTGATGCATTTGCTTTCGGGTTCTTGGTAACGAAGTCTTTGGCTAAGCCAGTGTCTACAAGGGTTTTTTCCCATGTTATCTTCTAGAATCTTTATGGTTTCGGGTCTTAGATTTAAGTCTTTGATCCATCTTGAGTTGATTTTTGTATAAGGTGAGAGATGAGGATCCAGTTTCATTCTTCTACATGTGACTTGCCAATTATTCCAGCACTATTTGTTGCATAGGGTGTCCTTTTCCTACTTTATGTTTTTGTTTGCTTTGTTGAATATCAGTTAGCTATAAGTATATGGCTTTATTTCTGGATTCTCTATTCTGACCCATTGGTCTTTGTGCCTGTTTTTATACCAGTACCATGCTGTTTTGATGACTATGGCCTTATAGTATATATAGTTTGAAGTCAGGTAATGTGATGCCTACAGATTTATTCTTTTTTCTTAGTCTTGCTTTGGGTATGCAGGCTCTTTTTTGGTTTCATATGAATTTTAGGGTTTCTTTTTCTAGTTTTGTGAAGAATGATGTGGTATTTGATGGGAATCGCATTGAATTTGTAGATTGCTTTTTGGCAGTATGGTCATTTTCACAATATTGATTCTATCCATCCATGAGCATGGGATGTGTTTCCATTTGTTTGTGTCACCTATGATTTCTTTCATTAGTGTTTTGTAGTTTTCCTTGTAGAAATTCTTCACTTACTTGGTTAAATGTATTCCTAGGGGTTTTTTTTTGTAGCTATTGTAAATGGAATTGCCTTCTTGATTTGGTTCTTAATGTGATTGTTATTGGTGTACAGAAATGCCATAGATTTTGGTGTGTTGATTTTGTGTCCTGAAATTTCACTTAATTTGTTCATCTAATCTAACAGTTTTTGGAGAAGTCTAGCGTTTTCTAGGTATAAGATCATATGATCAGCAAACAGATAATTTGACTTTCTTTTTTCCAATTTGGGTGCTATTTATTTATTTTTCTCTTGCTTGGTTGCTCTGGGTAGGACTTCTAGTACTGTGTTGAATAGGAGTAATGAAAGTGGGCATTCTTGACTTGTACCAGGTTTAGGGGAATTGCTTTCAACTTTTCCCCATTCAGTATGATGTTGGCTGTAGATGTGTCATATATGGCCTTTATTATTTTGAGGTAGTTTCTTCTATGCCTCATTTATAGAAGGTTTTATCATGATAGAATGCTGACTTTTTTCAAATGCTTTTTCTGCATCTATATAGATGATCATATGGTTCTTAAAAAATTTATGTGGGTACATAGTAGGTTTTTGTGTTTATGGAGTACATGAGATATTTTTAAATAGGCATACAATACATAATAATAATGTCATGGAAGCTGAGGTTTGGGTCTGGAAAAATGCTTGGGGCACTTCCTGGAGCCTTTCTTTCTTACAGCCTGCCAGCCTTTCTCCAAGTTAGCACCAGGGCTGGTGAGGGACAAGGTGCTCTTCCATGACCTGGATTGCATGGTCCCCCAGTGGAAAGCTGGATCACAGAGAAACGCTCTCTCTCACTCTCCCATATTAGGGCTTTACTCACAGTTCTCAGTCAGTTGTTGGCATGCAGGATGTCTACCCATCCTGTTTTCACTGGGATCTTTCCTTTTCCAGTGAATTCCTCTGTTCTTTCTTGAATAAAAGATTATAGTGTGAATCTCTGTGCACTATTTTGCTTTTTCCATGTGAAATATTTAAAAATATTTTTAGGAGAAATTAGATGCAGACCCTGTTCTTTTACCAGTTTCAACCAAAATTATCTTCACTCTTATCTGTTTTATAAATTGAATTTCTATAAAAGATTGTGTCTTGAAAAAGATAGATTCCACTGCTAAAAATTGAAATAGCACTGATTGAATAGTTAATATCCAAATTCCTTTCTAGGCTGGGTGTTTTCTTTTTTTCCTTAAAGAAATGAGCATTAGAATCATGGAGTAAAAATACACATTTATCTCTGCTTCAAGCCCCACTAACATGACAAAAAAGGAATAAAGCTAATATAAACCTACAGAAAAAAAAAGAGAACATGAGGAGATGGAAGTGCAGATGAGAGCTTTAGTGAACTTGAGAAAGATATAAAGCAGATAGATGAGTGATAACTGATTTAGAAAACGGAGAAAGCTGAAAGCTAAGTGCCTAAGATGCATATAGGAAAGAAGAGAAGGTAAGGTGTACCCTAGGAGAAGCAAGGCAACTGAACCTACAGAATCTCATAAATGCTCAAGATTTGGAGGCCTCAACTACCTCTGAAGGCATGGTATAGGTGAAGATTAAAATGGGAAGATTGGTTGACAGTGTGCATAAGGAGAAATAGACCCCAGGTGCCTTTCTCTCCACTGGCACAGCCACAATATTCCTCTCCACAGTTAAGACAGAAGAAAATAGACTCGATTTGGTGGAACATTGAATCAGGAAGATTCTGGATTTAGGGACACCAAAGGACAGGGTGATGTGATGTGATGAAAACAAAGAGATGAGTTGAAAGTCTTCATATTAAGTTATGAAACCCCCAGATACCATTCCTACTTGGCTTCTGAAACACTGGAAGAACAGCATGGACTCCTTCAGGTTCAGAAAAGCATGGACTCTTTAGAAGATATCGCTGTGAGAGCATTTACCAGCCTGAGAATCCTAGGGATGTTAACATTTCCTCAACAAAATGGTGGGAATGAGCGCTACCAGTTGACAATCCCTGAATCTACAGAAAGAGCTTAAATTGACTTTTAATGTTTCACACTTCAATGTGAACATGTAGCAATGCAGTAACCAGTATCTGAGGAAATCTAACCAAAAAGAGAAATCAAGACAAAAATATACAAAGAACTCAGGAACAGACAAGGTAGGCAAGAAAATTAAAATTCAAAAACTATGTATCCACAAAAGTTTTTCGAAATAAAAAATTAAAGAAACAATATTAAAATTCTAAAAGATAGCAGAGAAGATATTACCTCTGTGAAACAAATCATACGGGGAATAAGAAAGAGCTCTTAAAGTTGTAATTTTAATGGAAGAAATAAAAATTCAGTAGAAGGTTTGGAAGATAAAAGTGAGGAAATTTACCAGAATATAATTAATAAATGATAAGAAAACAAAGTGATTCATCTAGGTGCTTCAGCACCTAACAAATAGAAATTCCAGGAAAAAAGAACAGGAAATGAAAAAAATTATCAAATACATAAGAAAAATATCTAGAGAGAATCAAACAGACCACTTATAAAGTATCAGAGGAAAGAGTGGTGTCTTATTTTTCAACAATACCTAAAAGCTAGAAGACAATAAAGTTTGAACCTACAATTATTTATCTATCCAAACTATCAATCAAGTGTGAGAAAGGAAGAAAGACATTTGCAGGCATCCAATATCAAAAATGAGGTCTGAAAAATATCTACCTCCCATGACTTTAATTAGAAAGTTCCTAGAGGGTATGCTTCATCAAACATAAGAGTCAATCAAGAAAGAGGAAGACATGAACTTCAGGCGATAGGAAATCCAATATAGGAGAGAGGTTAACGGGATTCCCAGAATGAGAGTAAAGAAAGGTCACTGAACAATAGCTGGGCAACAGGCCTGGAAAACAATCCATTCAGACTAGAATGAGTCAGAGAATTCCAAGGGGTGAATAAATATCTCCTAGAGAGGAATGGAACTAATGGATAACCCAGTTGGATTTTATCATAATGAGAGAAGTTTGCAGTTCCTTTGGTGAGTTTAGGGATGAATTAGAAGTTATTAGAAAACTAAACAAAGTGAAAAATCCAGGGCAGTTATGAACTCCTGGAAAAACAAAAGTCATTTTTAAAAAGAAAATGTAATCTGCACACACTGAGTGCTTAGCTGTGTACAATATTTGCATAGTCATAATAATTTAAACATTCAATTATTTTTAAAATGTGATGTAACTATATTGGAAAGATGGAGATGGAGGGGAGAAAAATATTTGTAAGCATATGTATGCATCTGTGTGTGTGTGTGTGTGTGTGTGTGTGTGTGTATTTAACAGAGGAAAGAAAGAACAAAATTAAGATTTCCTATGTATAGTAGGAAGTCCAAAACAGATAGTCTAAAACAGAAAAGTTTAAAAAAATGGTTCTATAAACATGTGCTATAGAGAGATAAAGGTAAATACAAAAAAAAAAAAAGTTAAAGAGTTGAATATGGTTGACTTTGGAGACTGGAACTTGAAGGTGAGGCAGGAAGCTGCCTTGTTTTTAACATTAAAAGCTTTGACTTAAAAAAGTACTAGGCACATGAATTCTTAGATTAGAAGTCAATTTTTAAAAAGAGGTGTTAGAAAGCAAAGAGCCCAATTCTGCCCTCCATTACTTTAGTGTGCCTGCTATTAAGGCTGGATTAAGACTTTTGGACACTTTGATTTCTGAGAAGATTATAGTAAACTAAATTTGTAAATTAAAAAGAAGCTAGATTATAAAATAAAAAATACATATACCCTGAAGTTATAATAGCTTCTTTTCAGATTGTCTGATTGCAAGGTTCTGAATACGTTAATTAAATGTATTTTTCAGTTTTGGGTACCTTTACTCTGCTTGCGTCCTGGCATCTGCTGGGATGATTTATAGGACATTTCAGTGCTCATTCCATGTAACTGCTAAAGTGCTTGCTGCCCAAAACATTGCAACACAGGAAGCCCCTTAACCCTTCTACTGCTTCTTATGACTATGATGACCCCTTATTGTGACCTCTTATGTTACCAGAGAGTAGAATTTAATTAATGCTGCTGCTGAAATGGAAGGAGTTCTTTGATTATGGCTACAGACATTGAGTTGATGGGAGCACATGCTTTTGAAATACCTGTCTGGTGTGGAAACTCATAGCAGGACCCTCATTACACATGAGAACTTTATCGCTTTCAGGACTGCAAGAACTTCCCTGTCATTATATAGAAATCATAAAGACAGTCCCATCACATAGTCTTATAAGGGTCTAACATTGCCCAGGCAGCTGGTGTTTGCTTTGTTCCTATTACATTTTTGGGAGGCCCACTAACTATAATAATAATTAGAGCTTATTAATCATTGTGGTTGTTAATATATGTCAGAATGTTAACAGGATCTGGGGACAATTTAAGCTTATATATGTCAGAGTATAAGCTTTGTCACTTCAAAATGAAACCTCTGTGCATTGAACTAGGCTTTACTCATGCTCAGTACTTGCCTAGGCACTTTGGTAATGCCCAGGTGCCTGCAGAGTATGTCAAGATATATATGTATCTTCTACAAACATCTTCAAGAGCTTCTTCTATCTTTTAACCAGAGAAGAAAGAAAAACAGACATACACATGTCCTTTCCGGTAATTTCAACCAAGAAATTTTTAACTTTGAAACCCTGAAAATGCTGTGTGTAGTGGTTTGACCCCATTCCTGACCACGATTTAATTTGAATTCTACTTGGAACAGGGACAGTGATATTTTTCCTTCTTACATCACAGATGAGTGGACTGAATGAATTAGTTAGCATTTGTGTGGCTTCAGTAGATCCTGAAGATGACCTTTTGCATTTCATGTTCAGTGTATTAGTCTCCTTTATAGCATCAAGGTCAGATTAAAGCCTTGAGATCAGTGATTTTCATACTTGAGCATACATCCGAATTACTTAGAGGGCTTAAAATACAGGTTTGGTATGTGTCCAGTAATTTGTATTTCTGACAGCTTCCTACATGATGCTGATGCTCTGGGTCCAGACTTCAGTTTAAGAACTATGGCTTTATAGTCTTTAAGCCCTGAAAGGATTATTGTGCACACTCACCCCAATTTATACTTCAAACAGAACAATACTAAAGTGTAAAATAAAAATTTTATTTCCAAAAATTATAGAGAACTTAAAAGCTATAAGCTAAAATGAAGTGTTTTCTTCCTAGATTTTTTTTCTCTTTCTTTCTGTGATCCCGTCCTGTGTGATGGCCTATCTGGCACTGTGTATAAGAGTTACTGAGCTTCCTTAGAAGTGGTATTGTATTTCTGCCTGATCCTCAGCATCCACATCAGGCATTTAGAGAGGTCTAGAAGGTTCAAGGCATTGCATAAATAGTTGGATATTGAGACTCATTTGGAATATGGTCCTTTTCAGGAGGTGGGCTCCTGGGCAGATCAGTGCAAAGTTTTGTGAAAGTACCAGGGAATACCTACTAGGTGCTTTTCTCATACATGGAAAACAAATTGTCTTACGTGAAGGCCCCTCATTTACAAAACCCTAAATTCCCATCAAAATTTCCCATGGGATACAAGAAGCAAGACCAGACATGAACAGGATATTAAGTGATTCTAGGCAGGATTAGGAGAAAGAAAGGGAGAAGAAATGAAAAGGGAACAGAAAAAAAGTCTAGAATAAGAGCATGGGGAATAGCCAATAATATAGCCAATAGCTATTTTACTGAGGGCAGATACTTTGAAACATGACATTTCCATAGTTGAAATTTGTATCCTTGATTTCCTTTCCTCTTCTTCCTTCCCTACAAATGTTTATAAAGTTTGTATTATAAGCCAGATGTCACAGATAGAGTGACAAAGAAAACAAGTCCCTGTCTTAATGATTTCCCAGTCTAGTCAGGGAGGCAGATAATTACAGAATACTGTGATGAGTACACCACACACTGTGAACAAGGCAAATGAAAGAAAAGAAAAGAAAGAAGAAAGAAAGAAAGAAATATGGCTAATTTCCCAAACATTTAAGAATGTTAAAGTTTGTAGATTACCTTGGCTCATAATGTAGTTACTAAGATATGGAGACAGAATTTTCATTTCTAAGAAGTTCAAAGAAAATGAAGTTAGAAGTCATCTTCTGTCTTTCTTACTGAGCAGTGATGATCCTAAACAGTTATTATAGTAACATGTGATCTGTTCTCTGAGCAGTAATAACATATACCCAGTTCTACATTTCAAGTCACTGCTTTCAAAGCACTCTTCTTGTTTGTTAAAGGTAACCTTTTCAGATCGTGCTTTAAAAAATACATCCTAACCTACAGGATAAGATTCAAACTCTTAACCTGGCACACAAGATTTTTTTTCCGGCCTTGGCCCTATACATCTAGGTTCATCAATCCCTTCCTCACACCTTACATTCCAGTAACACCAAACTTCTTGATATTTCCATGAATATACTCAGTTGTTTCACACCTCTGAGCTTTCACACTGCTTGATCCTTTCTAGAGAATGCTTCCCCTCCTGACTGCTTGGCAGCTCTACTTCTATCTTTCTATTCATTCATTAAGTGATTATTAAAAAAAAGTTGTATGCCATACTATGTGTTGGCCTCTGAGAACATTACAATGAACACAACCTTGCCCTGCCCTCACAAATACCAGAATTACAAGCCTTCTACTTCACTGTAAAGCTTTCCTTGGGTTGCCAACCGATTAGACCATGTCCAAATAAGGCAAATGCCCAGCTGTAACCAATAAAGCTGGTTCTATATCTCACTTCCATTTTCTATCAATAAATGCTGCTTGCCTGCAGAATAGAGTTCTCCAAACCTCTTGTGGTTCTGAGGGCTGTCCAGTTCATAAATCATTCTTTGCTTAAATAAACAGTTAAATTTGTCTCCAAAGGCTGGGGGGGAGAAAGGAGAGGAAGATAGGAAGAGATTGGTCAATGAGTATAAAGTTAAAACTAGGAGGAATAAGTTTTGGTATTCTATTGCACAGTTGAGTGACTGTGGTTAGCAATATCATATTGTACATTTCAAAATAGCTAGAAGAGAAGATTTTGAATATTCTTACCATGAAGAAATGATGAATGTATAAGGTGATGGATATGCTAAATACACTGATTTGATTTTTATACAATGTATACATTTATCTAAATACCACATTGTATCCCATAATTACATACAATAATTATGTGTCAATGAAAACAAAACTTAAAACATTTTTAAGATATTTAAGAAATTAATTTGTTTAAAGTTATTCTTTTAACCTTAAGTTCTAAAAACTTACTGTAACATAGGTCTTCTACAAAGACTATGCACCAATATAGTGATTTCAAAACTGGTTTTAAGGTAAATGCAGAAATATTTTTTATGTATTTGTTTCTTATCCTGACCTACCTTAAAAGCTCAGTGCCTATATTGGTCATCTATGGATGCATAACAAATTACTCAAAAACATATGGGCTGAAAACAGTGATAATCATTTATTATCTCTCATGGTTGCTGTAGGTCATGAATTTAGGAGGGTGTAACTGGCTGGTTCTGGCTCAGGGTCTCTCATGAGTTTGCAGTTAGCTATCAGCCAGGGGCACTGTCATCTGAAGGCTTGACTGGGGCTGGAGATTGCATTTCCCAGATGACTCACACAGCTGGCCTCAGATCCCCTCCAAATTGGCCTTTCCACAGAGAATCTTGAGTGTCCTCAAGGCTAATAATGTTAGATAATGGGCACAGTTTTTAGACTGACAAACATTGCTGCCTTGGGAACCTGGGTGTGGCTGATGTTCCTACACCAAACCTGCCTGGATGAACTTCATGTGGTCTCTGCTTCTTCTCATTATCATTTTTTTTTTTTTTAGACAGGGTCTCACTCTATTGCCTGCGCTGGAGTACAGTGGCACAATCATGGCTCACTGCAGCCTTGACCTCCTGGGCTCAGGATAATCCTCCCGCCTCAGCCTCCCATGCAGCAGAGACTACAGGCATGTGCCACTATGCCTGGCTAATTTTTTTTTGTATTTTTTGTAGAAATGGGGTTTTGCCATGTTGCTCAGGCTGGTCTTGAACCCCTGGGCTCAAGTGGTTCACCTGACTCAGCCTCCCAAAGTGCTGGGATTACAGATGTGAACTACCATGTCCAGCCAAATTCATCTTACTGGCAGAGGCTGGTCATATTTCTATACCCTAATTACACGGGAGACTGGTAAGTTAGTCTCTGACATTCATGGCTTTAATGGGAGCCGGGCTCTGTCTCACAAAGTAGAAGATTCCCCTTACAAGGGAAATGAGAATGTAAGCCCAAAAATAACAAATATTTACTATACTAATGAGCTCCACTGTTGTAAGGATAGAATTTTAGGAATAACTAGAGATGTGGAAGGAGAGATGGCTCTTGCGGTGTCTTGTGGAAACATCTCCTCTTTTGGCTTTCATAGAAGCTAAGGAGTAGGTGATGCCAGGTAATCATTTTTCAATTTATATTCTGTTCTGCTGACTACAGAGAGAGCTACATACTTCACACGACAATTGTCAGGATTCACATTCTAATGAAAAGTGAGAACCCATCCTGGTGGTAATGTAAACTATTACAACCACTATGGAAAACAGTGTGGAGATTCCTTAAAGAACTAAATGTAGAACTACCGTTCAATCCAGCAATCTCACTACTGGGTATCTACCCAAAGGAAAAGAAGTCATCATGTGAAAAAGGATACTTGCACATGCAGGTTTATAGCAGCACAATTCACAACTGCAAAAATATGGAACCAGCATAAATGTTCATCAACCAATGCGTAAAGAAAATGTGGTATATATACACCATAAAACACTACTCAGCCATAAAAAAGAACAAAATAATGGCAGGCACAGCAACCTGGATAGAGTTAGAGGGCATTATTCTAAGTGAAGTAACTCAGGAATGGAAAACCAAACATCATACGTTCTCACTTATAAGTGGGAGATAAGCTGTGGGAACACAAAGGCAGAAGAACGATATAATAAACTTTGGGGACTAAGGGGGAAGGGTGGGGGGATGAGGAATAAAAGACTACACATTGGGTACAGTACACACTGCTCTAGTGATGGGTGCACCCAAATCTCAGAAATCATCACTAAAGAACTTATCCATATAGCCAAAAACCACCTATTCCCCAAAAACTATTGAAATAAAATAAAACAAAAGTTAAAAAAAAACTTAAAAAAAGAGAAGGAAGTACTGCTGATACACTTTCCTTAAGTATTTGAATCAGTCTTGAAGCCAGATCAACCTATTACAGAAAAGCAGGTTTTGTTTTTAAAGCTAAGTTTCTTCATATTGGCAGATAAGAATAATTAAACTGCCTGAACATTGGCTACTGTCTCTATAGGGAAAGCACAAATGAAAAAGTTAGGGTCTGGCTTCCACAAATCTCATCTTAGCCTGTATCCACATTTAATTATTGAATGTCAATCCAAAAAACACACTTCGTCTCTTCCTTTTACTGGTAGGTACTGTTCTTAGAGGTTTCTCCTGGTGTATTCAAAAGGAAACAGGAATTTCCAAACTCCTTAACTCTTGTTGTTTTTAATCATCTATAAAATTCAGGTGAATATTTGCAATGTGAAATAACCATAGTAAAAATATTTTATTTCCTATCTTCTGGTATTTATCGTATTTTCTATAATTAGCAAGTTTGCTTTTCCCAAGTTGATCCACTTTTTCCCAACTATTTAATTTTGGTGTAGGCAGTGGAGTCCTATTGATATACTGAGGAGCTGCTCCATGCAAAGCATTGTGGTGGACATCATAGGGAGGCAGTGTAAATTTGCCTTGGGTCTTTTGTAGCAATAATGCACCGTTATATATAAGTTTAATATACATTTAAGCTTTACTAGAGCCATAGAAGATAGGGGTTTTTTTTTGTATCCATGAGGCAACTGAGTCATAGATTTTTACCTTTCCAAACATCACAGAATCAGGATTCAAACCCAAGTCCTCTAAGCCAGCTCACATACTTGTCCTAATATGCCCCAGCTCCCTTCCTACTGGAAAGCATTTGAGGTTGTTCACTCCTAGACCATCTTCTTTCTTTTCCTCCTGTGCTTTTCTACTCCAGCATCCTAATGTGGTTTGGCATTGACACCGTTGATGCTACAGGGTTGACAACAACTTCCTTGGCAGTGGCTTCTGCCCTGTATCAATAAAATCAGTTCTCTGAAAGAGCTGGGGATAGACAAGAAGTGGTAAGAATGGTCATGTCATTATTTCTAATACTGCTCTTATCAAATACCCAACTTATTAAAGGAACCAAGATAATAATCTCAGTGCCCTCAACCTTATCCACTTCAACCTTTAGGCTGGGTTTTCTAGGAAGCCATCTCTGACAGAGTTGAGTAGGCAGGACTTTTATGCAGGAGTGCCCTTGGGATTGACCCTGTGGACAGAAGGAGAAGGATGCAGGATGAGGCAGAGGGAGAAGTTAAGCAGTGATGCAGGCCTGACAAGCCTTAGCCAAACCCACAGGGAGCTCCAGTCCCATCAGTGTTGCCAGCAAAGGCCATAATGGTTAGGTTCTCTACCTCTACCATGATCAGTCATTAAAGGTTGCTACTTGGAGGGGCATGATTTGGGGCAAGGCAGCTTTCTGCGGCTGAAGAAGTTCCTGAAGGGGCCACAGCTGGAGGCTGTCTGTCTACTCCCAGCAGCTGGGGTAGCAAGTTCTTCCTTCAAGGAGGATTTGCGTAGTGCATCTCCATTTCTGGGTGTTGAGGTGAGGCAGTGCAGAGACTACCCTGCTTTGCAGATTCTTTGGCAATTTTATTGCCATTCTGATGTCCACTATTGTCACAGGAGAAGCTCAAGGAAAAATCTTCACCAAGTTTGGGTCAGCTAAGCCTCTCAGAGCAGCTTTCACAATGCCCTGCTGATTCACAGCCCCTTATAATAAGTCATGGGGCTGTCATCTGGAGAGGTGGAGAAATGAGATGGAAGACATAATGATCACCCCAAATTTCAACCATGTAGAGGGGAAGTTTTGTCTGATGATCCTTTTTTTTTTTTAATTATCACATGAAACTCGTTATTTGGGTGTGGCACTTCTATGGGATATTAGAAAGAGCACTCATTTGGGAGTCAGGAAACCACAGTTCTAGTCTGGGCTCTGCCCCTTTCCATTATAGCTTTATGACCTTGTGCAAGTCGTACAACCTCTCTTGGCCTAAGTCTCCACACCTGTAAGATGAAGAAATTTGACTTGAGGTGTTCTAGGGTCACATCCAGCTCAGAATCATGATGAATCTCTATGATTTAGGCGAGAGGTCAGCAAACTATGGCCTGTATTCCAAATCTGTCTCACTGCCTGTTTTTGTAAATAAAATGTTACTGGAACACAGCCATGCTCATTAATTTACCTATAGCCTATAGCTGTTTTCATGCTACTGAAGCAGACTTGAATAGTTGCAACAGAAATTCTATGGTCTATAAAGTCTAGAATATTTACTACCTTACTACCCGCCTCTTTACAGAAAAAGGTTTGCTGACCTTGATCTAGGCAAATCTTCCATCATGTCCCATTCCAAGGAGTAGGAGGAGAAATATGAGCCATGAGGATATGCCTTTGCAATAATTTGGCAAATAGTGGTATCAGTCAAGTAACTGCTATTTCCTAAGTATTCCTTAGGAAATTAAGAGCAAGAGGAGGGTTAAAGATTAGGTAAGAAGCATTCTAAATGTACAGTGCACCAAGGGCGGTGTCTGTGAGGATTCCTGAGTAGGCAATGTCTCAGGTGCTTAAGTGAGATCTTGTTTGCCGAAATATCCACCTCTGCGGTCCCTGCATCAGCTCTTTATTACCCACATGGCAGGGTATTTAGCAGGGAGGGCAAACACAGCTTTTTCTTTTATGGTCAAGGCCATTTGTCCAGCAAGTGAAATTTAGTAAAGGGAAATTTTAGAAGAAAATTTTCAAACAAATGAGAGAAGAAACTCTCTCTGCTGGTGAAATGTCAGAATTATCAAGCTGTCACTCCTTCAGGGAAAATACCTTTGCTGGTGAGAGACCATAGAAGTAGGAGGAATCCTGATAATATTATTATTATGAGTTGTGCTTTGCACTCTTAGGAAACACAGCATCCAATTGCCAAATGTGTCTTCATATCATTTTGTTTTCATCTCATTGTCAAAACATCCCCATGGGATATTGTCAAGTGTCATAATCCTCATCATTCTATATTTCACAGATGTGAAAAGAGACTTCAGGATGATTTTGCCTAACATAATGCTCATAACATTTACTGTTGGTCCCAGCCATTTGCTTCTTAGCATTTGTTTCCTTCGATTGCTCTTTATCTTTGTTAGCATAGGCATTGTCTTCCCAAGTAAATGCTATGCCTCTGACCTATGTCTTATATCAGATCACAGAATGTTAGAATTGAGGGAAGGCCTTCAGTCTAATGAAACTACTGAAATATAAAATGAGGGAAGTGAGATCCAGGGAGGTGGCCTGAGCTGGTGAGAGAACTAAAAGAATAACTGTGGTCCCCTAACTTGAAGGCTATTGCTTTTTCCACGGACCTCATTATACCTCTTTGCATGCCCCATACATAGTATAGTGTCTTATGTATATGTACTCCATAGTACTACTAGGGATCATCTGTATAGATAGCCTATCTTCCTAATTGACTGCAAGATTTTTATAGGTTAAGAATCACAGCTACTATTTATATTGCTTTTGATTTAACTCCCACCTATTGAGCATATAAAATATATGGCTTTAAAAAACTGGAAAAAGATGAGCAAATTGAAGGGAGAAAATTACAAAAACCAGAGTGGAAATAAGCAAAATAAAGAATGGAAAAACAATAAAGGAGGTCAGTGAAACAAAAAAAATAGGTTCTTTGTAAAGATCAACAAATATTGACCAACAAAATAAAAGAGAAGATTCAAATTAATACATCAGGAATGAAAGAGGGGACATTACTACTAACCTTAAAGAAATAAAAAGGATTATAAGGGTATACTACGAACAACAGTATACCAACAAATCAGATAAATTAGATGAAATGGACAAATTTCTAGAAAGACAAAAATTACTGAAATTGACTCAGAAGCAATAGAAAGCTGAATACAGGGATGTGCACCTGTAGTCCCAGCTACTTGGGAGGCTGAGGTGGGAGAATCACTTGAGCCTAGGAGTTCAAAGTCAGCCTGGGCAACATAGCAAGAGTCTGTCTCTAAACATAAATACACAAATAATTTTTTTAACAAAAAGAAATAGAAAACCTGACTATGCCTATCACATTCTATAGGACATAGATTTTCTATATACAAAATCATGTTATCTGCAAATAGAGATAATTTTACTTTTTCCTGTCCAATATGTATTGTTTTGATTTCTTTTTCTTGCCCAATTTCCCTGGCTATAACCTGTAGTACAATGTTATATAAAAATGGCAAGAAAAGACATTCTTGTCTCATTCCTGATCTTAGGAGGAAAGGTATACTATCCTTTTTTCATGTTACTGGATTTGACTTACTAGTATTTTAATAAAGGCAAAATTAGGGTTTTGTCTTATACTCTAAGTTCTGGGATACCTGTGCAGAAGGTGCAGGTTTGTTACATAGGTATACACATGCCATGGTGGTTTGCTGCACCCAACAGCCCATCATCTACATTAGGTATTTCTCCTAATACTATCCCTCTCCTTGTCCCCCAACCCCCGACAGGCCCTGGTGTGTGATGTCCCCCTCCCTGAGTCCATGTGTTCTCACTGTTCAACTCTCACTTATGAGTGAGAACATGCAGTGTTTGGTTTTCTGTTCTTGTGTTAGTTTGCTGAGAATGATGTTTTCTAGTTTCATCCATCTCCCTGCAAAGGACATGAACTCATCCGTTTTTATGGCTCCATTGTATTCCATGGTGTATATGTGCCACCTTTTTTTTTAATTATACTTTAAGTTCTAGGGTAGATGTACACAATGTGCAGGTTTGTTACGTATGTATACATGTGCCATGTTGGTGTGTGCACCAATTAACTCATCATTTACATTAGGTATATCTCCTAATGCTATCCCTCCCTCCTCCACCCACCCCATGACAGGCCCTGGTGTGTGATGTTCCCCACCCTGTGTCCAAGTGTTCTCATTGTTCAATTCCTACCATGAGTGAGAACATGCAGTTCTCACTGATTTTCCCAGCACCATTTATTAAATAGGGAATCCTTTCCTCATTTCTTGTTTTTGTCAGGTTTGTCAAAGATCAGATGGTTGTAGATGTGTGGTATTATTTCTGAGGGCTCCGTTCTGTTCCATTGGTTTATATCTCTGTTCTGGTACCAGTACCATGCTGTTTTCATTACTGTAGCCTTGTAGTATAGTTTGAAGTCAAGTAGTGTGATGCCTCCAGCTTTGTTCTTTTGGCTTAGGATTGTCTTGGCCATGTGGGCTCTTTTTGTTTGATTTTCTGTCCTTGCAATAGTTTGCCACATTTTCTTAATCCAGCCTAACATTGATGGACATTTGGGTTGGTTCCAAGTATTTGTTATTATGAATAGTGCCGCAATAAACATACGTGTGCATGTGTCTTTATACCAGCATGATCTATAATCCTTTGGGTATATACCCAGTAATGGGGTCACTGGGTCAAATGGTATTTCCAGTTCTAGATCCTTGAGGAATCACCACACTGTCTTCCACAATGGTTGAACTAGTTTACAGTCCCACCAACAGTGTACAAGTGTTCCTATTTCTCCACATCCTCTCCAGCACCTGTTGTTTCCTGACTAATGACCACCATTCTAACTGGTGTGAAATGGTATCTCATTGTGGTTTTGATTTGCATTTCTCTGATGGCCAGTGATGATGAGCATTTTTTCACATGTCTGTTGGCTGCATAATGTCTTCTTTTGAGAAGTGTCTGTTCATATCCTTTGCCCACTTTTTGATGGTGTTGTTTGATTTTTTCTTGTAAATGTGTTTAAGTTCTTTGTAGATTCTAGATATTAGCCCTTTGTCAGATGAGTAGATTGTAAAAATTTTCTCCCATTCTGTAGGTTGCCTGTTCATTCTGATGGTAGTTTCTTTTGCTGTGCAGAGGCTCTTTAGTTTAATTAGATCCCATTTGTCAATTTTGGCTTTGTTGCCATTGCTTTTGGTGTTTTAGTCATGAAGTCTTTGCCCATGCCTATGTCCTGAATGGTATTGCCTAAGTTTTCTTCTAGGGTTTTTATGGTTTTAGGTCTAACATTTAAGTCTTTAATCCATCTTGAATTAATTTTTGTATAAGGTGTAAGGAAGGGATCCAGTTTCATCTTTCTGCAAATGGCTAGCCAGTTTTCCCAGCACCATTTATTAAATAGGGAATCCTTTCCCCATTTCTTGTTGTTGTCAGGCTTGTCAAAGATCAGATGGATGTAGATGTGTGGTATTATTTCTGAAGGCTCTGTTCTGTTCCATTGGTCTATATCTCTGTTTTGGTACCAATACCATGCTGTTTTGCTTACTGTAGCCTTGTAGTATAAGGCTATTGATTTGCCTATGTTTAACCAGCCTTGCATCCCAGGGATGAAGCCCACTTGATCATGGTGGATAAGCTTTTTGATGTGCTGCTGAATTCGGTTTGCCAGTATTTTATTGAGGCTTTTTGCATCAATGTTCATCAGGAATATTGGTCTAAAATTCTCTTTTTCTGTTGTGTCTCTGCCAGGCTTTGGTATCAGGATGATGCTGGCTTCATAAAATGAGTTAGAGAGGGTTCCGTCTTTTTCTATTGATTGGAATTTCAGAAGGAATGGTACCAGCCCCTCTTTGTACATCTGGTAGAATTCAGCTGTGAATCCGTCTGGTCCTGGACTTTTTTTGATTGGTAGGCTATTAATTATTACAATTTCAGAGCCCGTTATTTGTCTATTCAGGGATTCAGCTTCTTCCTGGTTTAGTCTTGGGAGGGTGTATGTGTCCAGGAATTTATCCATTTCTTCTAGATTTTCTAGTTTATTTGCATAGATGTGCTTATAGTATTCTCTGATGGTAGTTTG